>NC_139027.1:52970305-53500610 GCF_964662115.1 Mustela nivalis | reverse complement strand
CCCTGGAAAAGCTCATCCTATGGAAGCATAGCTTGGCAGGGTTGTCAGACCTTGTCTCCAACACTCTGTTAAATGCCCAGATATATTTCTTTTATGCTTCTGCATAAATTCCATTTCAGAGTGTCAAGGCAACACCTAAATCAGTCTCCCAAATTGTGGTTTGTGGAAAGAGCCTGAACGCCAAGAGGCCTGGGTTCCAGTCAACATTTCCTCTGACTTTTACAAGTTGTGAGCAGATGACCGTGGCCCAGGTGCCAGCAGCCATGGGACGTGGGTGGGGGCACTGAACCCCAAGCCCAGTGGGCCAGCATGGGGCGTGGGAGAGTGGTCAGGCCAGCTCTTCTGGTCCGTCCGCTGGCCCCCAGAGGACCCACAATCAGGCGGGGCTCAAGGGGGGCAGCCCCAAGGCTATAGCGAGAGCGGTCTCCACACACTAATTCATAGGCGGTCATGGAGGAGAAAGAGAGTTGAGTGTGTGGGAGGAACTGAGTGTAAGAGCCATGTCCCAGGGAGCATTTCTGGGCTGTGAGAAGGAAGAAGGAAAAAGGATGCTGGAGTGCCCAGGTGCAGGGAAAGCAAACCATCCCTGCCCTGTGGATTAGATTAATTCCTTGTTCCCAGCAGCACATAACTGGGATTCTCTCCTTCTGAGCCCTGCTACCCTGGTATGTAGAACAATAAGATTTGTAACATGATCAAAATAAGACTTTGCTTTGTGTTGCCCTCCACCCCTTGAACACTGCTCATGGAGAGATTTTTCCCCAGCCATCCGACACAAACTGGGCAGGTGCCATAACTGTTCAGCCTACTCTTAGGTTTCTGCTGGGTCGACAATCAAAAACACACTCTAAATTCAGTAGTTGGAAAGTCCAATCTGAGATTCATCAAGCCCTCAAACCTGACCTAGCATTCAATCTTCCGTCCTCCCCCAGCTGGTCCGGACTCCCCATGAAGAGGAGGGCTGTGGGTATCTCTGTGGTTCTCCACTTTGCTCTTCTCCTCCCAGGCTCCACCCCAACTTGTCGGCCACATTCTCACATCTCCTAGGCAGGGATAGGTGAGCAGAGGTAAGGGAAAACTAGTTCCTCCTTGGACTGGGACCATTAAGCTGGCTTTGCCCTCTCTGGGCCCAGCACCGTTTTAATGCTGATGTGTTTCTCCCTTGGGATGTTCTTCGGAGCTTCCTTCTGGATCCTCTCTCCTGCAATTTCCTTGACACGGGCAGACGTCTCTTCATCCCCAGTGTTTGCCCAACCTCTGCATCTGGCAGTCGCCTCCATTCTCTTGCTGCTGAAGTCCCTCTATCCCACTCGATGGCCTTGTACAGGAGGTGGGCCTGCTTCCACATGGCCACCGCAGCTCCACGAGAGACACACACACCACATGTGGCCAGGCCAACGCTACCGCAGCAATCTCTGCCCTTTGTCACAGGCTGCCCCAGCTTTCTCAGACGTGAGAGCTCTGCATTCTACCTCATTCACCTCACGAGGCTTGAGGGGAAAGCCATGGACACCTGCTCACCACCCATGCCGCTCTACCTAGCGGGAGGGCTGCTGGGGACTCACAGCACAGCAGCAGCTCTCTCCAAGAAATATCCCTACCAATCCTCCCCATCCTGGTCCTTTTTAATATCTTTCCTCTGGCTGAGGGGTGCAAGCATCATGGGGCCAGTTTACAGATGTTGCCTTGGAACTCCACTTTGGGTGATCAGCTACCTCATTAGAATCGCTTGCACCTTGGAACCTAGTCAAAACTTCCATTTTAACATGCATTGGAGACTTATGTCAGATTTTAATTATGTACTCGTTTAAATATAAACCCCACAGGACATGAACTTCATCTGGCTGATTCGCTGCTGTATAATAGGCACTTAATGAATAATTGTTGAATTAATAAATTAACTTTTAAGTAATGTTGGCCACCTACCCCCAGACTATTAAGTTTTATGTGCATAGGGACTGCAATTATTTTTATTCAATATTTGTCCCCAGTGTCTGGTAGAGCACCAGCCAACAGTAGCAGATGATTTAAAAAATAGTCTTGGAGCGGCGCCTGGATGGCTCAGTGGTTAAGCGTCTGCCTTAGGCTCGGGCCATGATCTCAGGGTCCTGGGATTGAGCCTTGCATCGCGATCTCTGCTCAGCAGGGAACCTGCTTCCCTCTCTCTCTGCCTGCCTCTGCCTACTTGTGATCTCTCTCTCTGTCAAATAAATAAATAAAATCTTTTAAAAAAAAAAAAAAGTCTTGGAGGGTGCCTGGATGGCTAAGTGGGCTAAGCCTCTGCCTTCGGCTCAGGTCTCAGGGTCCTGGGATTGAGTCCTGCATCGGGCTCTCTGCTCGGCAGGGAGCCTGCTTCCTCCTCTCTCTCTCTCTCTCTCTCTCTCTCTTTCTCTCTGCCTGCCTCTCTGCCTACTTGTGATCTCTGTCAAATAAATAAATAAAATCTTTAAAAAAAAAAAAAGTCTTGGATGAACGAATGACCCTGATCAAAGACTGACTGTATTTCTCCAAACAAGATTCATGCAGGCTCCACTGGCCCAAAGCATCTCTTCCTCCTTTCTTCAAATTCTTCACATGGTCACATGGCCTCAAACTCTATCAGTTAGAGATCCTGTCTGCCACCTGAGTCTTCTTTAATAACGTGCAAAACAGAAGCCATCAGTCATTTACACTTAGGAAGGCAGTTTGCTACAAGGAACTTCCAGGAACCTAGTTGTTCGGGATCTGAGAGGTGTTAGGAGGGAGCACCCCAGAGAGGAGACGCTGGCCTCGAGATGGGGACACTTGTAGAGATTTGCTAAGCAGACTGAAGACCAGGAGAGGAAAGGCAAATGGGAAATTCAGCCCATGGTTTTTTGGAGCCTGCCTTTAACACTCCTTCTGATGGTACTATTTTTAAGAACCACTTAATTTTTAGAGCTAACCAGAATCTTAGCATCAGAGTCTGCAGTTTTCAGCCATTTCTTTAGCCAAAAAGAGAAGTCCATCTTTAAATAAAATCTTACCAGAAGCCCAGATATGAAAAACAGGTAAGGGAGAGGATCTGGTTCTAGATGGGCAGTGGACAGGAAACCAAACACTCACACGCAGTTTTCCCGCCGTTTTCTCCACCTCAGAATTCCTCAGTGCTCAGGAAACACATTGTCCTAACATGGTGAGAGACCTGTATTTGCCTCGGATCACTACCATGTCGGCAAGGCTGGGCTCCAGAGACCAAAACAAAAGGACAGTACTAGACCCAACTTCTGCTTCCCTTTTTCAAGAATCAGACCTCTTGCTCCCTCCACTTCCCAAACTCCTCATCTACTCTGTAAATGTTTGCTAAACCAAAGAAAGAGCCCTTTCATGGGGCCACTAAAGACCTCCCCAGGAGTTTAATACAACCAAACATATTTACTAAGTACTTGCTATATCCTTGACCCTGTGTTTGGCCCTCAGAACAAATGACCGTTGTCACTGCTACACTAATCAACACTCTGGTTGCTGTTTGTTCGACCTTTTCTGAACCATCTAAATGGCAACTAAACAGCCAACCCACATCTGTCCATCTTTTCTCTAAATGTGCTGTGAGGCATTGTGTGAAATGATTTGCTGAAATGCAGAGAAACTCCATCTGTCAGCCCCCGACCACGAATCGAGTAGGACTTGCAAAAAAAATGAGGTTTGGCATGATTCGCTCCCTGCAAACCTTTGCTCACAGGGATGACCACCATTTCCTGTCTTTGGAACTTATAAGCCATCTGTTTAATAATCTGTTCTAGCTTCCTGCCAAGGCCTGACGTCCCTCTCACCAGTCAGCAGTTCCCACCAAAAGTGCTCAGGGCCTCAGGGCTTCCCATCCCTGCCGCTGGCCAATGGCCAGGTCATAGAAATGGCTCCCTTGTCCTTCTTCATGAAGTAAGACTACAATGTGTGGAGAGTTCAAGGTAGTATCATTGTTTCTATATCGGTCACACCAATTCAAGCCTCAGGATCGCTCAGCTGAGAGCCTAAGAACAGGCTTCGCAATGAAGCACGCTAGCTCTGAAATCCAGCTCTACTGCGTACAGTGCGGTTTTGGCTACCTACCCTCTCCGAACCCGCAATATGAGCTCACGAGAAGGTGGGAGGGTTAAAGGCAGTATCCTACGTGAAGTGCTTAGCGCAGTAGTTGGCCCATATCCTTATTGTTGCCAGAAGAAAATGACCTTATCGCAGGTCAGGAATGGAAACCAGGCAAGGATCAGGCCCAGAAGGAGGGCCTGTGTGGGATGGGTATATTCATAGGGGCGTATTTCTACAATGCGATCATTTTTCTAGGCACTAGGAAGCATACAGGAAGAACCTGTATGAGAACAAATGATGAAAATGTCTGTTGCCCTTCAGTCATGTGGTTGTGAATTTGCTGTTTGGGTCAGACAGAAGTCTTAGAAGACTGGCCCCGTGCTGGTTCCTGGAACTGCTTCTCAGAAGAGCACACAGATTATCTCAGGGACAAGTTCTTCAGGCGGCTCCAAAACCCCTGGAGAATTCAGTACAAGGGATTGAGTGTCTTTGAGCACTCTAAAGGAGACACCGAGGAACAGGGCAGTAGGCCCCTCAGAAAAATGTCAGTCCAAAAGAGAAAAGTTCTTATGGGTCCATGCTCCAAGCCCTCCTGGGAAACTTGCAGAAGAATCACTCCATGCCTTTGTTTTGTTTTTAAGATTTTATTTATTTATTTGACAGACAGAGATCACAGGTAGGCAGAGAGGCAGGCAGAGAGAGAGGAGGAAGCAGGCTCCCCACCAAGCAGAGAGCCCGATGTGGGGCTTGATCCCAGGACACTGAAATCATGACCTGAGCCGAAGGCAGAGGCTTAACCCACTGAGCCACCCAGGCGCCCCTCCATGCCTTTGTTGATTGCAATTAAGTTGTCAGGACTCAGCTGCAGTGGATTTGAGACCTTCTGGGTTAATTTCTAAAGCTCATTATCTTGAAAGTACTTGAACTAAAGGCGATAGTAATAGATGACAGCTGAGAATTTTCAAGTTTTATTTTCAGTTCTGAAAAAAGAAAAGAGGGTTGGGTATCCATTTATATTTTCCATACTAAGGAGAAGTCAATAAGGGAGATTTCATTGTGTGTGCCAGTCTAAAAAATAATCAATTCAATGTGTCGTAGTCATGGATTCAAACTGCTTTGAAAGCCCAAGAGAAGCAGCCCTCCTCATGGGATGGCATGAAAGTGGCCTGGATAGGTTAGGAGCAGCAGCTGCTGGGAAGGGAGCCTGGAGCTCTGTTAGGAGGGGTGGTCCTTCCGGCCTTGACTGTGACCAACTTTGAGCAGGAGTCAGAAATCACGACAGGAGCGAAACTACGATGGCCAGGAACCCAGCACCAACAGGAAAGCCCAGCCTGGCTTACAGCGGGAATGAAGAGCTAACAAAAAAAAAAAAAAAAAAACCTGCCTCAGGCCCACCCAGACTCACCCCCTAACTGGGGAGGGGGATATTGGGGTAGAAGGGACATAAATGGTTCCCAAGGCTAGGGAGCTTGGTATAAAAGGCCCGGGTCCAATTAAAACAAGCCAGGAGCCTTAACAGCTGCCCTATTTTGACATCAGGAAACCCATTTTTAGTTCTGCTAATGGCTGTAATGTACAAAGTTTATGTTTTCATTTCATGGACTTAATTAATGCTTAAAAGAATTAAACCAGGAAGGCCCACGACCACAACTTCCTCATCCACCAGGGATGGGCTACTTTTCCCAGAGCCTGCATTTTACTGAGAAGTCCCCAGATTCTTTATCAGTGTTCCCATAATCCCACTGTGATTTGAAGTACAGTCAGAGCTTGTGTAAGCAAAATGGGCTGTAGGCCTCTGCTGTGATCAGAAAAACTTCTCTGCATGTATCTCCTCAAACTACCTACTAGAAATTCTCCAAAAGGAGAAAGACTAATCTCTTTGATTGAAGTTCTGGAGCCTAGTTAACATCCCAGTGTCCACGAGCAGGAGAAAACACACACACACACACACACACTCACATACATACACCCCACGCCCATGCACCACAAACCACACAACACTGAGGAAAATTAGGGTATCAGTCTCCCTTAACTACCTGGCAAGGTCAATCTTGTTCTTTTATTCATTCGCCATTTTTTATATTGCTAATAACTGGATCCTTTACCATGAGCCAGGCTCTGTGCATATACTTAACAAATCCATCATCTTCACATATCACAGGACTTTCTGACTACTTTCAGAGTACACCGAGATGAAGATTCCCTTGGTAATTCTAACTCAGTAGGTCCAGGGTCAGGTTTTGGCATCTGTGTTTTCTAACAAGGAGCCCAGGTGATGCTTATGATCAAGAAGCTCTCTTGGGAATCTTCTCAGTTTGTCCAACTTGCCTTCTTGACAGATGGGGACCCCAGTTTCCCAGCAGGTGCGATCTCATCACCACAGAGCAAAATAAAGCATGTTGGTGACCTGAGGGAGGGGTGCTGGACTCCCACTGTGGTCTGAGAATCTATCTGATTTTCTTGGGCAGTCCCACAGCAGCCTCATGTTGACCATACAGTCCAAAACCCCTAGATCTTCTTCACCCTCTGAAAGTGAAGGCCTGGGAGTCCCTCCTCACAGTATCAATTTGCTTTACTTAAGTGGTAGATCTGGCTTTTAGCCCTAAGTAAGAAGTAGTCTTGTTTAATTTGACCTCTGGTTCCAACTTCTCCAGTTCTCTTCAGCACCCTGACTCCATTCTCCCAAGCATCAGGCTCCCCTCGCTGCCAGGAGTTGTCAGTACCTGTGGTGGAAAGTGCTCGTGGACCCTGTTGTCCATCTGAGGCAGGAGCTGAACTTAGCTACAGCCACTTCCCCCAACAGAAGCTGGTCCAAAAGCTATCTTTTCTGTGTATTTTTTGAACAGGCTTTTAGCTACTGAAATCTGATGTAGTACTCTGTGAGGAAATTGGAGAGAAACTGTCCCAAACTCTACATGGTGCATCTTAATCAATTTTTAGCATTAGAGCCATGATTTAAAGAAATGGGAGGCCAACTAACCCAAAGTCTGTTTTGGTTAACATTTATCTTGTTGATGGTCCCATCTATCGAAAAGGCAAAGCTATTTAACAGAAATGCCCATGAAGAGAGCCAAGACAGTCTCATGGCTGCAAAGAAACCTTGGACCTGTGCCCTAACCCTCCTTGTCGTGGCTCAGGTTTTCCAGCCATGTGAGAGCATGATGACTCCTGCTCCCTCCTCCTCAGGAAGGGCTCCTGAGGTATCCTTAGACAAGGCCGCGCAGGACTTTGAATTTATGAGGCAAAATTAAACGTTGCTATTGTAGTATGGTTCCCCGAAACTGGGTTTCTTCATCTACCAAGTCTTACCACTGGTGCCTGGAATGATGAGTAATGCCTCCATGTAGGTAAACAGACAACGGAAGGGGAGTTTTCCCCCGTGATGAAGGAGCAACAAGTCAGTGGGTCTGAAATCTCTAGGTCTGAGATGCTAGGAAAATTACTGTTGTAATTACTGTTGTAATTCTGTTGTATATACAACAGAAGAGTCCTCCTTGAATTATATCATATTTACAAATTACAATAATTGCTCTTAAAGCAAGTCTGTGTATCTTGTTCTTTGCTTCTTTAAAACAACTTTCAACATGCTTCAGCTTCCATTGAATGTACTGCTTAGAATGAATTTATGTTGCAAGCAGTTGACTCCCCTCTGATGGATGGTAAAGACAGGGTCTGTTGTCTTCTCGCTGAGCAGAGACTGCAGGGGGCCGATCCTGGCTAACCATAGAACTGAAAGATGGAGCCCTGGACCCCTGGAGGTTCTTACACTCTAATGATTCCTCTCCCCTATACCAAATTTGTTGGAGACTCTTAAAGAGATCATCATTACTTCAAATACTACAAGTGATTTTACTTAGTATGTCCTAGGAATACAGCTTAAATGAACTGTTATAACAAAATGAAGATCTATTAAATAAAATGTCATTCAAGGAATAAAGAAAATGGATGGAATGCCACAGAAAAGACTTAAACAGTATCTATTCATTTATACACTGAGAAGTGGAACCACCAGGGAAAGAACAGTGGGGAGCTCTTAAATGACACTACATGTTTGTAATAGCTACTTGTTGACTAAGAGCCATAAAGAGACTCCCCAATTATAGAAGACCCAAAACCAGTGGACGCTCTTCCCATAATAGTCACTTCCCATTGAGATGTACTTAAGGTACTTTTCCAAAAGTATCCATATAATCATGTACGTAAAATACAGTAAAATTTCACATGTGCAGATATCAGAGTCCAGGGGTCTTTTTAGCCCGTGTACCCGAATGAAAGATTATTTCTTTTAAATTCTCCAAATCAAGCCCCAGCTTGTTCCTACATCATAATTCAACTTTTAATGTGAGTGAGAGTAAAAAGGGGACCTGAAAATAAAGTAAAACCCATTCAGTGAGGTCTCAGTTCTAATTCCAGGACAGCTCATCCAGGAGAGTCTGTCAGTGAGTCAACTAAATTTTGCCTGGACTCAGTTTCCCATCTAAAAGAAGAAGAAGGAGAAGAGGAGGAGGAGGGGAAGAAGGAGGAGGAGGAAAGGAGGAAGAAGAAGGGGAAGAAGAAGAGAAGGAGGAAGGGGAAGAAGATCAGGAAGAAGAAGGGGAAGAAAGAGAGGAGGAAGGAGATGGAGATCATCTTGGTTTCTTGTTGCATCACGCAAAATTAGGGGATTTACTGAAATGTGGAAACAGTGAAATGTGGAAACAAATAAATAAACATATAGCCCCCAAATATTAGTAGCCATCACATTAGAATAGTGAGCCTGGGGTTTTCTTTTGTCTTTTTTTCCATAAAAATTTTAGCGCCCCTAATTGCTTTTATTTAGTGAGTAAAGTGATAACTTAAGAAAAGAGAAAGAAGCAGATGTGAGCGTCAAATGATTGTAGAGCTGGATCTCTGAGGTCTGAGCTAGACTCCCCAGTGGGTAGAAAAATGTTCCAGTTGATTACATCAGAGTGAGGAGGTGTGAGCGGTTGGTCACACCAGGACACCATGGTTCTCTACTGTGGTCACCTCTGCTTCCAGTACCCCCAGCACTCAGCATCACCATTGCTTCCATGGCCCGGGTCTTAAGGGACACTCATTTGCAAGGTCACCATCATTAAAATTCACCCTCCAGTCTTCTTGTCACTCTGTTTGTCTAATGGTCCCCCAAGGTTTTTGGACTCAGAGATTTGGTCTGAAATTCAATCTTCATTTAGTTCATAATTTTTTCTCTTTACCCAGTGACAGAGTATGATGAGGTCATGTTTTCTGGCATTCTGGCCCAAGATCTGAACCCTTAAAACTGAAAAATATTGAGCGCTTGAAAAGCTAGTGTTCAGTATTCTCTCCATGGTCTTGAACAGACAGTGATGTTTTCCCAGATGTTAATTCCAGAGTGACAGAACCATCATTGTCCCCATCTGTCCCCATTACAAAATTATAGTCATTCTCTGTAACAGTAGCAATGAACTCTAGTAATGAACAAACAACCCAAGAAAACTGTCTTTTCACTGGGAGCCTATTTAGTAGTCGACTCTAATGAATCAGTCAGCACAACAGCTGACTGGAGGGGAGGAGGGAATGACCCTGAAATCACCTGGATGGTAAGAAAGAGAATAAAGAGTGAAAAGGTGCCTATGTAGGCCAGTAAATGCCCTGCTTCAAAGTTTCAGAAAATGGACTTGCATTCCACGCTTCTAGAAAGTGCCTACAAGGCGCCACCATTAGTTTATGTACTGTCCTCACGAGAACGTCAGGAACGCCAGATGTCTTGGCACAGTCCTCCACAGCAATTGTCAGAAGCATGCACCTCTTAGTTCAGATCCTGCTCTTCCTTCCCAAAACATGGAGCTCTGATAACTTTGAAAGTGGCATTTTCCTCCGAAAAATGACACAAGGGACAAAGGAGTTCAACCCTAATCCCCTTTGTGAAAGTCTTCCTAAAATGTTAACAACTTTGTGACTTGTCCACATTATACCGTGTGACTGACACATGAACAGAACTCTCGTTGGAGATTAGACCAGTCTCTCTTGGGTCTTTGAACAAAATTGGAAAGGTAAGCTCTATGTCCAAAAGAAGCATGGACAGCTTTTTGGTGCCACCTTCCTCCTCTGTCTGTGATTTTCCCAGATGAGGTGGATGAGCTTCTGGGCTAATCTTCTCTTTAAGTTCTCTGCTGCACATGTTCATCCTTTGCCTCCCACCATTCCCATCCACTGTGTCCCTTCTATACCACCCCCAGATTTAATGATCCTGAGTACCCTTTCCATGGCCTCAAAAGGACAAATCATTGCACTACATTCCAGCATTGAAGGTATATCCCTCCCAGGTAACATATTGGCATTTCAAGAGGGATCTCGTGAGATGTCCACAGAGAACACCTAATGTTGAGAAAGGCAGACCCAGTGGTAGGTTGGACATGTCTGGGGTGGAGGGTAGAAAGAGGATGTCTCAAGGCAGACAGGTTTTGGAGTTCTCTTCAGCACACTCCCAGGGCTATCCGAGTCATAGAAGGGGAAAGCAAAAGGGAGAGGCTGGGGGAGATAGATGAGCTGAGAAAGAATCACGAGTTGAGAGAAACTAACAATGCAGGCCTCAGCTCCCTCTCCAGATTGGCAATGTGGTCTGTAACCCCATCAGACAGCTTATTTATCAAACACCTAACAAGTGTCTGATGCTATTCCAGAAGCTTCTTTCAGATCAAATAACATGACAGAGTCCCAGCTTTCAAAGAAAGAAGGCTGGAAAACATGGAAGGTCCAGGTAGAAAACACAATGACGAAAAAGAAGACAAAGAATATTGCAATTGCTGTTGGGCTTTGTGCTGACTCCTTATTTTATCACTTCATGGCTGAAGCTCCCAAAAAAGCAGATAAGCCATGAAGAACTGTGGTGTCTCTCCATACTGCCTCACCAGTGCATTCCTCTGCCTCAGACCCAGCCACATCTCTCAGCCTCAAGAATCCTCTTCCTCAGTGAACGAGAAGGAGGTGGTAAGCATGGCAGCAGAAGGAGGAGTAAGGCCAAACCACTAGCACCCCCCACACACACACTGCAGGGTCTTTGGAGACAGAACAAAGATGGGATTTACTCAGCATGAGGTCACCTTTCTTTCCTCTGGACTGTCTGGATGTACAGGGTTTATTTGGGTTCTCCGCCTGAATTCACTTCAGAGCTGATTGCTGTGAGCAGGCCAGTGACCCAGCTAGGAGACACCCTTCCATGTATACACACACACACACACACACACACACACACACACAATCGTAACCTAGAGGCTGGGGAAATACCAAGGTACACAGTGCAGAGGCAGCAGCGTTGAGGGGAAAGCATGCAAGGCTCAGAGTCAGACCAATCCAGACTGAATCCTGTCTCCTCCATTCACTGTTTGTATGGCCCTGGGTTTACCCTTCAAGAGCCGCCATTTCTTTGTCTATGAAATGGGGATAGTAATACCCACCTTCCAAGGTTGTGGTGAGGTTTCATAATAACACAGATAAGGCTTGGATAAGCCATGGCTGTCAAAGTTATAACAATGAGCACCCTGTGCCCATTCAATAGGCTTTTAAGCTTGTTCATGGGATACAAATAGGATCATAACATTCCCAGGGCTTAACACAGCCATTTGTCAAAAGTTGCCCCATGTTCCTGGGAAGCAGGGTCCGCTTCTTCATTCCTTTAAGATCCCTCCTACACTCTCACTAAATATCAGTCTAACAAACCACTTCTTTTAGACCCTACAGAACACAGGCTCAGCCCAGCCTGGGGAGAATTATCGCAAATATTTCTTTAGTGCAGCCTGAATTCGTGAGGTGTTTCCAAAATGGAAAGGAGGCATTTTGATACTGCGTCCTGGTCTCATTTCAGATCCAACTCTATATGGTCTCGTAATTAGGAAGAATATTGGGTCCCAGTGGAGGCCTGAAACCAATTTTGAGGTTGGATAACTTAAAATTAATGCTTTACCCCTAAATGAAACCCAGATTTTCAATGCTATAAATTTTCCATTTTTGTGTCTGGCTGATCGCAAACATCAGCCATGATATTTTAAGGTTTTGACTACTGTCTTCCTTTGGTTTCAATTTGAGAGGCTCTCTGGCAGGAACATACCAGCCCCTACCTGAAGAACACATGAGTCCAGGAAAATTGAGAGGGCTCCTCGGAGCCAGCTGGGCAGAGATCAGCCTATGTCAATTTTGACCAACTACCTGGTCAAAATTTAAGAAGCATGCCAAAGCCTAGCCTGCTCCCAGATGATCACAGAACAGCACCCCAGATGATCAGTACTGGGGCAACTCCTTCAGAATTACACATTGTTTTCAGGAGGTTCCATTTAGGAGTAATATAATTTAGGTTAGAGGTTCAGCTGATCTAGAAAAGTCTCAAAATAATATAGGTTTAAACAGGATAGAACCCTTTTCCTCCCCTCTGGGGAGAAGCTGTCCAGGGTCAGGATGGTGGCTTCATGCGCTCAGGCACGTAGGCTTCCTCTCATGTTTCTTCATCCCTACATGTGACTCTCATCTGCAGAGTCCAAAAAAGGAAAAGGGGAGGGTATGCCCCTTCCTCTTAAGGCACAGCCTAGAATTTGTAAGCATCACCTCCGCTCACATCCAACCGGTCGGAATATAGGTTACATTGCCATACCTCAATGCAAAGGAGGCCACCCCCATCTGCAAATTCACACACCACAGTGGGTCAGGTCTTTCAGCAGCATTCACCACCTCTTGAACTGATTTATGCAAGGGAGGCTGGGAAATGTAGTGAATGCGAGATGTTCCCATGCGCAGTGAAATTCAGCAGTTCTCCTTCTGGAAGAAGAATGTGAACATGGATATGGAATATAATTAGCCACCTCTGTTATAGTTTACATGTGTGTCCATGGAAAAAAGTACGTGTTCAGGAATAAGCCTTCATAGTGGACCCAGCACACAGATCAGATTAGAGATAGGTCACACAGAAAGCACCAAGAAGGACTGAAAGGGGAGGCACACAGGACAAGCAAGTTTTGACTGGAAGGAAGACCAGGGAGATGGGACCCGTCTCCAGCAAGAACAGCTGAAGGGCACTGACATTCCATGGAAGGCACAAGTAGAGACATGGAAAGCTAGAAAAGAATGGTGGCAGCACGGATGTACTGGGGCCCAAAGCCAATCCTCAAATGTACAATATTCCTGGTGGCCAACTCTACGAAGGAGTTCTACCTCTTGAACCATTTGCCCTAGCTTCAGCCCAGTCTAAAAGCACATGTCGTTCAAAAGAAAGAGTTGAGAGGAGCACTGGATGTTAAGGGTCTGCCTTCGGCTCCGGTCATGACCCCAGTATCCTAGTATCAAACCCCAAGTCGGGCTCCCTGCTCAGCGGGGATTCTCCCTCTCCCTCTGTTCCTCCCCACCCCCCTCATTCTCTCTCACACTCTCTCTCTCTCTCTCCCTCTCAAATAAATAAATAAACAAACAAAAATAATCTTAAGAAAGAAGGAAGGAAGGACAGACAGACGAGCGGAAGGAAGGGAGGGAGGGAGAGTTGAGAGTCAAACAGACCTGGATTCAAATCTCTATTCCGTCATTTGCTGGCAGAAAGACTCTGGGCAAATTCCTTTCTGTTCCAAGCCTGTTTCTCCATTTTTGAATCAGGGCACTAATACTAACCATTCATGTTATGAAGAGTGCAAAATGAGACGATGTCTATAAAAGAACTAGTACGCAGCCTGGCACAGTGGACGCACTCAGTGAAAAGCAGAGGTGATCAGCATGAAACTTTTCGCTTCGTCACAAGCACAGGTCCCACAGATAGGGAGCTGAGCCTTTCGGACAGGGTCATGGATAGGAAGATGGTACTCTGAGAACCTAGGGAACACATACACATTTAGGATGCCACCTGCCACCACAATGTTGTCATCATAAAAGTATTGTTCTCTTGTGAAATCAATATTCCCAGTCTGGGGAGAACACTTTGGCTGCTACCAGGCAGAGGAAAAGAACTCATTCTAAATGTGGGATTCCTCACACTGTACCAAAGAAGAAGGCAAACCTTCATGCATGAGCTTCCATAAACAGAGCAGGATGAGGCTAGAGCTATACAACAGAGGAATAAGTAATTTCATGATTTCACATTTTGACAGCCAAGCTAAATAATCCTGCAGGCCAAGCCATCACTGTCAGCTTATCTTCTGGCACCACTTTTTTAAGGCAAATACCTCAACATCAATAAAATAATGATTATATTAATGACCTTTCTAAGTAGTGAGAACCATTTAACTGAGGACATGGACAGGGCTGTGAAAATGTTCTCAAGATTGTTAACCGAGAGAGAAGCTTCAGAAGAAAATAGTTCATCCTGGGTCAGACTTCCACTCACTCAGCAGGACCCGGCCACAGTTTTTTTTCTTAAATCTTAAAAAATGTAGATTAAAGCACCATTATTGCTGAGACTCATCCAAAATGTCGAGTAAAACCAGACTCTAAAACCACACAGCTTAGCAGGACCCCTGGTGCATACAGTGGACTTGATGCCCTCAAGGAAGAGGGGGTGGTTAACACCCGTGGCTGGTTTTCCTTAAAAGCAAAACTAAGAAACATTAGAGTATGCTACCCTGGGTCAGACTTCTCAGACCTACTTCCTCTTGAGCCAACAAACACTTTCAACTAATTCCACCTCTAAGGTATACTTTCTGTGGTATTTCCGCTTATGTCTTCGCCTTGCTATCTCGAAATTCAGCCTGAATTTTTAGAGCCAGTCCCCACTAACAGCACTGTGGCCACCTGATCACTCTCTTGCTGGATCTCCTTTCTCGATTTCTATTTTGTATTTTTTTTTTTAATTTCTTAGAACTAGACAGAGGCAGACAACCATGCCATGGTTTTCTATATAATGGTGAGACTTGAAAGAGGGTATTTAAGCATCAGAATGTAAACTTTCATTGGTAAAACAATTCATTATGGCACCATGTAGATTTCTTTGTTGCCTGCACTGGTTTGTCAAACTTTAAAAAGACTGCCTTGTCAGAACGGCAATTTGAGCACATATGTTAAACTTGACTGCAGAATCAGGGCAGACTTTGTAGCTGGGAGCTACCCACTGGCAGCCTGGGCAGAGGTGAGAGGGTGTCTCGGGCCCAACTCACACAAGGAGGCTTGCAAGTGTGTTTCTCAGTCCTCTCCCAGTTTGGCCTTTGCTCATCATCACAATAGCCTACATTTCATAATTAGTAGTGCAGGATGATACCAAGAAACAGAAAGGGAAATGTGTGATGGTTGCCTTTGGGGTCATATCTTTGTCTCATCTAGGGATCTCATTTTTCTCCAGGAGGCCCTTGGTCTCTAAGTGAAATTCTAGCCAAGCCGGCAATAAGTAGAGCACAGATCTGAATCTTTACCAGACAGCTTTGGGAAGAGTGCCAAGTTAAGAATCCAAAAAACAGAGGAAACCTACAACAACCACCATTTTCAGCTCTACAAACCAGGAATGACCTGCCCAGACAAAGAGATGAGTTGCTGCTCATTTCAGTATTGCTCCATAAAAAACCACTCCAAAATACAGTGGCTTTGAACAACAGTTTGCTGTTTTCTCTTACAGTTCTGTGGGTTGACCAGAATCAGCTGTATAATTCTCACTTGGCATCTCTGATGAAGTTGCCATCAGAGAGTGGCTAGGGCTGGAGTCAAAAGGAGGTCGACTGGGTTAGGCATTCAAGAAGGTTGCTTCCCTCACTTGTCTGTCCTCCACCATCCTCCACATAGCATAGAGGAGAGTAGGGCAGAGGACCATGGAGTAGCCTGGACTTCTTACATGGAGGCTCAGGGCCTCAAAACCAGGAAGCAGAGTTACAGGTGTCTTAATGTCTGGCTCAAAGCTAGTACAACATCACTTTCATCAGATTCCATTATTCCAAACTGTTAACAAGCCAACCCAGCATGGAGGGGTGGAGAAATAGATTCCTCCTCCCCATGGGGGTGTGGCCTCTGCACACAGGAGAGTTGGAATTAATACCAGACATCTTTCCAGACAAGCTACCACCAAACTAGGAGAGGGAGTTGTTTTTAGAACAAAAGAAATTTGGGCAGCTCAGTGGGTTAAGCCTCCTCCTTTGGCTCAGGTCATGATCTCAGGGTCCTGGGATTGAGGCCCGCATTGGGCTCTCTGCTCAGCAGGGAGCCTGCTTCCCTTCCTCTCTCTCTCTGCCTGCCTCTCTGCTTACTTGTGATCTCTCTCTGTCAAATAAATAAATAAAATCTTTAAAAAAAAACAAACAAACAAAAAAAAAACTTGTAAAAATTAACTATAACTTAGGCAAGAAAGAAAACCTGAAAAAAGAGAGAAAGTATTTGTATAGGCCACAAAAAAAAAGAAAGAAAAAGAAAGAAAAAAGCTGGAAATTAATAAGAGATTAAACATTTTTTAAAGCACTCATAAATTACAGTTGCGTCTAATAGGAAATCAAAACTACAATATGGGATTTTAGAAAATAATGACAATTAGAACACCATAGTAAAAACTTAGAGGTTTGGGAAACTCATAGCCTTAAATGTTTTTATTATTAAACAAGAAAAATAAAAATAAATGAGCTAAGTATTCAGTTAAAACTTAGAAAAGAATATGAAACAAATCTACAGAAAGCAGAAACAAGGAATCTATGAATATAAGAACAAATTAATGAAAATAAAGCAAAATCAGTAGAAATGAGAAATAAGTCTCAAGATTTTTGAGAAATGTTAATATCATTGGCAAATCTTTGAAAGTCAAAAAAGTCAAAATGTGCAAATATGTATAATGTTAATGATTACAAAAGAGATATCACCACAAATAGAATTAAATGTGAGAATTTCCTTTATGCCAAGCACAAACCTACACAAATGCTTAAAAAATCTTGATAAAATGGGAGCACCTGGGTGGCTCAGTGGGTTAAAGCCTCTGCCCTCATCTCAGGTCATGGTCCCGGAATCCTGGGATCGAGCCCCGCATCGGGCTCTTTGCTCGGCAGGGAGCCTGCTTCCTCCTCTTTGCTGTCTGTCAAATAAATAAGTAAAATCTTAAAAAAAAAAACAAAACTTGATAAAATGAATGGTTTTCTAAGAAAGGATAAATTATGGAAATGAACTCACAAACAGTACAAAACCTGAATAGGTCAATACCTGTGGCAAAAACTTTTAAGGTCATCCAAGAACTGCATTCTAGAAAAACAGCATCTCTGGAAAGATTTAGAGATAATTTTCTCATGCTCTCGATGAACAAATAACTCCTATGCTATTTCAAAAATATAGAATATATTAAGAAATGAAAATCTTCCCCATTTGTTTCATAAAGTTAACATAATCTTGAAGACAAAAATAACACACAACAAAAGAAAGCTGGCCAATCTCACATAGGATGTTGGATACAGAAATCCCAAGTCAAAGATTAACCACTGATTCTAGAACTTCCCAGAAGTTTATTGAAGATGTGTTAGGGAAAATCAGAAGTTAGAAGGACTCTTAATGCCCAATAAAGAATTTAATAACTGCATTTGATGCTTCCATGTGATAGACAATTATGCAATCATTGCAAATCATACCAAAATTGTTAGGGAAGAAATGGTCACAGCATATCATTTAAAAACTTTTGTACAGAACGATTCCCATTTTTATAAATTCATGCACGACTGTGTGTGTGTGTGTGTGTGTGGTCTGAAAGAATAAGCACAGCATGGTAATGCTCTAAGGGTTAGAACTTAAAATCCTTCTCTTCTCTTCTTTTTCGTTCTTTTATACATTTTCCAAATTTTCCACAAAGAAAATGTAGAACTTTGTAATCAGATGAAAAAAAGGGAATTTTAATTTTTAAAAAAGATTTTTTTATTTATTAATTGAGAAAGAGAGAGAGCCTAAGCAGGGGGGAGGGTTAGAAGGAGAGAGAAAAGCAGACTCCTGCTGGAGAGGGAGCCCAACACAGGGGGCTTAATCCCAGGACCCCAGGATCATGACCTGAGCCAAAGGCAGATGCTTAACCAACAGAGCCACCCAGGCGCCCTGAATTTTATTCTTAAATAACTCATAGCTCAGTAGTAATCCTTCAGAAGTCCTATGCCTGCACCTGTCCCATTTTTATTTCTGCCCCTTCATTTTCCTAGTTTCCTTTTATTACCAAATGTTTCCTTTCTGCTTTCATCTTACCCTCAGTTTTGGCCTCCAAAGAAGTTATTATGGAAAGCGTGCCAGCACGTGTGTCAGCAAAATGAATCAAAAAACTAAAAGTGTTGACCTTGGATCCTTTCACACGAACAGCACATAAAAGGCAGGCTGCTGTGTGAGATTTATGGGAAGGGCAAGTTTGAGGTGGAGGGAAGGCAGTCAAGAAGGACTCTACCACCACCATTCACAGCACACTCTCCCTGTTACCCCCAGCTCCAGCTCTGGGGAAGGGGAAAGAAGCAAGACAGGTATCTCTATGCCATTTTGTCCCTGTCATGGAAGTGGGCCTATGAATGAATGCTGTCAAACAAAGAACCAGAGTACTGGGGTTTCCTTTCAGAAATGGTCCAAAGCTGAGGTGTAGGGTTCAAAGAAAGAGAAGGAAATGGGATGGCAGAAACAAAAGGAGTAGGTGCGTGTGCGTGCTGAGGCACTTGGGTATTTTCCTACGGAAGGTGGGAAGACATTGAAGAGTTTAAGCAGTAAGTCAACTTTGAATGTGTGTCTATGTGTATATAAAATTTTACAAATATATGCATATATACCTCTTATATATGTGTGTAAACATCCACGTATATATGTATGTATGTACAGATTTTCATTTATGTGTGTATGTGTATAAATTTCACCTGGGAACCAAAACATAACTAGAAAAGAGAAAGGCTGAAAACAGGAAAGCCAGTTTACTTACTGGCCCAAGTTATAGAAGGCTGAGTGACAGGGAGGGTAAGGAGGAGTGAATGGATATGAAAGATCTTTTAGAGATAAAATCAGAACTCTGTTTCTGACTGCCTCAGTTAGTAATTTAGTTGTAATTCCAAATACAGAGAAGACAGGATCTGAGTGGCCTAGCTCAGGTTAGGTGCTCACCTGTGGTCCAATCAACTATGGTCAAGGCCAGGGTCATGGAACACAAATATAGTTGTTATGGGACGTTTATGGGATTAATTGACTGATATCTCTCTCCTCCTCCTGACTGATATCTCTCCTCCTCTCTCTCTCCTATTTTTCAAGAGAGCAGGGGCTGTTTTTGGCTGCTCCTCACTGAATTCAGCACCTTATAAGGTGTCCAAAATATAGCTGGCATTCAAAAACCATTTGTCAAAAGAACGAATGTACACATAATGAGTGGAGAGAAACATACATGGAATAGGAGGCACTATTAAGCCACCTAATCCAGCCCTCCATCCATTCATTACTCATGTGTCTCATTTATCACTAGAGCACCAACTTCAGCAGGATTACGTCAATTGCCTTCAATACCCCAGTGAGTTTTGTGGTCTAGCCTAAGAACCAACCGCCATATACAAGAGTGACTTAAGTGAGAAACTATGCTAATTCTAAACAACTGACTTGAAACAAACCTTGAAAACCCTATCCATTTGTAACTTGAAAAATACCTCCAAACAAGACAATCAATAGAAGAACCGAGCTAAAGAGAAAAGGTATTTGTCAGAAGAAACTTGGCATACATGTTACACTTTTTCCATCTGATTATTTTAGTCTTCTTCCTGTGAAATCCAATTTCCTTAAGTGACCTCTGTTCATAGGAAACTATTTGGTTTAATCTCTGGGAGCCATAGCATATTTTTAACCATCTCCAAAGGCCAGCTCCCTCTCCAATGAGCGTGCCTGATACCCAAACAGATGTTTTATAACACTCAGCACACATGAGCTCACCACTGGCAAGTCTTTTGCACACAATCAGCCCACAGCTCTTCTCACATCTCCCCTGTCATGCCACAGACCCAAATGCAGGACTCAGAGGCAAGCTTGAGTTCTTACCACAGTAATCAAAGAGCAGAAGATGGAGAGTACAGTTTTGAATTTTCAACTTATTAATATTTTATAAATCTAATGATGAACCCAAAACTATGCAATACGAAAAGTTAGCCAAATTCATCAGTATAAAAAGACTTGCAAACTGGCTGTCCCCAGAGAATTCAGATTACAGTATCTGAGCAAAAAGTCTCAAAAGCAACTCAAATTTTGATGGACCTATAAAATATCAGGGCTGAAAGGCCCCATGGATATTGTCAAGCTAGTGCAAGAACTTTATTTTATATATGAAGACACTTAGGCCCATAGAGAGAAAGGGACTTACTCAAGGTTTTATAATGAGTGTGTGAGTTGTAGAACTGGTGGTAGAACTCTGCCTCCCAGCCCTGACCCACAGAGCAGAAGACAGCCCCACACCACCTGTTTCCTGTCTCTCTCCCACTGGAGACACTGGACCATCAGTGTCTATGGTTCAAAGATAGGAAGAAGGCAGAACCCAGTCAACGAGATCTTTCATCTTTCATGACTATGCCATGATTTTTCAGAATGTGTCACCTCCAACTAAGATAAAGAGTTTCGTTGAAAATGGTTTCATCAGACAAATCAATCAAAAGTAACCCCAAAAAAGTATTCTTAGAGGTAACATGTCAAAATTTCTAGTGTGGAAATCAAAGGGAATCATAGCATTCGTGGCACCCCTTCCCCAAGAGCCTAGAAGACAGCCCAATGAGACCATGAGGGCGTGACTGAGGAGACCCAAATTCATAACTGCAAGCTCATGGGCCTTTGATCCTTTGAGAACCTAAACTTGCAGGGAAGAATCTGAGCTAAGAAGGCTTGCTCCACCTCAGAAACCGTTGGGGATATAAACAGTACTTGTTGAGCACCAACTTAAATTTAATAAATAAATAAATAAATAATATTTAATAAATATTAAATAAATTTATAAATATCTCCAGAGGAGAAGACCCAGAGGCCACCTCAGAGATACTCACCCACCAGTTGGGCAACAATGTCGACAGAGAAGAATACCAGATGGCACATTATCTTCTTTCATTGAACAAATTTTTGCACAGGGCTTCAGGTGGGCCAAGTTGGACATCTGCAATAAAAAAATAAAAAATTAATTTAAATATGTAAGCAAGGACCAAATCACAAAGAGCTGCATATGCCATCAGAGGTATTTAGATTTTATTCTAAAGATAACAGGGAGCCACTGAAGGATTTTGAAGGATTTTGAATTGACCATACTTGTGTTCTGGAAAGATCTCTTGACAGCTACATCAAGAGCTGATGGATTGTGGCCAAGAGCTAAACTGTATGATACCATCTACAAGTGAGTCAGGAAAATATTTACATTTTTAGTCTATATTCAGGATAACAGAGGAAAAAAGGATAAGTGCCTAAGGCAAGTAGAGCTGGTTTTAATTCCACTTCTACCATTTACCACTCTATCATCTTGGGCGCCGTATTTAAATAAGCCCATGCCCTCAGTCTCTTTTCTGTACAGTGAAAATAATGAGTAAAAATGTTGTGCCTAGACATTCCTAATAATCCTCTCAACACCATAAGATTCAGTCAAATCAAAATGGCGCTTTCTAGCCTAGGAGAAAAGCCACCTAACATCCTGCTAAGACACCACTTAGCAAGAGATATTACTGCATTTTCTTCTTAGAATTTAACCAGAGTATTTTGTTGCTAATGTGTGAAAATAATTGGCACTCGTACTTTGTAAATGAGCAAGCCGAGGTAAACTGAGGTCAAAGCCGAACATTGGATCCAAATCAAGCCTCCCAAAAACAATCCTGCAAAGAATTTAACTGGGTTACAAAGACCAGGGTATGAACTGAGAGCTCCAGTCGTCCTAGCAACCTTTTAAGCAAACACTGGTGCAGATTTGCTGGCATATATGACACTGAGAACATCTGGCCTTTCTATTATCCTCTCACAAGCAAAAAATGATGTCGTGTAAACTGATCTTTAGGCCAATTATATGGTCTAAGTGTTACAGTGTTTGTGTTGGCTCCTCCAGTTCCAGGTTTTAAGAACTTAATTTGTAGCCACACCCCTCCCCGAAGTCCTAATTGCATCTTACTGTAACTGACCCCAGGGATTTGTTTATGCCAAGTTTGTACCTTTCTTCAGGACGATAAATATGTGTAGATGCATCATCAGTCAACTGTGTGTGCAAAGCATGGTGGGAGGTCCTATAAGAATCAGTTACAGGAGTTTCGTGCCATGGGAAGGTAGAGAGAGGGCATAAGACAATGGACTCTGGGGACGGCTCTGGTCCCATGTTCAGGGCTACATTCCCCCCTCCTACACCAGTTTTGTTATGGAGGCTCTAGGCTGCCACTCACTTAGAAGGCACTAAACTAGGAGTCAGAAAACCTGATCCTACCTCCAACTGGCCTTCCTACCCTAGACAAGGTCATTATTGTGTCTGAGCATCTGTTTCTCCATCTAGACTCCATTTCATTTACAAACTCCATGTGGTAGGCACTGTTCCAAGGCCTTCATCAACATTGATTAAGTTAATCCTCGTAATGACTCTAAGTGGCAGGCGACATTATTATCCCCACCCCATGTCACGCAGTGGGGGCATGGAGGAGACAGTAAGCTGGCCCCCACCCAGTCTTGCCTGCTTACTAAGAGCTCTGGGCTGCTGTGCTCAGCTCTAATGGGCTGGGGTACCTAATGAACCATCTTTTATTCTGTAGAATCCTTTCACACTTTCTTGAAGACATATGGGGATCCTAATCTGGGTTATGAACCCATGAACTGGTAGAAGAAGGCAGGGAGCTCCTGATTTTGTCTCTGGACAAAATAGCCTCTGATAAAAATATTAGCATTACAGTGTGTGAGACAGTAAACAGTCCTCTGAATTAGCATCCCTCCTCTCTCTACTGCAGCCCCCCCCCACCCCACCCCAGGGAGGGAGCTGTGGGATGGTCAGCCCTCAGGGAAATCTGAAGCCATATGGGGACTTGACCCCAGGCACCAGCAACTCCATCTTCAGGATCAGAATTCTCCTTCATCTTCAGAGGAAATGAATCTTTTGAGCCTCTTTATCTGACTTGGCCTGTCTAGGAACAAAGGGCAGAATATGTAGTACAGTAAATCCCAACTCTGAGTCGTCCATTACAGGAATTTATCACAGATGGTAATCATTAGGACTTTAACATTCTTGAAGGAAAGAGCTTTATCCAGAATTATAAATAAACTATTCCCAAGGCTTAGATTTATAAAGCCGTGCTAAAAAACAAAATTCAACTGAATAAAATTTAAAGATCTTATTGGCTTTACTCAACAATTCATGAATCAGGCTATATCCCAGCTAGCAAATAGAAAGGAGCTCCAAGGAGCTGTACAAAATGGAGACTTTTATAGGCAGAAGGGGGCAGGGACAGGAAAGAGTGGGTTACCTCATCTTTCTTTGAGGGACAGAAGGGACCTTTCAGGCAGATTACCTCACTAATGCTGACCAGGAAATTCCAGATTGACAGGTTTAAGATTACACTTCTGGGAATGTTTGAAACTGCAATTAAGTTAGGTATTGAATCTTGATTTGCTGACATGGGGATTAGCATAGGTGACTCCATTTTAAGCCTGTTGTCTCTCTTTTTTTAATAGCTGTAAGAGGATTGCTTAGGGGGTGCCTGGGTGGCTCAGTCATTAAGTGTCTGCCTTCGGTTCAAGTCATGATCATGATCCCGGGGTCCTGGCATCAAGCCCCATATTGGGCACCCTGCTCAGAGAGGAGCCTTTCTTCTCCCTCGTCCCTCCCCCTGCCCCTGCTCCTTCTCTCTCTCGTTCCCTCTCTCTCAAATAAATAAATCGAATATTTAAAAAAAAAAAAAAAAAAAAAAAGGAGGGCCTCTTGGACAACTGGGAACTTATAGCACTGGGTTACAAAGTCAACCTAACCTGTGAGAGCTTCACACTGACTGACCTGGGCAATGCCATGAGGAGATGGGGGCTTATTTCTGCAGTTAGCTAGCCCCCAATCAGAATTTAACAAGGTTAGGCTTTGTTCTAACCTCATGAAATGCAAACTCGGGAATGGGGTGCTGGCATCTAAATATGGCATTGTAATTCCTAAGCCAGTGGTGGAGCAGCAGAGTGCAAAACAAGGCTGCTGCCTTCCAGAAGTTTCTCATTTGATCAAGGAGCCAAGGCATTCACCAATCAAACAACTAGAGATTATAGTTTGCAGGCTTCTGTGTGTGACATAGACTGTAACTAGAGAATCCAAGGAGGGAAGAAAAGGCTACATGAAGGCTGAAGTCATCAGGGAAAGATTGGGGGGTGGGAGGAGTAGGGGGAAGGAAGGGACTGACTTAGGACGCAGATGAGTTGGGTGGGTGCATGTGAGGCCAGGTTGGCTCAGCCTCCATTGTCTCCCACAATGCATCGTGCCCCTGCTATGACTCTCGGCCCGAGCCACGTCTCAGGTCATGCACTTGTATCTCCTATAGGTGATTGTGCCTTAAATTCCACAAACTCGCCCTCTTCATTCCCCCTCAACCCCTTCCTCCAAAGGCCTGTAAAGGGAAAGTCCAGCCTCTCTAGACATAGCCCATCCAGGGCAGATGCCCCGTGCTGGGCATCCATCCTGGAGGGGGAAGCTGGGAAAAACCCACCCACCAGCTCCAGCCCCAGTATAGCGTCGTATTGGGTTAGGATGAGCAGGAGAGAGAGAAAGGGGGAGGACAGCCCGGAAGTCACGTGCCCCCACCCCACCTCCTTGGTGGGGAGGGATTCTGCAGACATCCAAGACACACAGTAGAAGGGACAACAAGATGTCCTGCAGGCCCAGGACATTTGGAGGAAGGCTAGGACCCCACTAGGATGGGTCCACATCCTGCCCAGGCAAAGCAGGAGATTCTGATGCCAAAAGTGAACGGAGCACAGGCACAGGAAGGAGAATGTCATCTGTTGCGGGGAGGAGGATGGCAGGGCAGGCAGGACTGACTTTGGAGAGCTGAGAGGTGACACCACAAAGGAGAGAGGGCTACTTGGGCTGGCTGCAGGTTCCGGACTTTCTAGAGGCTGCTGTAGGGACTCTAGGTATTTGCTCTGCATTGTCCAGTGAGGTCCCCAGGAAGGAAGGTAGCAGGGGAAGGCTAGGGAAGCAGAATTCAGGGCAGATGTCTGCTTTACAATGAAATATCCCCAGGCTCTAACTCTTAAGAACCTAAGCATGCCTGAACAGATGCAGCAGCATCTGGAAGAAGCGGGACTGCCCCAACCAGATCAAGAGCAGGAGAAATCGTTTATGACGGAGCTTTGGGGATGGCAGGGACATGGAGGGGGAAGCTGTATCGACTGGTATCTTGTCCACAGCAGGAAGGGGAGCTGCCTCCTTAAGTCACCCCTCAGCGCCAATGGCCAAAGGGGGCAGAAGTTGATGGGGAGAGGCAAATGCATGAGCACCTCTTAGAGTCACCCTGGTTTGCCACCTTCATGCAGCACAGATCACAGACGGACTGAGCTCGAATTACAGTACAGGAAAAACTCATGGTGTCTGCCTGCTACTGCCTTTAGGAGTATCACCAAAAGCAGTTGAAACAAGTTCCCTTTGTTTAAAAAATGTGGAGTCCCCTGCCTCCTTAGAAGACATGAGAATGAGAATGTGGCAGCAAGAAGAGAGGTTCTGGAGCCTCTTTGGGATTCAATCACCAACCGCCACCTCTCCCTGGTTATGTGGCCTTGGGAAAGGCATTTACCGTTTCTAAGCCTCAGTTTCCCCACCTACGAACTAGAATATTTGATAACAGTTCCTGGCTGGCAAGGCTGTTGAGATGAAATCCGATGACCTCTGTAAACAGCTTGACCCCGCGTGTCCAGTTAAGGTCCGTTCCCTCTTCTTCCTCCCCTTTGAGAGAGAGCCTCAGGGAAAATGAATTATAACAAATAATTTTACAACCCAGTAAGCCCAGAAAAAAAAGAAATGGGGAATTTATTTGTTAAGTTCTACCATATGTCAGGAGAGTACTGTCATAAACATTGTGTCTGCTTTCTACATGTTTCTTTCAAGCTGCTCACCGGGCCTCCCTTCTGCCCTGATGTAAACAGCAAATAACAGCTCACATGTCCCTCTCTCTGATTCTCTTCCAGGGGCGCTGTATCAACTTCACCAGAGTCAAGAACAATCAGCCCACCAAGTACCCTCTCAACAACGCCTACCACACCACCTCACCGCCTCCTGCCCCCATTTATACTCCCCCACCCCCTGCTCCCCATTGCCCTCCCCCACCCCCCAGTGCTCCCACCCCTCCAATTCCATCCCCACCTTCCACCCTTCCCCCTCCTCCTCAGGCTCCACCTCCCAACAGGGCGCCACCCCCCTCCCGACCTCCCCCTAGGCCTTCTGTCTAGAACCCAAAGTTCACGCTCTGGGCTCTTAGAAACTTTGGGGAGGAGGCTCCTCTGTGGTGTTAGAATAAGTCTTTCCAGTTAGGGGAGGCTTCTGCTTTGGAAATGAGTGGTGATAAAGCCCACTGACCTTCACACACCTTAAAAATTGGTAGGTAATGCCAATGCATCGACAATTGTGATCAGCAGAAGAAACAGAAATTTTGAAATGCCTGAAAACAAATGATGAGGCACCTACAGTCACAATTATAACCAGCCAGCCATCATCTCTAGAAGGTTCCAGAGACAGTGAAACTGCTGAGATGCTCTTAAATGGGATTGGTCTCGTGGAGACCAATAAGAAAATCATTTCTCTGAGGGTGAAACACAGTCGGATGGATGAGAAGTAACACTGCTGGGTTTCTAAATGCTGCCTTCCCTCCTCCACCTCCATCACTTGACCCTGGACCCTTGGTCTAGGAACCAAGAAGGTGAAAACACTCTGCCTACAACTTTAGGAAAAGCTTGGGGTCCCCATTGTGGCAAGAAACTCAACATCAGACAGGTATCCAAAAGCATGTTTGCCTGGGATTTGCGAAGGAGTAAAAACATATGCCTTATTTTCCTTTCCAATTCTCCCAGTTTCCAAGTGAGAAAGAGAGCAGGTGTTTACAGATGGAAAAAGTTATGTTGCCACGTTGCTGTGTAAGTGAAATCAGGTGTGTGCATTGACTGGAGAGTACTGATGAGAGCATCAGACAGTTTCTAAAACCCACAGGCCACGAGCAGCTAGCGGTGGCTGGCTTTGGCCCGATATGGTCCACTAATCAACAGACAATGGGATTGTTGAAGAGCAACCTGTTAATGATTCATGTTAAAAATCAAGATTAGGCTTCAGTTTAAATCATGTAAGATATGAAAAAGTGACTAATCCCATTTTTCAGAGACAAATGTGAGTTGATCTTCCCAAAATGGCATCACTAGCACCTACCATACAATCTCTGTGGTTGGTTTCTTTCTTTCTTTCTTTCTTTCTTTCTTTCTTTCTTTCTTTCTTTCTTTCTTGGTAAAGTTGTATACCAGAGATTTGTAGGTAGAGTTGAGAGACAATGGTCATAACATAATATGGAAACCATCTCCAGGTTCTTTAATTAACCACACAAAAAAAGCCATGTATGTGTAGATGCAAATATATTTCTCCTTGGCTTTTCAACATACTCATAAATATAAGCTGTTAACCCAGGAGGAATATACTAGATGTTCTGCCTGAAATTCCCACCAGGCCTGGGATCCAACCCATTCCTCCAAGTCTTTCTGAATCTGTTGCCATCAGTAAGCCCTATAATCGCTTTCTAAACATTGGGCTTCATCATCCAGGGTGAAAACAGAGGGCCTCCGGTACCCCCAATCAAAATTATCTCCCCCTCCAGCTTTCTGCAGGTCTTAAAATTCCTCTCCCAAACTGCTCAAAGTCTTAAATCTTTTCTGGAACAAAGCAGAATATAAAATGAATATAAACTTGGTGCTTTGGGTTATGGTCTCCAAATATCCTTCAAGAACCTATCAAGCCAGCCTGATTCTTAACACCTTACTTAGAACAGAGATATAAGGACCTGGCATGCATTCCATCAACACCAATTCTTATAGCCATGGCAGCCATTGTTCATCAATCATAGCACTATCCATGAAGCCCAACAATTTCTTCACAGTCCTCACACCACAAGTTCAAGGAGCCACCATTAATCCAGTCAGAATTTGAGAGAGAGATGAGCCCTATTTTCCATCCCCACTTTAGAAAGCAGAAACAAATGGGAATTGCTCGGAGGAATGGGGAATCCTTGGGCATAAAAGGTACAGTCAGGGGAACACAGATCTCAGCAGTGCCTTAGTGGGGGACCACATGCACTAAATCCACAGCGCCAATGCCAAACTGACACATCTCTAAGTGTACCTCAGACCCAGCCTTTCTCCCAGCCTGCCACTTCCAAATGCCCCGCCTTCTCATAGAGCTAAAGTCAGAGATGGTTTCCAGGACTTAGAAAAGCAACCTCCCTTTGCCACCCGCTCATCCTGGCCTGTATTGTCTATTCTTACAACACGAAGCTTCTTTAGTATAGTCCCTCATGAACCAGGGGCCGCAATGTCTCAGTCGCCTACAGTGACATTGCTGGTCTCCGGCAAACCATTCCGTAGGAGAATGGGCTCCCCAGGCTCACAGCATAGAGACGTTGAGCCCATGGCAACTGTTTTGACTGCTGGCAGTACAGAA
Organism: Mustela nivalis; assembly: GCF_964662115.1. Lineage (NCBI taxonomy): Eukaryota > Metazoa > Chordata > Mammalia > Carnivora > Mustelidae > Mustela > Mustela nivalis. The sequence goes on along the minus strand of NC_139027.1, from coordinate 53,472,013 downwards.
CAGTCCACCCCACACCACTGCCGCCTGACTCACTGCGGCCATAAGAAAGTTCAAGCCAAGATACAGACATTGTACAAGATGGCGGGCACCATTCAAGATCTCAGCGACACATTAATGAGAAGCCCTGTGCAGTTTCCACAACATCTTGGTGAACTTTCGGATGAATAGGGAACTGCAAAGATGTGCTGATTTCCAAGAGGATTAGCAGGGTTTGTCCTTAAAATGGACTCATCATGTCATCCCTAGTCATTCAGAATTTACATTTGAGAAGGTGAAACTTCTAGACTATACGAATAAGGCAATATAGGCTCGTACATTTTTGTTAAAGACAAAATTCTTTAACTGACTTATAAATCTATCAGTACTTGTATCATTCCCTGTAAAAGGCAGCAGACATATGATTGTCATCAGGAAACTGCACAAAATTATATTTTCAACCCCCATGTTATTTTCCTTGTGAAGTTTTTTTTAAATAAAAACCAATTTTTTGTTGTATATATTCGTATTCCATGTGTTAGATGGAAGCATTTCCTATCCAGTGTGAATAAAAAGGACGGTTGTAGTAAATTATTATAAAGCCAATGATATTTCATGGCAGGTTATTCTACCAAGCTGTGCTTGTTGGTTTTCCCATGACTGTATTGCTTTTCTAAATGTACAAATAGTTACCAAAATGACGAGACCCCTGTTTGCACAGCATTAATAAGAACGTTGAGTTCCATGGTCCTCTCCATTGAAGAACAGCTCACAAACAGTTTCTGGCCTGGAGCTCTGCACATACTCCAGTGAGACTGTAGAAGTTCTCTCTCTGACCAAGGTCAAGAACAGAGCAGGTGGGCAAATTAATGAATAGACTTGGATATCTGGCCATGGGTCACCTCATTGTAAATAGCACTAAAAGGGGCCAAGATGATTCTGATGTCTCATAAACACTAGAGTCCAAACACTGTCATATGAGAAAAATCCACCAAAGAACTAGAAAAAATAATAATAATCGTGAGATAGTAAGTTTCAGCCCAATGCCAACTCAATAAAAACAATTAATGCTGTGTAAAATGGGTTGAATTAGCTTGAGAACTATATAAAGATATATGCAGTGAAAAGCCTGTTAATGCACACCAGATGGGAATGGGGTATTCTAGTCAATTACCTTTTCTAGTTATCTGAGCTCTATTATATTATTGTACTTGGATAACCAACTTAAAAGAATTAGAATATGATTTTTTTTTAAATACACTTAACATTAAACTCTTCTACAAGTTCTTTCTTCTTTCCATGATAATTCAGAAGACAGTTATGAATCTCGAGTGAGTCATTGTTATAAAAAATCAGTTATCACTGTACCCTGCTATAGGAGACTGGGCTAACCCTGCACAATGACAAACTCTGGAAGTTGCTTTTTTTAAAAAAAATAAAAATAAATTCCTAAAATCATCTCTTTTACTGGCTATTTGTCTCTTTGTTATGAAAATAAAATGTAGATTGTTCAAGGGCTTAACATTTCGATGATAATAAAATGACTGTTGTTATGCAAATTAAATTGTATTTCTCAAATCATTATTTAAGTTCTTTACTGTCTCCATTATTGCCATTTTTTTCCTTCAGCTGTCCAACATTCAAAATACTCTCTATTTCTAGTAACTGTTTTAAAATTTAAAAAGTAAACCAAGCCAAATGAAAATATAAAGTAAAAAGTGGAGACAAAGAAGCAGCCAGAAAAAAAAACTACAGGTTCAGTTAGGATTGTATCTGGCTGCCTTCACAAGATCTGTGGCTGTGACTGATTTGACTCACATAGCAAGGACTCCAGCGGTTTGCAGCTGCTCAAGACACCAGGCAACCACTGAGTTTTTGTGCTGTAATGAGCACTGGGTATTATATAAGACTGATGAATCACAGACCTGTACCCCTGAAGCCAATAATACATTATATGGTGATTAATTGAATTTAAGTTTTAAAAATAAGTAAATAAAACTATAAAAAGATGGGGCGCCTGGGTGGCTCAGCGGGTTAAAGCCTCTGCCTTCGGCTCAGGTCATGATCCCAGAGCTCTGGGATCGAGCCCCGCATCGGGCTCTCTGCTCAGCAGGGAGCCTGCTTCCTGCTCTCTCTCTCTCTCTGCCTGCCTCTCCGCCTGCTTGTGATTTCTGTCAAGTAAATAAATAAAATCTTTAAAAAAAAAAAACTATAAAAAGAAAGAAGCCAGGCAGTAAATACCCTTCCTTCCGTATATACCTCAAAATATTTTCATTATATCTGCAATTCTGATACAAATCATTTAATTCTTCTTTGCAGTTTCAACGCAGCTCCTCCATTTAAATTTTTTGTAGGTAGCTGAGCGTCTTTCTAGTTCCTGAGTTTGTTCTTTAACATTAAGAACAAGACTTCATTAAGCCTTGAATGCATCTTAATTGGAATAAAACCAACTGCAAACAGAAAATCATGCCACACTTTTTCCAAAATTCCAATCGTTTTACTTTTTAATAGCTTTTTGGGCACAGTGACATTTTTAAATTATATCTTTAATCATTAAATGGTTTTGAGATAACTGGCTAGCAATTTGAAAGGAAAAAGAAAACTTGGAGCCCTACCTTACTCCTTACACCAAAATTAACTTCAGCTGTATTTAATTTAAGGGTAACAAATAAAATAAGGCAAGTACTAGAAATGGAAAAAATATTTGCTCTATCTTATGAAGAATTTTTAAATCCTACATATTGCTCATATTACCAACCAACTTTCTCATGAAATCTCTTCAACTACCCTAAGGCTCCAATGCATTAAGTTGAACAAAGAAAGGGACCATTACAGACAGAAATAAGGTCACTGATCAGGTGCTGACTGTGAACTTAAGCAGAAGATCTATAGTTTTTCATCACTAATCCAAATTTTATGCCCTCAGATAAATATGTTTCTCTGGAGTCTCACTTAAGTGTAGAACCACCAATATAACACTTTGGCCTTCTAAATACATTGCAAGCAAGTGCTTAGAATAACCAAGTATGGCTATATGCAAAACAGATGGGTGTACTCTGATTACAACTATACTATGTTGGCTTGAACCACCATGTCCTCATAAAATTTATATCTAAACAAATTAGAAGCCTTATAATTCCACTAGGTGTAACTGCCTCTCCTTTTTATTCAACATCCAAATGGTCAATTATATAAATTCTTCCTTCTTCACTGAAAGCGGGACATTTTAATTTCTGTAGTTCGAAACTGTGCAGCATCTCCTTTATTTACTTTTAAATATCATTTCACAATGTACTTAAAAGGCAACACCAACAGCTAAAAAAATTCTGCCTAAGTCACTTAAGAACTCAAAACAAAATTCTGTTAAAAGATGTTCAATTAGGGGCTCCTGGGGGGCTCAGTCAGTAAAGCATCTGACTCTTGGTTTCCACTCAGGTCATGAGCTCAGGCTGGGATCAAGCTCCCCACACCCACCCCTGTAGGCTCCCCTTCAGCAGGGAGTTTGCTGGATTCTCTCTCCCTTTCTGACTCCCTCTAACCCTCTCCCACACACAGGCATGTGCACGCATGCACTCTCCTTAAAATAAAATAGATCATAAATTTTAAAAGATGTTCAACTAATTGTGCACGTTCAGTACCTTAATGGGCATTTTAGTTACTAGTTGCTTATAAACATTAAAATAAATATAACTCATAAAAGACATTTTCCTTTGTGTAGTGAAGTGGTTTGCATGCTAGCAAACATTTTTAAAGTAAAGAAATGTTGGGTATGAGTGCTAAGAGTCCAGAAAACATTCATTTTCTTCTGAAAGGGAAGTCTTAAGGCAAGACTCAGCCACCCATCACTAACCCCTTTCAAAAATGCATCCCCAAGAACCACTGAAAACGTACAGCCATCTCTCTTCACATTTTTTTAAATACGAGCACTTTAACTTTCCCTTCCCTGTGAGCCGCACCCCAACTCTGTAGGAGACAGAGCGCCTGTCTTTTTGCTTAGTTTTACGTTTGAAAAGTATTTACTTGGACACCTATAGATTCTGTGAAACCTACTTGAAATTAATGACAATATGCATTTCCAACCAAGCTCTTGTAGAAACAGATAAATATTCCACAAGAATGCCAAAAGTGGTTTGTAGATAAGGGGATGCAAAAGCTCTGACGTGCATCTGAAATTGCAGTAACAGGTTTCTCCCTAGCTGGGGTGGATTCCACAGGAAGCAGCCTCTGTCTCTGCCCATGTGGCCCAGGGATTCAAAAGTCAGGATCCGAAGAGTAGAAACGAAGACAACAGGAGAAGGGAAGGTGAGAGGTGGGCTCAAGTCGTCTCTTTAGGAAGATTAATTTTCTTTCCTGCTTCAAACAAGCATTTAAGTTTTTGCTACAAATATTCCTTTCTGATGCCTCAGCTGACTGCCTTCTTATCTCTCTGTGCAGACCTGGGTGTAGTGATCGCCTCTCGGTGCTCGCACAGACACATCCACATCATCAGTGTCTGGGTAACACATGTTTGATTACCCTGCCCTGCTTTTGCTCGAAAGACTTTCACACTCGTTTACATTTGTATCTCTTCCAGTGATGTAATCACTGCTATGAGGAATAAGACCTGCAGAGGTCCAGGAGGATTTGATTCTAGCCCACTCCTTGTGGGCCTCACCAAAGGTACCGAAGCAAATGCACACTCTGAGCGGGCCCTGCCCACTCCATCTGTTACCTGCTCAGACTGTTTGATTTTAATGCTTAGCTCAATGTTTTTATAGCCTTTTCAATATTTGTTTTAAAAAATAAAGATAATTATTGGTGCCTGGGTGGCTCAGTGTGTTAAAGCCTCCGGCTTCGGCTCAGGTCGCGATCCCAGGGTCCTGGGATGGAGCACCACATCGGGCTCTCTGCTCGGCAGGGAGCCTGCTTCCTCCTCTCTCTCTCTCTGCCTGCCTCTCTGCCTACTTGTGATCTCTCTCTGTCAAATAAATTTAAAAAAAAAAATCTTTAAAAATAAATAAATAAATAAAATCTTTTTTAAAAAAATAAAAAAATAAATGCTTTTACTTTTCTTAGAAAGTTAGGAATGGGGGGGGAAAAAAGCTTTCTTCACCTGATAAAAGGTATCCACCAAAACCCCACAAAATCACCTGATAAAAGGTATCCACCAAAACCCCACAAAAACGTTATACTTAATGTCGAAATATATAGAGCTGGCTCAAAAGCCATAAGGAAATGTCCTTGTGAACATGCCTACAAAAGGCGCAACTTGCGCTCTAGTTCTTACTTTTAAGGTCACAAACAAAAGCTTATTCAATACTCGAGTATACAACACATAAATAAATACAATTATAACAGAATGCATCATGGGGAGGCATAGCGTAGAAACCAAAATGTTATATAATCACCAGCTGTCAATCAAAAATGTCAATCAAGGCTAAATTTACATGTACACAAAGCAAGCTTAAAAGGAGGAGCTTCCCGATGCTCCTCCTTCTCCCCTCAGTCGCCTGCTTCTACTCTTGAAAGTATACTTTACTTATCTACTCAATAAACTCTCTCCACCTATTCTGGTCTCAGATCTCCAATTCTTTGGTGCATCTGGGATAAGAACTAAGAGACCCTGTAACACTAGAAGTATTCTCTTTAAAATAAAAAAGAAAGGATTCTAGCCATCACTATTCTTGTTCACCTTTGGTTCTAGCCAGTGCAATAACACAAAATTACAAAGCAACTGTAAATATCAGGAAGAAAAAAAAATTGTCATTGTTTTCAGACAGTATCATTGCCTACCTAAAAATTCCATGAGAATCACCTTAAAACTTTTACAACTATTAAGAGCCCAGTGATCTGGTCAGGTACACCATCAGCACCATCAATAACCATGGGCAAGTTGAAAACTACCCATTCATAATAGAAAAAATATAAATTACACGTTTATATTTTGAAAATATTTCTAAATTATATGCAACCATATTACTTATATTTTATATATAAATTGTATATGTACATTAAGAAGAATTAGACTTACCCCCAAAAATGTACAAAACCTATAGGAAGACAACTATAAAATTTTATGAACTATCCTCATTAGAGGGAGATTGGTACTACATTTCCGAATGGGAAAACTTAATACTGAAGAAATATTGGTTCTCTCACAAATAATCTACAAATTCAAATGAGGACCAATTTAAAAAATCTAGAAAGATTTTTAAATAATTTCAAATGCAGATTCTAAGTTTTAATTAGAAAAGAAAATGAACAACATAGCCAGTATATGGTAATACAACAGAACAATTTTATGATATATGGAAGTTTAGTTTATGGTAAACTTAGTCCTTGGAATATCCAAGGACTAATTCTTTAATAAGGGGCTATCTAGTTGGGGGGAAATAAGGTGAAATTCCTATCTCTGCTGCAAAGAAAAACAGATTTCAGATGGATTCAAGAAAAGAGAACACAAGAAAAGTACTTCAAATTAATAATGACTGTGCCCCTTAGTAGCACTGTCTGTGAATGGAAGGTTCTAATAATCTTACCAATCAGATAGGTCTCAACTCCCAGGAAAGGGTAGAGAAAAGGGTAGAGAAAAATGGAAGGGCAGGAGTTGCCAAGGCGAGACTAAGGAGAAAAAAGAAAAAGGGATCTCTCACCCCCACACTCGGGCACTACAGCAAACATAAATTGGTGTAGCCTCTCTAGTCCATTCTATACATTTGGTGTCTGTCATACGGTAGTTAACCAATGCTAGTTAAATGGACAAACACGTCAGTGAAGAATCTCCACACATCCAATGTTTAAGCAAATCAACAATAGAAATGGAAGCTGTATCTGAGACAATGTTTTCTTTCAAGAACCAGAGGTAATAAGCAAGTCCTCATTTCCCCATTGCCTTTGAGCAAATATGCAAAGCATGGTCTCTCACTGGGTGGTATTGAATGAATTCCTATAAAAATTCATTAACTTCGTCAGCTCCCTGGATTGCTTTTCAATGCATACACATTCTTCCACATTCTATGTCAGCTGAGGTCAAGTCCCTTTTTTGCAGTTGGCCTGGGAGGAAAAATAAGAGTAGATGCCAGGAACTTCGGGCAGGTGCCAGAAGGGAAAAAAAGGCGCCAGCACTGGCAGTCACCAGAAGGATCAGCTCCAATTTGCCTCGTTTGTTTATCAAATGTCCTGTCTCAGGACGAGACTCCCTGCCCTTCTACAAATGCATAGAGTGAGACTCAACAGTTTTGTCGTGGCTCATTGAGGAAACAGCAAGAATCCAGAATCAGCAGTCAAGCTGTTGTGATCCCCATTAAAGTATCAGTCACTGAAGCAGCTGTTTATTTGTAGATTTATGTTCTGAGATTTCACAACTGCCTGAAAGGGCTTCGTTCCGTCCAGGGTAAGAAGATCTCCTCACCTCGGCTTGCTTCAGTCTGAACTACTGGTAATGTTCCTTTTCTCCCTTGTTTGTTTGTTGTTGTTGTTTTTTTAAATGAATAGATTTTATTTTTTAAAAATAGTTTTAGGTTTACAGGAAAACTCACAGATACCGTGAATTCCCCTACATCCCCTCTTCTCCATACACAGTTCTCCTGATTATGAACATCTTGCTTTAGTATGGTACATTTGTTATAACTGACACTAAAGTCTATAGTTTACATCAGAGGCCGCTCTTTGGGTTGCAAATGCACATGTATGCACTCCATCTCATCCAGTATCATGCACAATAGTTCTGAGACCCTAAAAATCCCTTGTGCTTCACCTCTTCCGCCCACCTCCTCTCTCCTCTTGGACCCCCAGAAACCTCTGATATTTTTATGGTCTCCATAGTCTTGCTTTTCCAGAATACCTTAGAGCTGGAATCAGGTAGTGTGTAGACTTTTTAGATTGGCTTCTTTCACTTTGCAATACACATTTAAGTTTCTTCCAAGTCTTTTCATTGTTTGATAGCTCATCTTTTTCTTGCTGAGTAATACTCCATTGTCTGGATGTTTATCCATTCACCTACTGAAAGACACAGATGTTCACATTCTGACTGATTTGAATGGCTCGCAGAAAGGAATCGGTGGGGTGGCTCTATGTTTTCCATAAATATAAATTAAGCATGTTTAATATATTTAAATCATCCAGTTGAGGTTTCTTTTTAATTTCAGTTTTTATGTTTGTTTTTTATTAGAAGTTATTTTTGATTGGCTTTCAAATATGCCTGTTTATCTTTCATAGGCACTGTACCTTAAATTTTGAATCACTTTACTTTCTTTAAATATATTAAACATGCTTAATTTTTATTTTGTATCCAATAATTCCCATATCTAAAAGCTTTGCTGGCCTGATTCTGTGGTTTGTTGTTCCTGCTGACTTTTGCATATAGTGCCTTGTCTCCTTAAATGCTTTTTGACTTTGACTCTGAGCCCACATTCCTCAGAGCTTTATTCATGGAAAACTCTGAGGTTTGTGTTGTGATTGCATTTCTCCAAAGAAAATTTATGTTTGCTTCTTCTAAAAATCTGGAATCATTGCCAATCCAGAACTGTTTTAAAATAAATGCTAACCTAAAGGTATTTAGAATCATGCAGGTAGTGTAAATTTGGGTTACAAACTTTAGTGCCAGCCTGTGGTTAAGAATTTTCAAGAAAAAAATTTCTCCCTTAACCCAACAGGGAAAAGCAAGGTCTTCCTTGCTATTACTAACTGTAAGTCAGAGTATTTTCTAGTTCATTCACACTGTAAGTTGCCTTTTAGGGTCCCAGCTTCTTATGTTGGCTTTTGTCTCCTGTTCACTCAACAAACATGTGATCATCAAAATGAAGGCTGGTCCTTGAAAAAATGACTAATTCCAGGATTGGTACACCAAAAAAGTACAAGTGCAAGATAACACTGGAACATAGATGTACAATAAAAATAAATTAAAGATGATAGATAGATTGATTGAGTAACTTAAAAATCTTCCCTAGATGGGCCTGGCTGGCTCAGCTGGTAGAGCAAGTGACTCTTGACCTCAGAGTTGTGAGTTTGAGCCTCACACTGGATGTAGATTTAAAAAAAAAAAATCTTCCTGGGGCACCTGGGTAGCAGTCAGTTGAGCATCTGCCTTTGGCTCCAGTCATGATCCCAAAGTCCTGGGATGGAGCCCTGAGTCAGGCTCCCTGATTGCCAGGGAGTCAGCTTCTCCCTCCCCCTCTGCCCCTTCCGCAGCCCCCACTTGTGCTCTCTCTCTCTCTCTCACTCTGCTCTCTCTCTCAAATAAATAAGTAAAATCTTAAAAAAAAAAAAAAAAAGATAGATATACACATCTATACAGACATGTAGATGTACAGAGAGAAAGATAATAGATATAAATACAGATACAGATATAGACATAGTTACAGGCATATAGAAGGGGAGGAGAGAATACAACAAAAGTGGTAAAGTATTAACCACATGAACGCATGGGAATCTGGGTAACCAACACACTCCAGGATTCTTTGCACCATTGTGCTATTTGGAACATTTCTGTAAATCTAAAATTATTTCAAAATAAAAGTTAAAGAAATGAAAGCTGATTGTACAGGGTCCAAAACCAAGACTGGAAGTAGGCCCAGTCCTGGTCTCCAGTCTTGCCCATCTCCCAGAGTCAGGCTATGCCAGAATGGAGGGAAACTAAGAACCGAGTCAGCCTCAGTGACGCTGGAGAATGACGTGGGCTGAATGAGCTAAGAGGCAAGGGCCAGTGAGGGCTGCAGGCAGATGTGCCACTGATACCTGGTGCGTATGAACAGCAACAAAATCACAAAGATATGCTGACTACGAATGACAGATTAACAGAAGTGCTTGAAGAAACAACAGTCTGTGCAATAGTTTCCAAACTATGCAATGTCTTGTATTAACTTCAGATTTCAGAAGCGAAAGAGCAAATAAATCAATTGCAATATAATGTGAACTCATTTGATTTATTAAGACTGGTTGAAACTCTTCCAACACATATTGGTCTAAACCCTCTAGAACTTCACTGTCTAGTACAGTAATCATTAGACCCATGGGGCTATTCTAATTTAAATTATTTTTGTGAAGTAACAGAGAGAAAAAAATTATTTTTAAAAATGAAAGAAAATTTAAAATTCAGTTCTTCATCACACTAGCTACTTATCAAGTGCTCAAAGGCTACATGTGACTACTGACTGCTAACTACTGTACTGGGCAGCATAGATACAGAACATTTCCAATACTGCAGAAAATTCTGGACATTCTGGAATTCTACAGAAAACACTGTACATCACTGTTCTAGAAGCTGAAGAGCTCATCACTGATGAAGATGGCTGTGATTTTTTAATTTCATTTTCTTTGATTCATGGAAAATATCAGACAAAACATGAGAAAAAACCTTCAATAAAACTCAAACATTCCACTTCCTGGAGGATTCAATATTAGAAGAGTTCTTTCTGCCAGATGGAAGAAACTCATCAAGAAGAAATAGGAGTATAAAGAACCCTGAGGAGCATCAGGCTGGCTCAGGCAGAAGAGCATACGACTCTTGATCTCAGGGTTGTGAGTTCAAGCCCCAAGCTGGGTGTAAAGATTACTTAAATAAAAAATTTTTTTCATTTAAAAATTAAATAAAAAAAAAAGAGCCTTGAGACTATTGCAAACACTGTTGAGATGATTCTGATACTCATATGTCCTCTGACTTCTGAGTTGATCCACATTTCCCCCCACCTTCCACACCCACCTCTGCACTGTGGAAAATGTTGTTCATGTTTTATTCATTACACTGAATGGTTTGGCAAAAAATAGTTGAGCAAGAAAAGCTACCAATAATAAAGCCTGTAATATTATCTAAGGAACTAGGAAATTGACTTAAACATCAAAATTAGGGAGGTAAGGAGTTAGAACTCTGACTTAACAGGGCTGGAAGGGAATTGTGAAACACTGAACTTTCAGAGCCTATGCTCCCTTCATGCCATATCTGACAATAGCTGATTGCTCAATGAAAGCTGAAATTAACCACCTATAATCTCCAATGGTTATATTAAAAGCACTCCAGTAGAATCCAGAAAGAAAAAAAAAAAACACTTTAATACCATTCTTGAAACACTTGTAATACCATGGATTATTTTAATATAGTATATATAATAAAAATATAAATATTTACAAGGTAATAATAAACACCAACTTCAAATAGTAGTTATCTCTAAAGAGAGGAGAAGAAAAAACATCAGCAAGGGAGACACAGAGAGCTTCAACTGGATTTGTTCATGTTTTCTTTTAAAAATCTGTTGCCACTGGGGTGCCTGGGTGGTTCAGTGGGTTAAGCCTCTGCCTTCAGCTCATGATCTCAGGGTCCTGGGATCGAGCCCCACCTTGGGCTTGCTGCTCAGCAGGGAGCCTGCTTCCCCCTCTCTCTTTCCGCCTACTTGTGATCTCTCTCTCTCTCTCTGTTAAGTAAATAAATAAAATCTTTTAAAAAGATAAAATAAAAAATAAAAATAAAAATCTGATGCCAAAGGTGCCCGGGTGGCTCAGTGGGTTAGAGCCTCTGCCATCAGCTCAGGTCATGATCCCGGGGTCCTGGGATCAAGCCCCCCGTTAGGCTCTCTGCTCGGCGGGGAGCCTGCTTCCTCCTCTCTCTCTCTCTCCCTGCCTCTGCCTACTTGTGATCTCTATCTGTCAAATAAATAAAATCTTTAAAAAAAAAAATCTGATGCTGAGATGGCTTAAGGTTAAAGTCTTATAGAACTATCTTATGGTATGCTTGGAATGTTCCTATTTGTCCGAAATATTTCATAATAAAAGTTTAATAAGATAAATTCTACTTCTCCCACTTAGTATTTATGGGATCCTAATTTTCCTTTTTTTCTAGTTGCAAACAAAACCAATATAATATCTACTAGATGGGCTGTTGTGAGAAGTTCAAAAGACCCTCAAACCAATCAAGACACCTGCATGGAGTCTGGAAGGAGGCCTCCTTGGGGAGTGACCAGGCACTGGGACGTGTGGTGGTCCAGCCTAGCCAATCAGGCATGTGGCATGCAGTTGTCACGCTCTGCTCAAAAATGTGAGGCGAGAGATGGCCCATTTTCCTTTGGACTGGAACAGATTGAAGGAGTGAAGCTGGGTCCTGATGTTCCAGTTAAAACAGAAAGAAGATTTAGATTTGTAAGGCTCTCTGCTTACTTTGGCTGGCCACACTTACTGTTTCTACATCTGTCCTGGGGTCATGGGGAAGCCAACTATGTAGATGTAGATGTACAGAGTGGTTCTACACATCAGCACTTTAGGGACTCCGGTTCCGCGCTGCAGCTCTATAAAGGCAGCAACAGGCAGCCACCTGAGAAGACTAGAGGCTGGAAATAGCTCAAAGAACAGAGGCCAATTTGGAATGGTTTCCAACCCTCCCTTACCCCACCCCTGCCCCACGCTGTGGTGCCCTCGGTCACTGAACTCTCAGTCAAGTGGCCTCTTTCCACCCCATCACTTCTAAATGTTATCCTCCCTTTCTTCTGTTCCCCCCTGGAGTCCTCATTTCTGGGAAAATCTCTCTTGAGTTCTGCTTCACCACTGGCCTCCTCCCCCTGCCCTTTGGAGACCCGGCTCTTCCCTGAGGTCACCTCCCTCACAGCCCCAGCCCCATACACCAAAGCTGCCCAGAGGTAGTACTGGAATCTTCCTCACTTTTCCCTCTATCTCACACTCCTTCACCACTTCTCAAGGATGTCATCCACCAACATTTTAGGCACAGTCCTCACAAATTATGACGCTTCCCCAGACTCTGACCTTGGCTTTCTTCATACCACATATTTTCTTCATATCCATTCCATGATTTCAATTTTCCTTATGAATTAATGACTCCTAACTCTGTACCGCCAACACAGATGTCTCCCCAGCATTCCAGATCCATCCTTTCAACCACTCCTGGGACATGACTACCTGGATATTGTACAGTCGCCTCCAGGGTACAACCTCTTCCCTCCCACCTCCAAAGCATGCTTATCTTGAACACCAGTGGCTCAGCCACCCTACCTTCTCCTTGCTGCCACATCTAGTTAGTGACCAAGTTCTGTTGATTTTTGCCCCTGGAATAAATAATAACCTCTTCCATTGTAGTCCCATTTCCCTTCTAACTTCAGGGGCCATCATCCATTCCCTGATACATAGTGCAACCATCCCCTACTTTGCTCTCAGGTTCCCTGACTTTGGTCTTCCAAGCAGGGGCTCCAGAGTTATGCCTCTAAAACACAACACTGATCATGTCACACCATTGGACAATGTATTATTTCTTTTTTTTTTTTTTTTTAGTGTTCCAGGATTTTTTATTTTTTATTTTTTTTAATTTTTTTAATAAATTATTTATTTTCAGAAAAACAGTATTCATTATTTTTTCACCACACCCAGTGCTCCATGCAATCCGTGCCCTCTATAATACCCACCACCTAGTACCCCAACCTCCCACCCCCCCACCACTTCAAACCCCTCAGATTGTTTTTCAGAGTCCATAGTCTCTCATGATTCACCTCCCCCTCCAATTTACCCCAACTCCCTTCTCCTCTCCAACACCCCTTGTCCTCCATGATATTTGTTATGCTCCACAAATAAGTGAAACCATATGATAATTGACTCTCTCTGCTTGACTTATTTCACTCAGCATAATCTCTTCGAGTCCCGTCCATGTTGCTACAAAAGTTGGGTATTCATCCTTTCTGATAGAGGCATAATACTCCATAGTGTATATGGACCACATCTTCCTTATCCATTCGTCCTTTGAAAGGCATCTTGGTTCTTTCCATAGTTTGGCAACCGTGGCCATTGCTGCTATAAACATTGGGGTACAGATGGCTCTTTTCACGACATCTGTATCTTTGGGGTAAATACCCAGTAGTGCAATTGCAGGGTCACAGGGAAGTTCTATTTTTAATTTCTTGAGGAATCTCCACACTGTTCTCCAAAGAGGCTGCACCAACTTGCACTCCCACCAAGAAATGTAAGAGGGTTCCCCTTTCTCCACATCCTCTCCAACACATGTAGTATTAGAAGTCCTAGCAACAGCAATCAGACAACAAAGAGAAATAAAAGGTATCCAAATTGGCAATGAAGAAGTCAAACTCTCTCTCTTCGCAAATGACATGATTCTTTATATGGAAAACCCAAAAGACTCCACCCCCAAACTACTAGAACTCATACAGCAATTCAGCAATGTGGCAGGATACAAAGTCAATGTGCACAAATCAGTGGCTTTCTTATACACTAACAATGAAAATACAGAAAGGGAAATTAGAGAATCGATTCCATTTACTATAGCACCAAGAACCATAAGATACCTGGGAATAAACCTAACAAAAGATGTAAAGGATCTGTACTTGAGGAACTACAGAACACTCATGAAAGAAATTGAAGAAGACACAAAAAGATGGAAGACCATTCCATGCTCTTGGATCGGAAGAATAAACATTGTTATAATGTCTATACTGCCTAGAGCAATATATACTTTTAATGCCATTCCGATCAAAATTCCACCGGTATTCTTCAAAGAGCTGGAGCAAATAATCCAAAAATTTGTATGGAATCAGAAGAGACCCCAAATCTCTAAGGAAATGTTGAAAAACAAAAATAAAGCTGGGGCCATCACGTTACCTGATTTCAAGCTTTATTATAAAGCTGTGATCACCAAGACAGCATGGTACTGGCATAAAAACAGACACATAGACCAGTGGAACAGAGTACAGAGCCCAGATATGGACCCTCAACTCTATGGTCAATTAATATTTGACAAAACAGGAAAAAATATACAGTGGAAAAATATACAGTCTCTTCAATAAATGGTGCTGGGAAAACTGGACAGCCATAAGTAGAAGAATGAAACTCGACCATTCTCTTACACCGTACACAAAGATAAACTCAAAATGTATTATTTCTGAAAGACAGAAAATAATACATAATGAGCTGGTGAGGCATGAAACAGGAAGAAGGATGCTACAGCCTACAGGACTCATGGAGGGGCCACAGCTGAAGAGGGAGACCCCTACCCTGAATATTCCCAGAGAGGCTCCTGACCCAGAAATGCCGGGTGTTAGAGAATGGGAATAAGATGAAGGGTTGAAAACGAGGAGATTAATAGAAAGTCTGTATACAGAAGAGTGGTTCTCTACCTTGTACAGAACTCCTAGCAGAACGGTATTCTCTAATCACCCTCTCTCTACTCCAGACAAACAAAACAGAGGGGTTTTCCCTCTTAAGAGTAGACAAACTGCGGAAAACAAGAGTGGCCACAGTAGGGCATTTGGTGTCTCCTTGGTAAGATCCAACTTCCTGCCCATTGTCCTTCCTTAAAGTAAAGCCTGCCAGTTGAAAAGCCCCCCCCCCATGTAGATGTCTTCTATTGCCTCACCCTTGAATATAACTAAAGCCTCACTAGACTTTTAAGAGAAGCCTACCAGGGTGCCTGGGTGGCTCAGTCCATTAAGCGTCTGTCTTCAGCTCAGGTCATGATCTCAGGGTCCTGAAATCAAGTCCCGCATTGGACTCCCTGCTCATGGGGAACCTTCTTCTCCCTCTGCCTCTGCCTCCCTCTCTCTCTCACTGTCTCTCATGAGTAAATAAATAAAATCTTTAAAAGAGAGAGAGAAATCTACCTACACTGTGAAAGAGAAAGGCCAATATAAACATTAAGAAATGGGTAATTCAGAGACAAAAAGATCTCTGATTAGGATCCTCAGGGAGATTTGTGACAGCATCACATAAAATAAAAAGATACCCTGTATAAAGGGAAGAAGAAATTTAAAAATTATTAGAATGATTGAAAAATAAAGTTAAGGGACGCCTGGGTGGCTCAGTTGGTTGGGCAGCTGCCTTCGGCTCGGGTCATGATCCCGGCATCCTGGGATCTAGTCCCGCATCGGGATCCTTGCTCAGCGAGGAGCCTGCTTCTCCCTCTGCTTCTGCCTGCCATTCTGTCTGCCTGTGCTCACTCTCTCCCCCTCTCTCCCTCTGGTAAATAAATAAAATCTTAAAAAAAAAAAAAAAAAAGAAAGTTAAGAAGATTTCCTAGCAAAGAGAATAAAAGTAAAGGAAAATGTTAAATAAAAGAAAAAAAGACAAAAGACATAGAGAATCAATCCATCTGACCTATAGAAGTCCCAGGGTGAAAAAGGGAGAGTATAGAAAACAGAGAAGGGGTGGAATTATTTTTAAAATAGTACCCTAATATTCCAGATGAAGAATTATTTTTAAAAATTTTTATTTATTTATTTGAGAGAGAGAGAGAGAGCATGAGCAAGAGAGAGAGGCAGAGGGAGAAGAAGACTTCCTACTGAGCAAGAAGCCTAATACAGGGCTCAATCTCAGGACCTTGAGATCAAAACCTGAGCCAAAGGCAGCTGCCTAATCAACCGAGCCAATCAAGCTCAGCTGAAGAATTATTTTTAAAATAGTACTCCAGTCTCCCAGAGTTCAAGGGTACCCCAATATCCCAGAATTGAAGAATCTTTAGATTAAAGGGTCAACTAAATGCACTTCAAAAAAGGAAAGAGAGGAAAAGAGACAAAGATACATGTTATGAAATTTCAAAACCCCCAAGTAAAAAAATAATAATCCTAAGAGCTCCAGAAAGGAAAAATAAAATTGTCTACAGTGGAACAGGAACCAGATTGGTTTCAGAAAGTACATCAGAGATATGGGATTCTAGAAAACACTGAAACAAAGCCTTCAGATTTCTGAGAAAAATTTAATTTCCATAGAATTATATACCCTGCCAAACTATCACTGAATTATAAAATTAAGATATTTTGAGACCTTCAGGGAAAGAAAACTTTACCACCTATTTTTTTTTTAGATTTTTATTTATTTGAAATACACAGAGAGAAATCACAAGTAGGCAGAGAGGCAGGCAGAGAGAAAGGAGGAAGCAGGTTCCCTGCTGAGCAGAGAGCCCAATGTGGAGCTAGATCCTAGGACCCTGAGATCATGACCTGAGGGGAAGGCAGAGGCTTAACCCACTGAGCCACCCAGGCGCCCCACCACCTTTTTATTAATATACTTGAGGATGTGCTCCAGGAAAAAAAAAAAAAAAAAGGAAGAAGAAGAAGAAATAAAGAAAAAAGAAAGTAAAACAAGAGAAGATCCACATGATCCTGGAAATGAGAGTCAACCAGGATGGTTAAGGATCCAGGATAAAAATTATTCAGCACAGTGAGAAAGGAATCAGTCTAGATTGGAACAAGAGAGCAGTGGCCCCTCAGAGAATGAAAATCAAGGAGAAAGGTGGATTCTAGATATGATACCATTCTTGGTTAATTAGAAGAACTGAAGCTTTTAACTTGGGAAGACAATGCAAGAAGAAAAGAAAGTCAGTTGAAAATTCCAGGAAAAAATTAAAACTGAGCAAAAAAAAAAAAAAGCTCTAGGTGCAAATGCAATGAAAGTATGTACATATTTATAATATAAACAATTTTTATTATGGATTTTATTTTTGGATCAATATATAGGCAAAGCATAAAAAATTAATACTGGCTATAGTTATGACTGTATTAGCTTTAAAAATGCAGAGGGAAAATTACGGATGACAAGAGATTTAGGTGAAGGAGATATAAGTGAAAGAGAGATGTATATGAACAAGAAGAGAAGTCAGTGGGTGCCTGGGTGGCTCAGTCAATTGAGTGTCTGTCTCTTACTTTAGACTGAGATCATGATCTCAGGGTCTAGAGATCAAGCCCCTTCTCAGGCTCTGTGCTCAGTGGGGAGTCTGCTTAAGATTCTCTCTCTCCTTCTCCTTCTGCCCCTCCCCCCAGTCACATGCTCTCTTTCTCTCTATCTCTATTTCAATAAATAAATAAATTTTAAAAAGAGAGAGAGAAGAGATGCTGTCTAGTTGATAGAACAAGAAATAAAAAGGTGACCAAAGTCTTTAAAATTATAAGGATAGTTAATGAAGGAACTAAAAATAGTACTATATCACGAATTCAACCTTCATCTATTATTGCCATTAAATAATGTCTAAATTTAATAAATCAAGTGGTAAGTAGATATTAAGTAGAAGCTCTGATGAAATATGACACATTGAATACATGTGTTAGCCTTTACTAGCTCCTGAAATGCCACTACAGATACAGTAAAAAAAAAAAAAGAAAGAAAGAAAGAAGAGTTTTAAGGCATAAACACACAAAGAAAATTAATTGAAGTGTAAAATAAATTGAAATGATGGATGCACAACTCTGCGAATATACTAAACCTATTGAACCGTACACTTTAAATGGAGGAGTTGTATGGAATATTAATTGTATCTCAATAAATTTGATTTTAATACAAGGGAATGGGTGATGAGAAAACCGCAACAAAATTTCAGAAATTGGACAGCAGATGGATGCATGATAAATGACCTACAGATCCTCTCAAAAAAAAAAATTAATAATAACTGTATTCTAAAACCACAACATAGAGAGAGTCCCACAACAATTTACACTATGGATACCGCAAAAGATCTGGAAATCTGTAATACCAGGAACTGGAAGCAGGAGTGAGGGAGGGGGGAAAATAGGAGGCTGACAAACTAAGAATCAGTGAAACCCTGGAAAGTCTTCCTCCATGTCACACAACTGAGCGGCTGCCAACGGAGTGTTTGTTCTCATACTAATGTGAACACAGAACACTGAGCTAACCAAAATATTAAAAACACTGCACTAGAGAGATGGGGGATGGGAAGTGTGCATTTGATATAGCGGGGGGCCAGGGTAGGTATATGAAAGAAGGTTAAAACCTCATATTTTTTTTTTAACATGAAGTCAATAGTAAATGACTAAAACCGAACAATCGAGAAATAGCATCACAAGCAAATTCGTTTAGAAATGTGGAGGAAAAGATCACACTAATTGAAAGCGGTTGCCTCTGTGAAGTGGGGAAAGCTGGGGGGCACGGGCGGTCAGGAGACTGCTTTTGTTGGAAGTATTTATTGTCCTTCTTACCAGCTTTATTGAGATATGATTAACATGCCGTAAAGTTCTTCCACTGAAAGCACACAATTCAATGGGTTTCAGGGTATTTAGAGAGTTGTGCAACCATCACCACATTCTAATTTTAGATCATTTTCATCATCTCAAAAAGAAAATTGTACTGCTGTTTTAATAACAAGCCTTGTAGGACTAGTTCACTCGTTAAACCATGATAAAATAAAATAATATAAAAACTACATTAAAAAAAAAAAAACAAAGCCACAATTATGAGTGGTTACCTCTGGGAAGCAGGGCTTCGGGTGGGTGGTCTGAGAGACAGGAGGTTTTCATTGTTGGTTTTCTGGAACATTGTATGCTTTTTTATTGTAATAGTGTACACATACCATCTTTATTGTTTTCTTCAAAACTTAGAGCAATTCCTTAAGCACAATGGAAAGTGAGAGATCCCGTGTGAGGCAGCATGAGTTAATGGCCTTCAGAAGCCCTGTGAGGGGAGGACTGTCCCTCTGGCATCAGAGTTGACTTCAGCGGGAAGCAGCACCAAGGAGTGATATGGCGACCATGGCTAGGGGCATAACATCTGTGTGCTGGGTGGCCGCAGACTGGAAGATGGGGCTGTCACAATAGGGGCACTTCTCAGAGATCCCTGGGGCCAGGGCCTAGGTGAGTCTGTCTTTGGTGAGGAGGAGGCAGGGCACTGCGCCTCAGAGCACTCGAATGTGCCGCCTCCGCCATCAGACACCCAGGCCAGGACTTGTGGTGTGGATAGCGAGCATCCATGTTCCAGGAGGAAAGACGAACGTGGCATCTGACATGTCAGCCACAGTCTTCTCTTCCCAAAGGACAGAGATTAGGTCCTTTTTAATTTTGCATTTTCCTAGACTTAAAAAAAAAAAAAAGAAAAAAAAAAAGACCAAGGAATGGTGCTGGCCACATAGGCATTGTTCTCGCCTCTGCCTTAAGCTCTGTTTCTCATCTGGCTGTCGAGAGAGGTGGCCATTACTCTGCCAGCAAACTGTCTCTGGGAAGAAAGGAATGGAAAATGTGAGGATATTTTCTTCCAAAATCCCAAAGAATCCTCACCTCAGCATAACCAATGAGAATTAGCTACACAACGAACCGCACTGGAAAAAAAGAAAAACAGAGTTATAACGCCTCAGGGCCTGATGGCATCTGGATTTACAGCACGATCTCTCTTCCTGGACCCCAAAATGTTGCTGTGTGAAGGGAGAGCTTTCCAAATAGGACTGAAGGAGCGAATCTCTCGAGTGATGACCTTGGAGAGAGAGGACTAACCACCCCAGAAAGGATGAGGAATTTGACTTAGGTTTGAAGCTGGAAGTGGTACACTGCTCATAGTCTCCAAACCCTGACCAAGCCTGCCCAGTCACGACCACCCCTCACTTGTCCCTAAACACAAGCCCCACTGCCCCTGTTCCCAGACTATCAGTGGTGCAGCCTTTGGGAACCCAGTAGGGTTATAGCATATGAGCCCCAGAAAAGTTTATCTCACTGATCTTTTTTTTTAACAAGGACAGCTGGGTGACATTCCTGTTATAAGATTCGAACATAGAGCAGGTAAGTTTTTACTGGGGAAAAAAGAAAAACAGTCAGTAGGAGATCTTACTAGGAGGGCAGACTTGCTAAGGAGATGTGAGTACCAACTTCGGGCAATAGTCAATGGAACAAATAGCAAAGAAAATGGAGCATAAGTGATACAATGCAATAAACATGTGACAGGGAAAATAAAAATAAAATGATGCAATAATTTTTAAGTAATTTTTGCTTTAATTGATTTCAGTTCAATTACTGACAGCATTTTATGTTAAATTTGGTTCTTGAAAATAAGAACATTTACATGCAATCCAATATGCAACTAAAGGATTCAACAACATGAAGAACTGGGATTTATCCCTGGGATGCAAGGTTGGTTCAGCATACACAAGTCAATTAATGTGATACATCATATTAAAAGAATGAAGGATAAAAAGCATATAATCATCTCAATGCAGAAAAAGCATTTGCCAAAATATAACATACTTTCATGATAAAAACTCTCAATAAACTGTCTACAGAAGAAAACTATCTCAACATAATAAAGGTCATAAACGACAAACCCACTGCCTATATCACCCTCAACAGTGAGAGACTGAAAGTTTTTTCTCTAAGTTCAGGAGAAAGACAAGGTGCCCACTCACACCACTCATATTCAACATAGCCCTGGAAGTCCTAGCCAGCGAAAATAGGCACGAACAAGAAGTGAAAGTCATCCACCAATACATAAAAATGTATTTTATGAGGCACCTGTGTGGTTCAGTTGGTTTAGTGTCTGCCTTCACCTCAGTTCATGATTCCAGGGTCCTGGGACTGAGCCTCATGTGGGGCTCTCTTCCTAGCGGGGAGGCTGCTTCTCCCTCTAGGCCTCCCTCCTGCTCATGATCTCTCACTCTTTCTCTCAAATAAGTAAAATCTTTTTTTTTTTTAAAGGAGAAAACTTTTAAAAAGAAAAGATATTCTAAATACATGGATCATAAGAATTAATACTGCTAAAATGTCTACACTATCCAAAGTCATCTATAGCTTCAATGCAATCCTTGTCAAAATTCCAAAATGCTTTTCACAGAAAGAGAAAAAATAATCCTAAAATTCATATGAAACCACGAAGACCCTGAATAGCAAAGGTAACCTCGGGAAATAATAAGGATGGAAACATACCAGTGTCGGATTTCAAAACTATATTACAAAGCTATAGGAATCAAAACAGTATGATTCTGGCCTAAAAATAGACTCTCAGACCAATGGAACAGAATTGCAACCTTAGAAATAAACCCTACCATACACAATCAGCTTATATTTGACAAGGGAGCCAAGAACACTCAATGGGGAAAGAACAGTCTCTTCAATAAATGGTGCTGGAAAACTGAATAATCACATGCAGAAAAATGAGATTGGACCCTTACCTTTTACCACTCACAAAAATTAATTCAAAATGAACTAAAAACTTAAACATAATACCCAAAACCGTAAAACACCTAGAAGAAAACGTAGGGAAAAGCTCCTTCACATTGGTCTTAGCAACAATTTTTTGGCTCTGACATCAAAAGTACAAACAACAAAAGCAAAAATAAACAAGTGGAACTACATCAAACCAAAACACATCTGCACAGCAAAAGAAGCAATCAACAAAATGAAAAAGCTACATACAGAATGGAAGAAAAATATATCGCAAATTGCAAATTATATATCAGATAAGGAGCTAATATCCAAAATCCAAAACATATACAGAACTCATACAACTTACAGCAAACTAAAATCCAATTCAAAAATAAACAGAGGAACTGAATAGACAGTCTTTTCAAAGAACACATACAAACGACCATGGTGTACATGAAAAGATGCTCAATCATCCCCTGATGCTCATCATCAGGGGAATGCAAATCAAAACCACAATGAGGTATCATCTCACACCTGTTATAAGAGCTATTATCAAAAAGATAAGAAGCAACACACGTTGCCAAGGATGTGGAGTAAAGGGAACTTTGTGCACTGTTAGTGGAAATATAAATCAATACAGCTACAATGGAAAACAATATGGAGGTTTCTCAAAAAATTAAAGATAGGACTACCATATGATCCTACATTCCTACTCTGGGTATATATCTAAAGGAAATGAAATCAGACTTTCAAAGAAATACCACCACTCCTTGTTTATTGCAGCATTAGTCACAATAGCCAAAATATGGAAACAACCTAAGGGACCATCTACAAACAAATGGATAAAAAGATGTGGCATATATATTTTTTTTTCATGATAAAAACTCTCAATAAACTGTCTACAGAAGAAAACTATCTCAACATAATAAAGGTCATAAACGACAAACCCACTGCCTATATCACCCTCAACAGTGAGAGACTGAAAGATTTTTCTCTAAGTTCAGGAGAAAGTCAAGGTGTCCACTCACACCACTCATATTCAATATAGCCCTGGAAGTCCTAGCCAGAGAAATCAGGCACGAACAAGAAGTGAAAGTCATCCACCAATACATAAAAATGTATTTTATGAGGCACCTGTGTGGTTCAGTTGGTTTAGTGTCTGCCTTCACCTCAGTTCATGATTCCAGGGTCCTGGGACTGAGCCTCATGTGGGGCCCTCTTCCTAGCGGGGAGGCTGCTTCTCCCTCTAGGCCTCCCTCCTGCTCATGATCTCTCACTCTTTCTCTCAAATAAGTAAAATCTTTTTTAACATATATATATGGAATATTATTCAAAAGAGTAAGAAGGAAATCTTGCCATTTGCAACAATGTGAATGAAACTTGCATCAATGTAGATGGAGCAAAATCTTCACACCCAGACCCCATGTCTTCCTCTTCCTGCCCATTCCAGTGATAACCACTATCCTCACTAGTATTAATCACCCCCACACATATATGAAATCTGTAAACATATAATACTGTTTTGCATTTTTAATGTATATAAAACAGTGCTTTTGGACTTTCCTAACATACTCAATATAAGAAATGTGTTTTGCATTTTGATACACATGCACATGTACACATGTGTATATGTATCCATACATACCTGTATGTGAACATGTGTTACAGAATCTGAAACAACACTGTCATGGAAATACTTCCTACTCAACTACTTCTAGCACATTCTGATATTTTCTTCCTATTCTAATTTTATTTTGTAATTGTGGCAGTGACCTAAATGGATTTCACAACTTATGGATGGGTCATAACCAACAATTGGAAAAAATAATTAAGATGTCATTTTGATATCATCTTAGAACTTATTTTTTCACTTTTTTTTTTTTTTTTTGAGTTAGAACTATTTTGACATGGTTTACTTAGGTAAACTCTATGCCCAATGTGGAGTTTGAACTCATAACCCCAAGAGCAAAAGTCACATGCTCTAAAAACAAAGCCATCCAGGCAGCCTTCAAAACCTTATTTTACTTAGGGATGATTAGACTGATTCTCCATTTCCACTATTCCAAAGTGGCCTGCAGTGAACTTCCTTACATATAAACACCAAAGTTTCTCTAGAATACATGAGTAGAGGTGAAATTGCTTAAGTCAAAGGCTTGTATCTCTTTAACTACAATAGATACTGTAACATTTTCCTAGAAATTGGTGTATGAATTTAAATTGCCATCCGCACTCTTAAACAGCTTCTATTTCTCCACATTTTAGCCACCACCTACTACTACCAGACTTTGCATTTTATCAATCTGATGATGTGAAATTATTTAATTTTGCATTCACCTGATTACTAACAAAGTTAGATTCCTTTCATGTCATCATCATCCACTCAATTTTCCTTTCTATAAATTTCCTGTTTTATTGCCTATATCCTCATTATTTATTTTCAAGACTTTTTGTATCTTCTGTGCATTCTTTATTAGCTATATTTGTTGTGAATTTCTCTCATTTTCATACAATCAAATTTATCAATTTTTTTTTAAAAATTTTATTTATTTATTTGACAGAGATCACAAGTAGGCAAAGAGGCAGGCAGAGAGAGAGGAGGAAGCAGGATCCCTGCTGGGCAGAGAGCCTGACATGGCGTTCGATCCCAGGACTCTGGGATCATGTCCTGAGCCGAAGGCAGAGGCTTTAAGCCACTGAGCCACCCAGGTGCCCCAAATTTATCAAACTTTTTACTTTTTTCCTATTTTGTCTTGTTCAATAAGTTTCCAAACACTGAGATTATAAAGATATTTTCCTGTATTTTCTCATTAAAATCTTAAAGTTTTAAATTCAACATTTATATTTTAATCCAGCTAGAGGTGTGTGTTTGTGAGGTAGGAATCCCATTTTATCTGTTTTCATGGTTTACTGTCCAAATCCAATTTATTAAATCATCCATTCTTTCACTGCTGCTTCATAATGCTATCAGATATAGGCCAAATTCCTAATATACATGAGTCTGTTTCTACACTCTCTTCTGTTTCATTGGTAGATTTCTTCTATCCTTATGCCAGTATCACATTTTTAAATTACTATATAGCTTTGTACAAATTCTTTTTTAATTTGGTAGGGCAAACCTCTTATTATCATCATGATTTAAGATTTTTTTGGAAATTTTTGGACTTCCCTCTTTTGTTTGAATTTTTAGATCCATTTTTTCAAGTTCAATGAAAAACTCTCAGGAATTTTCATTGAAATTGAATTAACTTTAATTTAATTTAGACCAAAAAACTGACATATTTTATGCTACCAAGTCTTTCTATCCATGAATATAGTATTTTGTCTCCAATTACTTTGGTCTTATTTTATGTCTTTTAAGAAATTGTTTTGATTTTTCCATAATAGTTTTGTACTCTCTTATTATAGTTATTTCTAAGGGTTCACAGTTTGTTGTTGCTGCTGCTGTTATTATAAATAGTATTTTTAATTAAATTTTCTAAGTTTTTTTACTGATGATTTTGTATATAAATCTTGTTCCCAGTGACCCTTTTTAATTCTCATCATTTCTAATATTTTGCCTATAGATTCTCATGGATCTCCCATGTCTGCCATCAAATCATCTCAAATAATAGCAGGTTTAGATTTTTTTTTCCCCCTTCCCCACTTTTGGCTTTTTTCTACAACCAAAATAATCCCAACCAAGCTCAGGTTACTAACAAGGGAGTAGATTCTACTGTCTCTAGCAATACTACTGTGGAACCTGAGCAGGAAAGAGGAGGCAAAGCTAACACTGATTCACCAGACATGTCCAATACCAAGTTCTCTACCATGTATGCGTGAATCGAACAACTGTATATGTTTTTTAAAAAACAACACACTAAAATAAATAAATAAAAATAAATAAATAACTTTTTTCCAATCTCATGACTTCACTCAGATTCTCCATTCACTCTCTCCTACTGCATGCTCTTACGGGGCTGCCTCCCGGAACCCTGCATGCTGGCCCAGCATTTCCAGTTCTTTCCAGTATCATGTCTTTATAACAGAAAGATCACTTTGGTGTCCTAGGCAACCAAGCTCAGTGTCTACATTCCTATCCTCAGGATAATCCTCATGCTAGCTAGCATATTTTACAAGAGTACATAAACCATGCTAAGCTTCAGTGGGGTTGAAATATGCCAGGACAAGATGTACGCCTCCCATTTTCTCTTTCCAAGTTCTGGCTTTTGGACTTTTTTTTAATGACTTTTCGGTTTTGTTTTTTGGTTGGGGGTGGGGTGGAGTTTCAGAGGATGTTATTGGGTTCTTATTATTTTATTGGTTGAGTGGTGGCAACCTATTTTTCCCCAGTTTAAACCTTTTTTTTTTTTTTTTTTTTTTGAGAGAGAGAGAGAGAGCAAGGATGACCAGGGGCAGGGGGAGCAGAGGGAGAGGAAGAGGGACAAGCAGACTCCTCACTGAGCCACAGAGCCCAACACAGGGCTCAACATGGGGCTCGGTCCCAAGCCTCCAAGATCATGATCAGAGCTGAAGGCACACATTTAACTGATTGAGCCACCCAGGTTCCCCATTCTACTTATTCTGAAATCTGAACATGAACTCAAACATGTTTTATTATCAACATTACTCCAATTCCTTCTCAGTAGTATTATTCTTTCATTGTGGCTTCTATATTTCCCTTTTGTCTCTTTAATTGCTTAAACATCCCTATATCAATGGTCTCTTTCAGATTGGATTTCTGTGATCTCAAGTTTGGAACTGCTGATCCTTCTGCTTGTTCTGTCTGCAAGTTCTTGTTTATAGTGGATCTTGTTTATAGTTCTTGTTTATAGTGGATCTTCTAACAACTGTTTTATAATTTTTTTACTGAAAGCTCATCTTCAGCTGAGCTAAATCAAGCTCTCCTATGACCACAGTAATTTTCCAACTGCTTCTGCATCTCTCCTAGCAGTAACATAACCAGGACTACTTTTTATATGCATTTCTTAATTTAGGATGTCCACAGCTCATAGGCAGGATACATTCTGTCTCTAGAATTTCTCAAAGCATAATGTTGGGATCTCATTTTTTCTCAAAGGCTTTTATTTTTTTTCCACTCAGAACCCAGACAGGCAAACTTTCCTGACATCTTTCTGATTCAGTGACTAGATTTTTTTTCCTAGTCCTCCTCTCACGGAGAGTTCAGCCCTACAGTTGCCCCACCTTTTTTGCTTTCTTGTTCAGGCCTCCAAATGGCACTGGCCCAAGGCCTTAACTCTCATCTCTGCATGGGCCCTACCCCAACCTAATAAGAGCAGAGACAGACACGCCCACACCACTGGCTCTCCGCCGCGCCACTCACCACTTCCGGCTCTGTTTTTCCATTCCCTCTTCATTTCCAGCAACTGAACTAATTTGGTTTTTGTTTTACCCCCCTATTTCTATGTAGTAGGAAGGATTCCACATTAGCCCACTCCTCCTGAGTCCTGTTTTCCTTCACAGAGGCCCAGAAACCAACCAAGCCTTAAAACCTCTTATAGAGACCAGAAGCAGATGTGCGATCTAGGGCAGATCCTACCTGCAAAGAGTACCTCCAGAATTTGGCCAGAATCTTTTTGAAAGAAGAGGCTGGGCTTGTCTAATTACTGACTGGACAATTTCTGCTTAACAACCACCTTTCTGTTCTTCTACTGGAGCGAAATCGGAATGCTTCTTCTCTGCCAATTTCAGAGGGTGAGATCACTCTTGCAAAGTCCTTGGGGAGACATTAAGTCAGGAATCTTTTACAAAAGAAATGCACGCACGTGGCATGTGAGACTTGCTGAAGGACTGTTGTCTTAAGAAATAAACCTGATAGGTCTCTTTGTTCTTGTTGTTATTGTTGTTATTGCTTTGGGAAGGAGGCTCCTCAAGTTTTTGTTTTTATTTTTTAAAGAAAAATAGCAATAAACCAGGGACCTTGGCTCTTTGTGGAGGGAACACATACCTTCATGGATCAGCAAGCTAAAGGGTCATAGCAAAGTACTCTGACAGTGTTCCAAAAGGTCTCTTTCACACCGGGCTGCTGTGGGAAGTCAAGAGGAAAGTCAGCAAGTATCTCAGGAAAGAAGGTTAAAAAAAAAAACAGACCCCAGGTTTTGAAGTCCATTACAGAGACAAACCCCTTACCAACATTCCCAGTGATGGCTTTCTGCTACATGGACACGAATGTTTAAAGCCCAGTGGGCTCCACACCTATGCACCCAGGCTTGAGAATAATCAGTCCGAGACTAAATGTGTAGAAATCTCCTTCATAGAACTCCTGGCCTGTAGACTCACTGACATCTTCCTCTCATGGTATTTCTTTCACTCCTGTTCGTCAAAGCTCAATACTGGGGTGCATAGCTCAGTGGTAGAGCATTTGACTGCAAAGCTCAATACTGTCCTTAGAGTCAGAACTGGCTCCAAGGGCAAGTTTGAGTAATCTATCAATCCACATCTTAGTGGGAATTTAACCCAATGTATTAACCAACCAGAGATGCTGTCTCTTGGAAGTTATCATCTCAGTGAGATAAAAATTCACCTGAAATTATGGTGTAGTGTGAGGACCTTCGAACTCCAAATCCCAGACTCTTTCCAAACCTCACTACTATGCCAAAAAGAGTAGACTGGAGCCTCTTCTCTGAGCTCTGAGGCCCAGGCAGGCCTGTAAATCTTGAGCTTTCTCTGCCTATGGGAATTGCAGCTCTGGCTAGGCATTAGTGGTGAACACTCACAGGTTTAATTTCTACTACTTCCTCCACTCAATACATGTCCCCACCAGTAAGATCTGTCTGCTAGAGTCATAAAGAAAATGAATGATGAGAAAACTCATTTATTTTCTCTTAAGGAGTTCCACCTCCTGGTGCAGAACCTTTGGGGAGCCATTAGCTACTTCCTTGCTATCCCTTAGGGAGATTTCAGCATCCCAGAGAAATAACCAAAGGAATTTTCCTGAAACAATTACATTCGCATCAATCCAAAGCCTAATACGCTAAATCTTTTGAGGGTGTTAATCTCATTAAGAGGCTCTTAAATAAACTTGCTCATACACCAGCCACAATTTCTGCTGCAGGGTAAATCTGTGGGCCCATGTTTGTAACACTTGACCCCACAGGTGGGCCAGAGCTGAATGAACCATGAGCAAAGACCTTGCCCAGGAGAAACTAGCCCACTGGGTAGGCAGAGCCAATCAGACTCTCCCTTTCAAAAGAGAGGCCCAGAAGGTTAAGAGGGAGGTAGGCCCTGCATCTGGAATTCCAGACCAGGCCAGAGCTGTGCCCTGGTGAGCTGAGTGGATTGCAGACAGATGTAGAAAGACGCCCATAGATCTAAGAGGAGGAGGCTGAATGAATCCTAAGGTCAGCCAGAGCCAGCAAAACAAACTGAGAAGGACTCATGTGCTTCGCCCAGCACCCAGCTATCATGTTGGAACTGAGCAGGGAGGGAGGAGAAATTCTAAAAGACAAATAATTGCCCCACAGAGGCAAGAGCCCTCACAAGTACAGTGCATTCACTGTTGGCTGCTGTGGCAGAAGCCCTGTCAGAAGGGAGGGCATGGGCAAGAGACCAGGAACCACAGAACACAGAAAAGGTCCCCTGGCTGCTATGTCTCCTTTCTTTTTTCTCCTGAGGTTTCTGGTGTCCCTCCTGACAACAGCTTTTTACTAACTTTCCTCCTCAACCCTCCCCCCTTTACTTTCAAGTGGAGATCTGCCTCCTCTGTCAGTATAAATTCAAAGCAACTGAGGGGGGGTGCCGATGCCCCTGGCCCTCCACAAACTCCCCATTTCATCGCCCACCCATGCTTTCCTCCTCATCTGAGGAAACAGCCTCCTCCTTTACAAAGCTGACTCTTCCACATCATGTATTGATCCTGAGGCCTCGGATCCCAGGGACTACTCCACCCATCATCCACCTTCCATCTCTCCCTCTCCGACAGCACCTTCCCGTCTGCATGTAGGTGGACTCCAGCGCCTCCAGCCCTGCATTCCCCTTCCTCAACTCCAGGATTCCCGGTGACTGCCTGGCTTCCCTCAGTCTCTTCATAGCAGAACCTCCTGAAGGAGTAGTCTATACTTCCCCAAGTCCCGTTCAACTCTCAACTCACTATGCCCATCGTATTTGGGAAATGGCTCTGGAGAAAAGGAGAGCTCTCAATTGCAAAATGCCATGTCCTGGTGCCAGGCTTCCTCCAGTAACCTCTGGCACCACAGACCATGCCCTCCATACTGGTGGTGGTCCCAACAGGATTTGGACAGCACACGAGCTTGGTGGCGTTTCTCAAACCAGCCCACTCCTCTTTCAGGAGTCCCTTTAGTCAGAGGGAATGGCGCAGAACACCGGGGCCAGTAACAGAGAAGAGCTACCAGAGCAAGCGGTTGTGTGTGAGAGGGCCGCCCTGCAGGAACAGAGGCCTTGAGGGCGGGTGAGAGCCTGGCAAACACACTCTCCAGCTCTCCTCCTTCCCTCCAACAGCCTGCCTGCCCTCCTCACAGCCCACTGCTGCGCACTCATCCCAGGGCTCAGGGCACCAAGAGAGAGTGGGCATGGAGGGTCTGAAGGGGACCAAAGAACTCCCTTCTTCTCCCAACCCTCCTCCCTTGGCTTCTGTCTCCCAACCTGTTTATTCTCCTAATATTCTAACCACAGTCAGGCTTCACTGGTCTCTTTTCTTCCACCATCTAAGATGTGTCTAAGGGCACCCCGGGCCTCCCAGGACAGCAGGCCTTACCGAGATGCCCGTGAGGGAGGGTGTCACAGGGACCCTGTGGACCAGGACACTGAAAGGAGCAGAATGAGGTGTGAATGGAAACGAGTTCTGTCCACAGCACCATCACCTGAGGGAGAAGCCACAGCCCTTCACCCTCCTCCGGAACAGACGCCATCTTTGCAGATGGCGCGGCCGCGTGCAACTTCCGCCAGTTCAGGGGAAGCGGCTGTGGACAGGTACAGCGCGAGGAGCTTGGGGAGGTTCCGCATGCGAAATCTGACTGGGCCTCTGCCCTCAGACGTCAGTGAGCTCTGCCCTGGGTTGGGTACCAGTGTGGGTCTGAAGGAATCACACAGCGGTTCTTGCCCTGGAGAAGTTGGCCTCTCTTTGGAGGCAGGGCAGGAGGGCCCACACGCGGAAGATAAAGAACCTCAGGAGGCAGGATGTAAGTAGGAGCTAAACTGGGTGGCACAGGCATGAGCTGCTCTGCAACTTCAGAGAAGAAATAGAAGGAGCTGTGTGGACAGAAATCGTGGGGATGGTTCGTGAAGAGGCACATGGAAGGATGGATGGGCAAGGTCGGTGGGGGGGGGGCATTTCAGAAGGGGAACAGCTCATGCAAAGGCACAGAATATGATCTCTCATGGTGCCTCTGTAGCAAAGACATGGGTTTCTGCTCATTACTTGGGGATGGCTTATTTTGACTGATGATTCACTTTGAAATCAACCCTGCCAAGGCTCCATGTTGCCTGGGAGCCTGGGCTGGTTAAGCCATCTTCCTGCCCAGCCATGCGAACAAACCACAGAGCGAAGCCAAACCACTGGGAGCTAGTCGGACAAGGAGAGGAAAGTCAGCTTGAGAACAAGCCCTTCTTAAAAGTCCAAGGAGGAAACTTTGTCTTTCCAGTGTCTCTGCAACTTTGCTATCTGTGCTTAAAAACAGATAGTGGGAGAGACTGCAGAGAACAGGGGAGAGCTGCTCAAAGATTTATTTATCCACCTAATCTTTCATTGGTTTCACTGAGCCATCAGAGTTCCCTGCGAAATGAAACATCCTGGGCTAGAAGAGAACTCGGGTGGGCAGCTTCTAAAATGGCTCCCAAAGACCTTCTCCTCCTGGAATTGGTGCTCTGGTGTAGCCCCTCCTCTCAAATGTGGGCTAGACCTGGTTTCATGCTTTTTTTTTTTTTTTTTTTAAGATTTTGTTTATTTATTTGTCAGAGAGAGAGAGCACAGGCAGGGACCAGCAGGCAGAGGGAGTAGGAGGCTCCCTGCTGAGCAAGGAGCCAAATGTGGGACTTGATCCTAAGATCCTGGGATCATGACCTTACCTGACTAAGCCACCCAGGTGTCCCCTGGTTTCATACTCCTAATTAGGAGAAAATAGTTGAGAGTGATGCAATGTCACTTCTGAGATTATATGATGGTATTTTGTCTTGCTCACACTTTCTCTGGCTCCTCTAGATTGCTTGCTCTGGTGAAGCCAGCTGCCACATTATGAGCTGCCCCACAGAGAGACCCACATGGCAATAAACTGGTGGTGGCCTCTGGCCAACCTCCATCACTGAGCGGAATCCTGCCAACCACCACTGAGTACACTTGAAAGAGGACCCTGCCCAACTGAATCTAGAGATGCTGCCAGCCTTGGTGGGACCTTGATTGAAGCTTGGCCCTGAGCCTGAGGACCCAGTCAAGCCATTCTTGACCCACAAAAAATGTGAAATGATAAATATTATTATTTTGAGCCACTAAAGTTTGGGGTCATTTGTTACACTGCAACAGATAACAAAACCGCTCTCTGATGTGGTCTTCGGTGGCTACTAATGAAATCGTGTACATGCCTGAGTCAATGCCCACACCTGATACAACCAGAAATGTTCCCCGAAGTTAAATCTTTTCCCCCCAACCCACTGTGAACTAGCATGTCTCCCATTAAATTTAGTACACCGTTTTCAGATGGTTCCATTTGAGAATTAATTTTTGTGTGTGGAAATGGGATGGGGGACACAGGAAGCTTCACATTATGCCAACTCTTTCCTATGTAGGCAGACACTGAAAGTCCCTTTGAAGAAAACCCTCCTTCTCACAGGAGGCAGTGGGCCACCTGTTTGCAAAGAGTAGGGACCTGCAGACTCAGGCTCGGGTATATTCAACACATCTCACAACAGGTGTGGGCATGAGAGCAGACCAGGCAGACACTGGCTGACCCATCACAGCCCAGGTAAGCCCCTGGTCCTGAGGAAGGGGTGTGCCAGAATTCAGGGAGGACTGACAAGGCTTTCCCCTCTCTGACATTCTATGACAGGCAGCATTCTAGAGAAAAGGAGTGCTGCGTGCCAAAGGAGAGCCCAGCTGCTTGGCCCAAATCTGGCAACATGGACAGGATGGTCTTCTCTGAAGATCAGCTTGGGAAAAGACTGGTGTCTTTTGGTAGGACTCCAAAGAAGAACCCACCAGAAAGAAAACAGGAAACAATTGTTAGTTTGCTTGTTTGTGTGCGTGTTTGGTGGAGGGAAACACTTGCGTGCTTGTGTGTTGTGTTTGTTTGGCCTGAAGGAACCAAGGCCCATGGAGGAGACTGGTCCCATGGGCCTGAGGCAGAGGCTGGAGCCTGTCCAGACTCTCCCATCCCCCCATGGCGGAGAGTTCAGAGCTCCAGTACCTTTGGTCCTGGCATGAAAGCTTTGCAGGCCAATGACTAAGCTTGTGAGTGTGTTCTCAGAGGGCTAAAACTTAGAGCGCAGTGTGGGACCCCATGAATTCAGTTCTGAGCAGATTTTGGAGGTGAGATCTCCAAATTAAAATGCCTAGCACCTGAATGAATAAATGGTGCTTGAAATTATGGGACTTCAATACTGGAGATAAAGACTTGTTCACTGTGGTAATATATACATAACACAAAATTTACCATTGTAGCCATTTTTAAGAGGATAATTCAGTAGCAGTAAGCACATTCACACTGTTGTGCAAACATCACCATCATCCATCAGCAGAACTCTTTTCACCTTGTAAAACCGAACTCTGTATCCACTAAGTGACAACTTCCCACCCCTCCATCTCCCAGTCCTTCGTCACCACCTTAGTACCTGCCCAGCCCCATTCTCCCATGTGTCTGTATGTTAGGATCCTCATATAAGTGGACTCATAGGACATTTGTCCTTTTGTGTCTTTCTTTCACTTACCATAATGTCTTCAAAGGTCATGCCTGTTGTAGCATGATGAGAACTTCATTCCTCTTCAAGATTTATTACTATTCTATTGTACATATACTGTTGACCCTTGAACACACTGGGGCTTAGGGTGTCGACCCTCAGCACAGCAAAAAAAAAAATCCGCATTTAGGGGCATCTGGGTGGCTCAGTCAGTTAAGCATCTGACTCTTGGTCTCAGCTCAGGTCGTGATCTCAGCATGGTGAGTTCAAGCCCTGTGTTGGGCTCCATCTAGGTGTGGAGCCAATTTAAAAAAATTTTTTTTTTAATTTTTTAAATCTGCACATAACTTTTATTCCCCAAGAACTTAACAATGAATAGTCTGCTGGTGGCTGGAAAGTTTACTGATAACATGAACAATCAATTAACATATAAGTTATATATGTACTATATACTGTATTCTTACAATAAAGTAAGCTACAGGAAAAAAATTAAGAAAATTAGGAGAAACTATATTTACAGTACTGTTCCATATTTATTTTTAAGACTGCATATAAGCGGACCCACTATGTTCAAACTCATGTTGTTCAAGGGTCAACTGTATACAACATTTTCAATATCCATGCATCTGTCAATGGACATCTGGATTGCTTCCACTTTTTGGCAACTGTGAATGATGCCATGATAAATATAGTTGTACAAATATCTATTTGAGTCCCTGTTTTCAATTCCTTTGCGTGTATACCTAGACAAGTAGTAGCTGAATCATATGGTAATCATTTCCTTAACTTTTTTTTTTTTAAGATTTTATTTATTTGAGGGGAGAGGGATCACAAGTAGGCAGAGAGGCAGGCAGAGAGAGAGGACGAAGCAGGCTCCCTGCCGAGCAGAGAGCCCGATGCAGGGCTCGATCCCAGGACCCTGGGATCATGACCTGAGCTGAAGGCAGAGGCTTTAACCTGCTGAGCCACCCAGGCGCCCCGTTCCTTAACTTTTTAAAGAACCGCCGTACTACTTTCCACAACAGCTGCACCATTGCCTTCCCATCAGCAAGGAACAAGGATTCCAGCTTCTCCACATACTTACCAACACCTGTGTCTGTTGTTATCCTTGTAACCATCCTAATGAGTGTGAAGTTGTATCTCTGCATGGTTTAGATTTTCATTTCCCTGATGAAGAGTGATGTTTAGGATGGTTTCATGTGCTTGCTGGCCATTTGTATAGAAAATACGAATTTCTGGGAGCACCTCAGGAGCTCAGTCTCTCAAGCCTCTGCCTTTGGCTCAGGTCGTGATCTCAGGATCCTGGGATTGAGCCCTACATTGGGCTCCTGCTCAGCGTGGAGCCTGCTTCTCTCTCACACTCTCCCTCTGTGCTTTCTCACTCTCTCTAATTAATTAATTAATTAAATCTTTTTTAAAAAGAAAGAAAATAGGAATTTCTGAATTGTCAGCAGATAGGTGCTAACATCATCACTGGTACCCACTGTGACTTTCCCATCCAGTACTCATCTCTTACTTCGCTTTCTTATTAATACTGCCATGTTGGTTTTTTCTCAGGTCTACATTGTGCCCAGGTAGACTACTCACTTCCCATGACACTCTTGTAGCTAGAAGAGGCTGTGGACCTGGTTCTGAAACAGGAGTTCTGGGGGGAATTAGGAAAAAGACAACTTTGATTAAATGTAACACATTCAGTCAGCATCTTCCTTTTGCCACTTTCCCATCTTCTTTCTCAGACCTGGAATGCAGATGTGATGCCTGAAGATGTGGCAGCCCTATTGCCCCAAAGAGAAAAGAGTTATGCATGAAGCTAACAAAGCAGGCATGTAAAAGTCAGCCCTGGACTGATGGCCTGCCCCACACACACACACACTCCCTATTCTCTGAGAAAGATAAGCCCCTGCTTCTATTAGCCACCATTTGTTGGGTTTCTATGACATGTAGTCAACCTCAATCCTAACTGACGTAACCTGGGAGTGGATCCACTCATGCGAGTGTACAGAGGAAAGAAGACAAGAGAGACATGCCCTGGGGATTGCTGGGAGATTACAGAAGGCAGCAGAGGAGTCACCCTCTGCTTAGAAGTCCCTAAGGCCTTAGTCCCCCCTCTAGAGACTAATGAGGAGTGATTATAAATGTTTTAAATATGAGGTTATGAGGAAATAAACCCACAACTATATGGTCCATTAGTCTTTGACAAAGGAGACAAGAATATGCAATGGGAAGAAATCTCTTCAACAAATGATGTCAGGAAAACTGGACAGCTACATGCAAAAGCTGTAGACCACTTTCTTGCATCATACACAAAATAAATTCAAAATGGATTGAGGAAGTAAATATGAGACCTGAAACCATGAACATCCTAGAAGAGAGCACAGGGAGTCATTTCTCTGAAATCAGCTGTAGCAACACTTTTCTAGATATGTCTCCTGAGGCAAGGGAAACAAAAGCAAAAATAAACTATGGGGGTCACATCAGAATAAAAAGCTTCTGTACAGCAGAGGAAACA
Organism: Mustela nivalis; assembly: GCF_964662115.1. Taxonomy (NCBI): domain Eukaryota; kingdom Metazoa; phylum Chordata; class Mammalia; order Carnivora; family Mustelidae; genus Mustela; species Mustela nivalis. The sequence continues at coordinate 53,435,866 of NC_139027.1, read as the reverse complement.
ATCAACAAAACTAAAAGACAACCACTGAGTGGGAGAAGATATTTGAAAATGACATATCTTGATAAGGGGTTAATATCCAAAATATATAAAAAATTTATACAACTCAACACCAAGAAAAAACACACATAATTCAATTAAAAATGGGCAGAAGACATGAATAGACATTTTTCCAAAGATCTATAGAGGGCCAACAGACATATGAAAAGATGCTCAACATCACTCATTAGGGAAATGCAAATCAAAACCACAATGAGGGGCATCTGGCTGGATCAGTCAATAGAGCATGCAATTCTTGATCGCAGGGTTGTAAGTTCGACCCCCATGCTGAGTGCAGAGTTTATTTAAAAATAAAATCTGAGGGGCACCTGGGTGGCTCAGTGGGTTAAAGCCTCTGCATTCAGCTCAGGTCATGATCCCAGGGTCCTGGGATAGAGCCCCGCATCAGGCTCTCTGCTCAGCAGGAAGCCTGGTTCCCCTCCTCTCTCTGCTTGCCTCTCTGCCTACTTGTGATCTGTCTGTCAAATAAATAAATAAAATCTTTTTTAAAAAATTAAAAATTTGAGGAACCTAGGTGGCTCAATCAGTTAAGCATCTGCCTTGGGCTCAGGGCATGATCCCAGGGTCCTGGGATTGAGCACCATGTCCTGCTCTCTGCTCAGCAGAGAGCCTGCTTCTTCCTCCCCCTCTCCCTGCTGCTATCCCTGCTTGTGCGCGCTTGCTCACTCTCTCTCTCTCTCTCTCTCTCTCTGTGTCAAATAAATAAATAAAATCTTTAAAAATAAAATAAACTCTTAAACACACACACAAGGTGCCCTGGGTGGCTCAGTTGACTCAGTGCCCAACTCTTGATTTCAGCTCAGATCATGATCCCAGTGTTGTGAGAATGAGGCCTATGTTGGGCTCTGGGTTAGCAGGGGGTCTGCTTGAAATTCTTTCTTTCCCTCTCCCTCTCCCTCTGCCCCTCCACCTGCTCAAGCACACACGTGTGCTCACTCCTCTCTCTGGCAAATAAATCTTTTTAAAAAGCACATACACAATGGGATATCACCTCAAACCTGTCAAAATGGCTAAAATAAAAAAAAAAAAAAACGGGAAACAGTAAGTGTTGACAAGGTTGTGGAGGAAAAGGAACCCTTATACAGTATTGGTAGGAATGCAAACTGGTGAAGCCATGATGAAAAGCAGTATAGAGGTTCCTCAAAAAATTAAAAATACAATTACCATATGATCCAGTAATCAGACTACTGGGCATTTACCTAAAGAATATGAAAACACTAATTTGTTTTTGTTTTTTTGTTTTTTGTTTTTTTTTTTGAAAACACTAATTTGAAACAATGTATGTACCCCTACGTTTACTGCAGCATTTTCTACAGTAGCCAACTTTGGAAGCAGCCCAAGTGTTCATCGATAGATGAACAGATAAAGAAGATGTCATGTGTGTGTGTGTATTTGTGTGTATACATATATTATATTTGTATATATACACACAATGTACTATTATTCAGCCATAAAAAAAATGAATGAAATCTTGCCATTTACAACATGGATGGATCTAGAGAGTATAATGCTAAGTGAAATAAGCCAGTCAGAAAAAGACAAATACTGTATGTTTCGCTCAAATGTGGGACTTAAGAAACAAGGGAAAAATAAAGAGACAAACTAAGAAACAGACTCTTAAATCTAGAGAACAAACTGATGGTTACCAGAGGGGAGGGGAGGGGATGGGGAAATAGGGGGTGGGAATTAGGAGCACATTTACTGTGATGAGCATCGAGTCATGTATAGAGGGGTTGAATCACTGCATTGTGCACATGAAACTACTATAACACTGTGTGTTAACTGTCCTAGAATTAACACTCTAAAATAATAAAAATAAAATTAAAAAACAAATAAACATGAAGTTACGATAGCAAATGAGTGAAGGAAAGAAAGAACATCAGTAAGTTAGAAGCTGAAGAAATGTCCAGCAAGGGAAGCACCAGGAAACATGAATTCAACAGAAATGAGACCCGGGGCTCAGAGGCATGCAGGGTCAGGGACTGACTAAGAGGAAAAGGATTGAGTGTGAGGAGTCCAAGAAGGTATTTTTAAAGGTGAGAAACACCTGAAATGCTGATGGCTGGAACCAGAAGACAGACAGAGGTAGTTTAGAGGAAAGATTCACTATCTCCTTTTTTGGGTTAGTAACAGAGTCCCCCAGCTTTCAACTAGGCACTGGTTTCCCAGAATGGTCGTATTTCCTAGCCTCCCATACAGCTAGGTCTCGTCATCTGATTTATTTGAGCCAATGCTGTATCAGCCAAACTTACAAGTGACATTTCAGGGTTATTTCCTTAAAGACACCTCTTCTGCACATTCTCTCCCTTCCTATTTGCTGGGACATTGCAGCAGTTACTTTGGACCCAAGAAGGACATCACACACAGGAGTTGGCAGAATCGGCCCCTTGGCCTGGGTTTCTGGGTGAACTTGACCTTGCAGAATGGAGCCACCACCTATCCTAACTTGCCCACCTACCTCTGCAACACAATGTGAGGGAGTAAAAACCCTTCTGTCGTAGTTAAGCCACTGCATCAGGAACTCTGTGAGAGCAGCCTAGCTTCCTAACACAGATGGCAGAACAACCTGCAGAAAAGCCATCAGTCTGGGAGTAAATGAGGCCATGTATGACTGGATTAAAGTTCAGTTTACTAACTTAAATGTATTCAGTTTAAATATTGCCTTTTATTTTGAGATGGCATGCTTCCTAATGTTTTTCATATTCAAATGTACTTCCTCTAAAGCACATCAAAGGTTGAGTGAGGCCGAGATTGAGAGGAGGGGACTGACTGTAAAGGAGCACAAGAAAACTTTCTAGGATGAGGAAGCCCTTCCATATCCTGATGGTGGAAGTTAGTATACAATTATTTAGAGTGATCAAAATTCCTCAAATTTTAAATGGATAAATTGTATTGTAAGCAAACAGTGTGATTTTAAAAAATCATGACAATGAAAAAATGTTAAGGAAAGTAAAAATTGGTTGTTGTTTTGTTTTTTTTTTTCAAGATATACTTTGGAAAATAAAAAGGAGGCAACCTTATGTGGATCCTGGAATTTTCTTCAAAATTTTCAGGGCTAAAAAAAATGGGTAAGCCTGAGAGCCCCTGTATTAGTTATCTATAGCTATCTAAGAAATTACTCAAAAATTAAGCAGGTTAGGGTTACAAACACTTATTATTTCATAGTTCTTATAAGCTGGGAATCTGGATGGTCTTCCCTGGGTCCTCTGGCTCAGAGGCTCTCAATTCAAGTATCTGCTGGGACTGCAGTCTCATCCGAAGGCTTGAGTGAGGGAGGTTTGCTTCCAGGCTGACTCCCAGGGTTGCTGGCAGGACTCAGTTCCTCTCAGGCTTTTGGACTGAGGAAATCTGTTCCTTGCTTTATGAGCCTCTTCCTTGCTTTGTGAGCCTCTCACACGATGGCAGCCTGCTTCTAGGAGAGCAAGTAAGTGAAGGAGCAAGAGAGGACAAGACAGAACCAGAGACTTTTTAAAAGCTACCTCCCACAGCCTTCGGTCTGAACATAGCAGAGCCAGGTTTGGTAGGACGCCAAGCCTCCTCCAGTGTGACAGGAGAAAGGTGAGAGAGGCCGGGAGCTGTGCCTACCTGTGAGGTCACTTGTAGTTAAGGTGTTGTTATGTAGTGTAGTTATGTTGTTGGAAGCTGAAGGGGATGGATTACTGGTTCTATTTTCTCCTGAAATTGGGGCAGCTGCCAAGAACAGAGGCCAAGTGGTATCAGAGGAGGCTGAAGGGAATGGAGGTTTTTAAAAATACCTGGTGTGGGAACAAGGGGGAGAGACAGGAGTGCAAAACTCCACGTGGTGCTCCAGCAGGGACCTGAATCTGGAGGCGTTGGGCTCCAGAAAAGCAGCAGTCCATACTGAAATCCACCCCTGAGGCAGATCTGCCTTTTTCTGAGAAAACCACCTGTGTGCAGCCAAGGCCCATCCGTGATCCCGAGGGGAAGTGGGCAGCCACCAGGAACATGAATGTGGATGTTCTGGACAAATGGGAGTTTCCCGGGATGCTGAGAGCAGCATTCGTGACGTTCTCCACACCTGGAGACAGGCCCTGTGGCTGCTGGCACGCTGCTGCCCTGCGAGGCCCACCCTATAAGGCCGCCCGAGCCGGTGGGGCTGCCGTCCCTTTCCCGAAGGAGATGAGCAGCCTCTCTGTCAGAGGTCCTGGGAAAGGTAGATCCTTGAACAGGAAATGAGAGGATCTGAAACCCAAGCTGCAGCGGGAAGGCATTTCCTCTTCGCTCAGGGCCTGGGGACAAAGTAAGTTCTGTCCCAGAGGTGAATTCAAGTCCCCACTCCAACTCCTGCTTGAAAGCCTGGGTGCAGTGAGGACTGACAGGGCCCAGGCTTGGGAGGAAAGAGGATGGCCACTACGCCGCTGCAGGGAGGCCCGCGCTCCTGAAGACAGGCCGGTGGCCCTAGAGAGCCCCCACATCTGGTGGAGGGAAACACGGGACATTCTGCATCTCATGGCCCTCCACTGGTCCAGGCCTCCAGGACAGCCCTCTTCAAAATATCAGCCTGAACTCAGCTGAATTGTGGGGCATGAAGAGAAAAGCTTCGCCACCCCTCTGTGGGGATAGCGGGAAAGAGAACAGTGTCCAGTTTTCCGGGCCGGGGCAGCCTTGTACTGGGGTGATGTGGAGGCCGAGCCAGGACCACTGAGATGGCTCTTCTATGACAGCACGCTCAGTGAGGCCTGGGAGAGTTGAGGCTCTCTGTGGCGGTGGAGGCCAGGGCCCTCGTGGGCAGTGGGCTGTAAAGCTGACTGAAACATGCTTTGACTCTAGTAGGAAACTGCTTCAGGTCACACAATATGGGTCAAACAATGGCAAGCCAATCAGGCATTTTGGGGGTCAAGGCCAAGGCATGGTTGGACCATTTACACCAACGGGAGGGGGCGGTGGGCTCTCCCTGCCTGCTCCATCTAGCCCAGCTTCTCCCAGATGAGATCAACTCTCCCCCAGACCTCCACCAAGCCAGCTCCTCCAAGCCCACCATGAAGATGGCCCCACGAGCTGGCCACCTCAGAGGCTCCACATCTGCCCTTCTCTCCCCCCAGGGCATTGCTCAGAGGCTCCACATCTGCCGTTCCTTCCCCCCAGGGCATTGCTCAAGGAGCCAGAAGCAAGCATTTGAATAAGCAGATCCAACTTCCAAATCAGGGCAGAAACCCTTCGACCCTCGACCCTCGTTTGAGCTACACAACCAGAGAAGGCTTCTGGGCATAGAAGATTCACATTTTGAAGCTCCGTTTTCTTCTCCAACTAATGAAGTCTTGAACTGGGCCAGAAGTGGCAAGAGTTTTACAAGCAGTTGCTCATAAAATTTCAACAGAGCAACTGGCATTTCAATCATATGAGGACAGTAAAATTAATTAATACATACCAGGCATAGTTTCATTTGATAGCACCAATAAAATAATCAATACGATCACCATCAGAAGCGGCTCAACTGGTCGGCACCGAATTAAAAGGAGTTTTTTTGTTTCTCTTCTTTATCTAAATCATGCAATTACCCCGTTCTCCTTTCTCATTAAAAAAAAAAAAAAAAAAAAAAATCCCTGCTTTCCTCACATGAGACTGTGGTTATCCCAGAATCTGTGCTCCCGGGGACTGCAATCCTGAGACCCCAAATAAAGGCCTTTGTTCTTTTTCAGTGTTGCCTCCTGTTCTCAGTCAATAAGACAACAGTGCTCTGGTCACACCATGACCCGGAACCCTGAGACAGAAGGTGCGCTTGCCTTGGGGACACCAACATTCTTTTCTCGTCCCCACTGGGCTGTGGGCTGAAAAATCAGCCCAGCCTGGCTGACTGTGTTCCTTGTGCCAAATGGGGCAGCAGCCAAGGAGAAACAGGCATGAAAGAACAATTTTAAGGAGAAAGATATTTACAGTTAGATTTTACTTTCTTGCTTTCAACACCTGAACTAGAAAGCCCCAGAAAACTGCAATTCACGACCAAATGGCAAAAGCGCAACCTTCTGGCTGGGGGGAGGTCCTTGTGGCAGCTTCCCGAAGTTTCTCAAAACCAGCTTCCTAAAGATTTAATAAAGGTGGGCACGAGATGGGATTTAGCCAGCATCAAGTAGGGATGGGAGAGGGCATGGGGCTTTGCAGCCCTGTAGGAGGGCCTTTTGCATGTAAATCCAGCGCCTAACTTAACACACGCAACTGAGTGGTCACCCACCAGCCCGAGCCCACTTCTCTCTCAGATGCTCCTCTCTCCCCAGGAAGCCAGGACTCCAGGCCCCTCTCACCCAGGCAACAGCCTTTTCCGAGATGCAGTCAAGGAGGCGGAAAGAAACCACAGAAATCTAAAGGACAGACGGAAACACAGCTTGCAACCTAGGGGCCAGCGCCCTGCACACACCAGCTCCTTCACGCCTGCCCTGACCCTGACGCAGGTTGACCGCCTCCTGCAGGCGGATTATGTCTGTGTTCGGAGCACTCTGGGGGAGTTTCTGAGCTAGGAGTGGGTAGGGAGCTGGTTCAAAGCAACCCCGAGCTTGCCCTGTTCCTGACGCGATTGGGGGCCCCGGAGAAGTGCGGGTCCCTGCGACCGCCGGCCCTTTGACGTCTCCGTACGCCCCCTTGTGGTCACTATGCGCCCCTGCGGCTCGGCCACATCGCCGGTAGTCCCGGCCACACCCGGGGGTGCGGGAGACAAAAGGATGTGGCCGGACTGGAGGCCCCGTCAGCCGCCCTCCCGGAGGCAGGCCTGGGCCGCCTCAGCACCTTCCGCTCAGCCGGGTGCGTCTGTGGCTCCGGGCACAGGTGGCAACAGCGGCGGCGGCGGCCACGTGGAGGAGCCGCGGGGTGACCTCCGCCCCTCCTCTCCTAAACCCCAAGCTCAGCTGGCCGGCGCCCGCGGGGCCTGAGAAGTGCCTGACGCCCGGCGGCTGCTCCCACGTTTTCCGGGAGGAGCGGAGGGGAGGGCGCGGTGGGTGCGCGCAGTGAGCAGGGACTGGGGCTCCGAGGGCGCCCGGGGCCGCAAGCGCGCATGGCTCCCCCGGGCGGCCCTGCGGTTCCACTCCCGCCCGGGCTCCGGACGCCCCGCGCCCCGGTACGGCCGACGTGCTGCGCCCCGCAGGGAGAGAAAGGACAGAAAAGGGGAGAAAGGGCCTTGCCTGCTGGCCGCATTTGTCTCTTTCCTCCCGACTGCGGCGGGGCGATGCCGGCTCTGACTGAGCTAGGCCGGGGAGGCACTGCCCCCTGGTGGCCGTTGGCCGTCACGGCAACCGTCTTCGTCCTGGGCACACTCCGTTTTCGCCCCAGGGAGCTTCGTTCGGTCCAGAGAAAGCCTGTGCCTCCCCCCAAGCCCCGTTTGGGGGTTGGGTACGAGAGGGTCACAATAACAGCACAAAGTAGCACTCTTCTGGTTCAACTCCTTCTGCAGAATTGTGGATACTGTGGACCCGGACAAATTCCAACCAACTAGTTAGTTCAACAAATCCAAGGGAGTCTGGGCCATTCTGTGACATAAGGCGACCCTTTCTCTGAGCTTGCATTCCCTCTCTTCCCAATACTCAGTTCTGCCCTCTAAGATGGATAAAGCTCTGCTGCTCTGTACCCCCTCAGCTCAAAACTGCCCTTTTTCCCTCTCGCCCTAAGTGACTTTTCCTTGGGCTCTCAAGCAAACAGCCCCTCAGTATTATTACACCACCCCCCTCCACCCCATGGTTCCCAGATTAGAATATCAACACTAAAATCCTTGCTATATTGGCAAGGTGCCTTTCTTTTAACACTTTAAATCAACAGTACTCTCGGATACTATTTTTGACAAAGTGTTAATTGGTTATAAAGGGGAAAAGCAGAGAATGACTCTGATTCTGGAGGTCTCTTGGCGCCTGGCAGGTCACCTGTTAGTATGGCAAGGAGAGAGTGGAGAAGACTGGACTAGCAGGACCGTTGGTGCTCACATGGAGAGAGGGGAATGGGGGTACGTGGAGAAGAAAGTGGAAATCATAGTGTTCAGTCTCACCCACTCCAGGCACTGAGCCCTAGTACATCAAGGGTCTGGAACTTTGGGGAGACCAGGCATGTTGGCCCCGAGGAGGGGGCACAAAAGGCATGGCAGACATCCAGCCCAGACCTGGCAGAAGACATGAATGGATTTGTTCCCCCAAAACATGAGCAAAACTCCTGAGAACTTGCAGAAATGCCTGTGTCATTCAGAGTGGTGGAGGACACTAAGGGACTCTGAAGTTGAAGAAATAAAGCTAATGGATAAACCCCAGATTGACTGCCCCTGGGGATACCCAGGAGACATAGTCGGGGTTCATCCAGATCACTGGAATCCTGGTGCCATGCAGACATGCATCATGCACTCTGGCACGCTTGGAATAGAGCCAGTTTGCTCATTAGGGAAATGTGGGAAGGGACATCCATCGAGAAATCTGGGGCACGTGGTTGGACGTGGATCCTCAGAGCTCCATGCAGGTTTTGGAGAGCTTGAAAGGCAGTGATGAGGCAACAGCTGAAGAGACCCCCACAGGCTGCTGAGCGTCTGAATAGGTCTAGAGAGGTCCAGATATCCAGGAGGGAGAAAAATGCAAACAGTGTTACTCAAGCTTGCAGAGATTCCTGATCACTCCATGTTCCTGGAAAAAGGATGCCTGAAAGCATGCTTAAAGTTCTTTATCTCATATTTTAAGCTTCTAAAAGGACTGAGTCTTCCTGGAGACTGTGAGGGGCAAACAAGGGTCTGATGTGCCAGAAACTGGGACCCTCTGGAGGAATGGTTGTGTAAGCTGGATCCTGCAGTTCCTGAGGCCCACCAGATCCACCCTGCCTTTCCAGTGACATGATCCAGTAAATCTGCTCTTGTGCTTCAGGGCAAGAGAGTAGGACTTTTCTTCACGTATAACCAAATGGGTCCTCTTACAAGAGCTTGTTAAGACTTCAAAATAAGGGGCGCCTCAGTGGCTCAGTGGGTTAAAGCCTCTGCCTTTGGCTCAGGTCATGATCTTGGAGTTCTGGGATCGAGCCCCGCATTGGGCTCTCTGCTCAGCAGGGAGCCTGCTTCCCTTCCTCTCTCTATGCCTGCCTCTCTGCCTACTTGTGATCTCTGTCAAATAAATAAAATCTAAATAAAATCTATTTAATAAATAAATTTAAAAAAAAAGAAGACTTCAAAATGATTGGATAAGTGCTAACAAGAGGGCAACATCTCAGGCAATGGCAAGGTGACGTGTGACTGACTGGGCAGGGACATCAGTGCTCTTGAGAGATGAAGAAACTAGATGGTGGGAGTACAGGTCTGTTCTGAATGCTCCATGGAGGCTGGTCCAATAGACTTCAGATCACGGAAGGTCTGTTTTAACCTTTCATATGGCAGGTCACTGTCTCTTCCAATCACTAAACCCATCTCACCCTTGGACTTCAAATCTCAGTACTTAACACTTAATTTTGAAGTGTCTTGGGGGCCTCAGAAAAAACCCACACACAATAATGAAATCCCCAGTCCAAATGGCATGAACTAGTTACACACACAGAGCAGAGGCCCCTGTGGGTTGAGGATTATTAAATATGAAGTATGTTTGTCAGGAAAAACCTTTGTTTATATAAACAGTGGAAGCACCACCATGGTAACCCGGCTCGGCTTGCTCTGCAGCCCAGAGAGGCCTCCCGCCAAATTCCCGCCTCCTTTCTCCCTGTTAGCCTACATTTTTTAAAAAACATCCCCAGCCAAAATTCCATGATCTGCCTGCTTGGTTTCCAGGCTCAGAAAATATCATTTTGAAAGTGCTGGGGAACCAGTTGAAGCCACTGCCAAAGCTTCTAAACGAAAGCTCATTTCTCACACACACAGTCTCACACACAAAGACACATTTTGTTTGCCAACTACAGTATTCTTTTCCTTTTTTATGCAACCCAAGTTTCCTTGGGCCCCACAAGCCCGCCAGGCCAATGAAAGAACCTCAACATATGGCCAGCAGGAACCCACACTGGCCCTGGGTTTGTCGCCCACCTGCTCCGGGGGGACTCTGGCCTCTGCGGAAGTGTTGCTGAGTAAGGGGTGTTGTGTGCATTGAACAGACCCACCGCGAGACACAGTGCCCCTTGTCACCTCTACACCCTGCCCAGCAGCCAGGCCATTTGGTGGTGTGCGGTGAAGCTCTGGAGAAGCCCTTATTTTTCCCTTGTGTTCGGCTCATTGAATGCGCCCAAAACCAGACTACATACCCATGGTCTCATTGACCTTTTAGCAGAAGATGCTGCTGCTATCCCAAAGAACCCAAGCTCTTATCCAAGGGCTGGTCCGGGTGGGGGCCCCTGGCTCTTCTCCAGCAGCTAAGCTCCAAGTCATCCTGTCTAATCCACAGGAGACTATACAGGCCCTCACCCAAGTTCAGGTTCAAGTTCACCCACCACTTCAGGCAAGTCCAAACAAGTCTGACCCCCTTCTACCCAAGTGGGGATCCCTCATCCATCCAAGACCGAGCATTAGTGAATGCAGCAGCGACAGCCACCCTCTTGTCTGCAGCCAGAGGATCCAGGCTCAAGCACTGGGGAAAGGATTGCTCTGTTCCAACAAGAGAAGTAAATTGACATCAGATCATTTTCCAACAGTTTTTCCCACTACTTAACATTTGCCACATTGCATTCTACATTCCAATTTCCAAAAGGACAGGTGCATTAAGAGAAAGAAATAAAATTAACTGGAATCAAGAACTTTATTAATTTTTAAGCGTGAGACTCATGGCTGAGCATCAAATATGGCTTTGACCCAAAATGTTCTCCTCGAGATACCAGGGAAACCAGACCTGCAGAGATACAGTGATTTTGCAATAAATCGAGTTAAAGTTATTAACTAAAGTTGGTCAAATTTTGGGTTTCTTTCTTATTTTTAACTTGGCTTGTTACAGTTTTTACTTACTTTTTAAAGTTCTTAATATAGAATATGCAGTGCTTTCTTCCTACTTCCCATTCACATTTCTGGTCAGTTCTACCTTCCATATGCTACATATATTACATGTGTTACACATATTACAGGATTAAAAGTCCTTTCATACACATTCTCTCAAGTAATAAGTGTTTAAGAGCTTCAAGGCTCCAGTTCATTCTCAACTTGGGCTTCAATTTACACATTTCCAACTCAACCCAGGGTAGGTGGGAGCCAAAAATGACTTTTAGAGAATAGCAAATTGGCCTCCCCTGGTGTGTTTCAATCCAGGCATCACACCAAGAAAATGATTCCTCTGCTTAGTTCTAGCACCAACTGAGGAGCGAGAAGAGAAGCTGAATAACTTTCTACATAAATCCAGCCTTTTGCATCATTGCTTTCTTCAAAGTGTACTAAATACTTGAACTACATTAATGATTTGATACCAATTCCAATGTGTTTGGAAGGATGGGGGGATTCCCCACACCACCAAACAATTAACTCATTAAAAAAAAAAAAAGATTTTACTTATTAATTTGAGAGACAGAGAGAGAGCATGAGATAGGGGAGGGTCAGAGGGAGAAGCAGACTCTCCTGCTGAGCAAGAAGCCTAACAAGGGCTCCATCCCAGGACTCCAGGATCATGACCTGAGCCAAAGGCAGACCCTCAACCAACTGAGCCACCCAAGTGCACTGCACTTAACTCATTTCCAGTGCTGTCTACCCAGAGACAGCATCAGATTCCACATGGAAAGACGCTCAGTCCCACAAGACTGACCCCACTTCACGTAACAGCTGCAAGCCCAGGCTGTCACCTGCACTTCTGACCGACTGGAATCAGAGGTTCCTGCAACCTCCTCCGTGGGTTGAATTAATTTGCTGGACCAGCTCAAAGAACCCAGGAAACCCATGTACTCACTAGAGAGCCAGTTTATGACAAATGATATTAAAGGATATGAATCAACAGGCAGCTAAAGCGATCTGTCCACGGGGCAAGTATGTAGGAAGGGACCCGCAGCTTCCCTGCCCTCTCCAGGCACGCCACCCTCCCAGCACCTCCCTGCGTGTGCCAACCCAGATGGTCTCCGAGCCCCATCCTTTTGTGTTTTTATGGAGGCTTCATCACAAAGGCACGGATAATTCATTAGTCACTGTGACTGGCTCAGCCTGCGGCCCCTCTCCCCTCCCAGAAATCAAGGCATGGAACTGAAAGTTCCAACCGTCTAAGCACATGGTCGTTTCCGCTGGCAAACAGCCCCTATCTATCCTTAGGTGACCAGGGGGCTTTCCAAAAGTTACCTCAAGAACATAAGAAACGACACTTTTAGGACACTTATCACTTAGGAAATTCCAAGAATTTTAGGAGCTCTATGCCAGAAACTGGAAGAACAATCAAATATATGTGTCATGTTATAAACCATAATACCACAGTAGGCAAGATACTTTTCCTCTTCTTATTTCACTCAGAGTCCTATCTGCAGGGCACACTGTGCTCCTTCCCATACCACGGTCCAAACAGTAGACTTAAGTGGGTTGGCCCATAAATATAAAGAGAAAAACAGCTGGGGCACCTGAGTGGCTCAGTTGTTAAGCGTCTGTCTTCGGCTCAGGTCATGATCTCAGGGTCCTAGAATCGAGCCCCACATTGGGTTCCCTGCTCAGCGGGAAGCCTGCTTCTCCCTCTCCCACTCCTTCTGCTTACGTTGCCTCTCTTGCTGTGTCTCTCTCTGTCAATAAATAAATAAAATCTTTAAAAAAAAAAAAGAGAGAGAGACAAAAACAGCTGTAAACATTATAATGAGCATAAATCTAAATGAACATTGAACATTGTATAGAATAATAAGGTCTTGTGAGGTTAAATAAAAATATAATTAAAATCTTGGGCATCTGGGTGGCTCAGTGGGTTAAACCGCTGCCTTCGGCTCAGGTCATGATCTCAGGGTCCTGGGATCGAGTCCCGCATCGGGTTCTCTGCTCAGCAGGGAGTCAGCTTCCTCCTCTCTCTCTCTCTGTCTGCCTCTCTGCCTACTTCTGATCTCTGTCAAATAAATAAAATCTTTTGGGGCACCTGGGTGGCTCAGTGGGTTAAGCCTCTGCCTTCAGCTCAGGTCATGATCCTAGGGTCCTGGAATCGAGCCCCGCATCAGGCTCTCTGCTCAGCAGGGAGCCTGCTTCCCCCACCCCTCTCTCTCCGCCTGCCTCTCTGCCTACTTGTGATCTCTCTCTCTCTCTCTCAAATAAATAAAAATAAAATCTTTAAATAAATAAATAAATAAATCTTAAATAAATAAATCTTAAATAAATCTTTTTTAAAAAATTTAAAATATATATATATATATATAATTAAAATCTATGTTAAAAATTACATGTTAACATATATTAGATGAAGTTAAAATTTCTTCAAGTCCTTCCACAGTCTGCAAGGACAACAACATAGATTAACTTTAGAATTTGATGCCTAATAAATGAATATTATAATTTCTACTGTAACCCCTAGAAGAAAAAAAATGGACTGTAACATCCAAACAAACAGAAATGAAAAAATGGGACGATGAAAAAAAATTTAATCCAAGAAGAGACAGAAAAGAGAGAGAAACAGAGAGGGGGAGAGAGAAACCAAACAGGACTGGCAGGTCAAAAACAAAGCACAAAATAAAATGATAGACATGGAACTAAGGTATGTTTCTAAATGTAAATTAACTAAATGCATTATTGAAAACACAAACATTTCAAAGTGGATTTTTAAAACTCCAATAATATGCTGTTCATAAAAGTTTAAATCTAAAACATAAGGTTACATAAAGGTTGAAAATCAAAAGATGAAAAATATGTATCATGCAAATATTAACCAGAAGAAAGTTGGTGTGACTAAACTACTAGGTGACAAGCTAGACTTTATTTCATTTTTTTTTTTAAGATTTATTTATTTATTTTAGAGAGAGAGCAGAGGGGAGGAAAGGAGCAGAGGGAGAGGGAGAGAGAGTCCCCAAGCCGACTCCCTGAGAAGTGCAGAGCCTGATGCGGGTGGAGCTCGATCTCATGACCCTGAGATCACCACCTCAGCTGAAACCAAGAGTCGGTCACTCAACCAACGGAGCCACCCGGGCGACCCAACAAGCTGAATTTTAAAGCAAAAGTTTATAACTAGAGAATAAAGAGGGTTCTTTCATAAGAAACATTTTCAATTCATCAACAACAGCTTTCAATGTGCATTCATCTCATTATAACATCGGAATACGTAAAGCAAGTATGCGAGAAGAAATCTATAAAGCGGCTGCATGAGAAGAGGTGAGAGACTTCCACCAACGTGGATGTTAACACGCCCGTCTCAGGAACTGAGTACACCACCAAAACCAAACCATCAACCAGGGTAGAGAAGATCTGACCAACACAACCGACAAACGACCCTAATGGGCCTATTCAAAGACCATTCCAGCCATAGCATAGGACGCTTAAATTCAAGCACACACAGAACACCTGGAAAAAAACTGACCATATACCAGACTAAAAGCAAGTGCTCAAGAGATTAAAGTAATTCAGAGCATGCTCTCTGACCACATTAGATACCAGTAACAAAATGGTAACTAGAATGGTATGTTTGAAAATTAAGAAACACATCTAAGTAACCTCTAAGTCAAAGAACTCATAATGGAAATTAGAATGTATCTTGCACTTGAGTAACCCAAATATGACACATCACAACATAAAGCAATTTGGGGAGCAATTTAAAGCCTAAAAATGCTAGACTGAATTTCTTCTAGGAAGGCAACATAACCCTTTTCATTAACAGATTAAAGGAGGAAAATAATGTGATGTCAGTAGAAGCTTTTGATAAAATCTAAGGAGCCATATAGCAACTAAAGACAAACAAACTCTTAGTAAACTAAGAATAGGAAAAACAAAATAAAACAAACGACAAAAAAAACTTCCTTAACCTAATAAAGGGTAAAAATCTACAGCAGATATACCTGATGGTAAAATGTTGAAATTTTTCCTTTGGCATTAGAAGGACAAACAAGGAAGTTCCCATTACCATTTCTATTCAAATTATATTGGATGTCCTGGGCAGCAGAGAAAGGCAAAAAATTTTTTTAATGTGTAAGGATCAGTAGGGAAGAAACAAACCCAGTTATTCACAGGTAACATAATATTGCATATAGAAAATATCCACTAGAAATAAGTGAATTTAGCAAAGTTACAGCAAACCAAATTCTACATACAGAATTTCATTGTATTTTCTATACCATCAAAAAAAAAAAAAGCTAGAAAATGTAATTTTTTTTATTTAAAAAAAATTTTGTAATTAAAAAAAAATAGTAAGAACAAAAGTTATCAAGTACCTAGGGATAAATACAACAAAAGATGTGCAAGTTCTCTGAATCCATTTCCTTGTAGCTGCTGTAATCATTTACCAAGAATATGGTGATTTAAAACAGCAGAGATTTATTCTCTCTCAGTTCTGGAGGCCAGATGACCAAAATTGGTATCACAGAGTTGAAATCAAGGTGTTGGTAGGAACACACGCGCCTTGGAGACTTTAGGGAAAAATACATTTCTTATCTCTTCAGCTTCTGAATGGCTGTACCATTCCCACATCTACCTCTGTCGTTAAAATGCCAAATGGCTTCTTCTGCCTCAAATCTCTCTCCCACTGAGACATAAAGTTAAAGTTAATTTAATTAATTAATTAAAGACAGTAGTCTTTATGAACAGGATTCTGTCATTTGCCATTTTTTTCCCCTCTCACTGAGGATAGATGTTTGTGCCTTTGCATTTTCTTTTTTTTTTTTTAAGATTTTATTTATTTATTTGACAGAGAGAAATCACAAGTAGATGGAGAGGCAGGCAGAGAGAGAGAGAGAGAGAGGGAAGCAGGCTCCCTGCTGAGCAGAGAGCCCGATGCGGGACTCGATCCCAGGACCCTGAGATCATGACCTGAGCCGAAGGCAGGGGCTTAACCCACTGAGCCACCCAGGCGCCCCGTGCCTTTGCATTTTGAGTTTATTTCTTGACATACTGAGGGAGAGGCTTTGAGGCTTACACCGAAAGTTTGTTGCTCCAGAACATTTTTCAGGTTTGGTTCTGTCAGGTGCCTGAGGGCTCTGTCAACTCAGGGTCATTGTGAATAACCTTTCTGATTGAGGTTTTTTAGGACAAATAGTAGGGCCAACATCTGGCACAAACCCTGCCTGGGGTCTAGCTGTGGTAAGGAATTCCCGTGGGAGACTCATTCCCCATCCACCACAACGGAGGCTGAGGCCCGCCTTTTCCCTCGTTATTACCCTCTCTGACATATTTCCTGGGTTACTCTTTGGCCAAGAATGTCCCCGTCCCCCCAGCCCCCTTACTTCAGACTGTGGCTTTGTCTCCTGCCCCCAAGTGCAGCCCATTAGCATTGAAAAGCTCTAGCCTCCGGGAGACCAACAGATGCCCCCTCAAGGGCTGCCCTCAGCTTCAGTATTTCTCCAAGTAATGCTTGCTTACTTTTTGGAGAATTTTTTTTCCCTTTTCTATCCAGCATTAACTTTTCTATCTCGGAAATTTTCTCTTGCTACCTTGTCTACAGTATTGACAGAAATTCCTACGGCCACCTTTCTACATATATGGGTCCCCAATTTAGGTACAAGAATGGAGAGGAGAGGGAGGGTCCCATAGGACCTAGCTGAGAGAGAAGCAAAAAGTTCTGGCCAAGAGTCACCACAACCTGGGTGCTTGCTGAGGGCAAAGGGAACACGAAATGGGTAATGGAAGAGAAAATGTATATAATTGTGTGTACTTGTAGAGATTTATATAAACTATGTACTCTTGACTAGTACTAAATGAGGGCTTAGTATGTTATCTTTTCTTGATATATATTCATTTATATAATCAACTTTGTCCTCTCCCCCCTTCCAATTATTCTACTTAAGACTATATGAACTTTCAAAAATAAAAGATTTTATTTGTGACAGAGAGCATGAGCAGGGAGGAGGGGCAGAGGGAGAAGCAGACTCCCCACTGAGCAGGGAGCCCAATGGTGGGCTGGATTCCAGGACCCTGGGATCATGACCTGAGCCGAAGGCAGAAGCTTAACGGCTGAGCCACCCAGGCACCCCAGACTTTATGAGTTTTATATGAAGAGGGACTATGACTAAGGGAGAAAAGCGAACATTACTTTTTTGGGGGGAAACTTGTGAAATGTATCTTTTCTTGGGAAGAGAGTGTTTCTTTATTCCAAGAGGGATAGTTGCAGCATGCCAAAGAGAACCATGGTATTCTTCTTGCTCTTCTTTGGAAATTTAAATACGGAGACAAGGGTGAGCAGAGATGCTGGGTAATCCAAAGGGTGAGCTGCCCTGTACAATATCTCCCTTCCGCTGGATACTTAGCCAGATTTCACCAGTGAGAGGCACTTGTACAGAATTTGGAGAAGAGAAGTAGAAATAAGTATTCACCAGTGGTAAACTGCAAACAGGTTAATGGGCCTCAGGCAGCTAATGTGGGATTTGCCAGCAGCTTCCACACATCTTCTGGCAGTGGCCCACCCGGTGCTACAGCAACCCAGACCCCCGATAGTAGTGGCTCCTTGCAATTCCTGCTCTGGCAGATGGCCCTCCCTCCCTCCCTGTCCCCAGGCCTTCTAATGGCTGTGTAAGCCCAGTTCCCCCATGTTAAATCCTTTCTTACTAGAAATGCCAGCTGGTAGTGATTTATGATTTCTTGATCAAACTCTAGCTCAGCAAGTAAAGGCACTGAAAGAAAAAATTAGAAATAAAAATGCTATTTAGAGTGTAACTTAAGGTCAGCAAGCATTTTATTAAGGAACTCCCCTGGCAAAGGCACTGTTTAGGCAATGAGAAATATTTGTATCATTAAAGCAGAACCCATTAGTCCACATGTCCTTCTCGTATCTACGGACCCAGAGTAGCCAGGATACTGGGCAGTACAAAGTAAGAAGGGAAAAACAAGAACTGTTATATTTTGCAAAGGATTGTCCATTTAAATAATGATCCAAGTTTTGAGGCATCCTAGTTGGGCATAAGCCAAGCCATGACAGTATTTAAAAAATAAATTATTGAATTTTAAAAATAACTTTAGGGGCACCTGGCTGGCTCAGTTGGTGGAGCATGCAACTCCTGATCTCAGGGTCATGAGTTCAAGCTCCATCTGGGGTGTAGAGATTATTTAAAAATAAAATCTTTAAAAATAAATAAAATAAAAAATAACCTAAAAAATCTTCTGATAGGATGTCAACACTCTCAGAGCTGCCCTTCCTTAGTTTCAGTATATTGAACCCAAAGGAACTGAGGACCATTAACGTAAGAATGTCACCCGTCAGGAAGGCCAAGTTGAGGAGAACAAAGTGTCTACAAGTCAGCTGGCTTTTGTCTGTTCTGGGGAGCTCCTACACTCCTGAAACCAGGCATTCACGAACAAATTTACACAAATATGTCTCTGCTGAGAAAATAACTCAAAGAACTGAAGTTACTAACGTTGTGTCAGTAAAGTCAATTCTGCTTTCAGAGGCCATTTCACTTCAAATGTCAAAAAACAAAAATAAAAACAACAAAAAACACAAAACCCCTACATATTAGGAAGTTGTTTGTTTTTTTTTTTTAAGCTTTTATTTATTTATTTGGCAGAAAGAGAGATCACAAGTAGGTGGAGAGAGAGAGAGAGGGGGAAGCAGGCTCCCCACTGAGCAGAGAGTCCAATATGGGGCTCAATCCCAGGACCCTGAGATCATGACCTGAACCAGAGGCATGATCCACTTAACCCACTGAGCCACCCAGGCGCCCAGATTAGGAAGTTTTAAAGTTAATTCGTTTCTTTCAAACAAAGAAATACTTTGAACTTTAGTAACTACACATAGGTCCAAGTTAATAACCAAAAACACGAGATAAAAATCTTACAAGGATTTCCCACAGTTCTTAGGTTTCTACACAGCAGCAGTTAAAGTAATTCAATATTCGGTTTACATTTTATTCAAAGGATAAATACAAAATTAGGAAAGCAAGAGATAAAAGTCAAAACAAATATATTTAATATTTCAAAACAACTCTACTGGCAATCTGCATTCACGTCTACCAGAAACTTGTATTTACTATTTCCCTTGCCTGAGAACTACCAGCCTTCACTCTCTCAGGTACTATCCAACCCATTAGAGGCACTGTTTGAAGACCAGGCTTTCTAATGAGTCCATCTCACATTGAACTTGCCACAGAACATCCATGTCTGGAGGACGCCACCCTGGCATCAGTGAGGACAACATGCGGACAGGAGTGTCACCTGAAAGGGGCTGTTGGCAGGAACAAACTGCAGTGGCCCTGGTACGCGGGGAGCTTCACAGCCGGGATGTTGTAGGACAACCTAAAATTAATGGACAGCCACCTCTGAGTCTCACAAATTAAGAATGTATTAGCTGGGGTGCCTGGGTGGCTCAGGTCATGATCTCAAGGTCCTGGGATCAAGCCCCACATCAGGCTCTCTGCTCAGTGGGGAGCCTGCTTTCCCCTCTCTCACTGCCAGCCTGCCTCTCTGCCTACTTGTGATCTCTCTGTCAAATAAATAAAATTTAAAAAAAAAAAAAATGCATTAGCTAAGAACCACAGGGTCATTTGCCCTTTAGGTATAATGAATCTAGAATTCTCCATGACTATTCTAGCAATTCTAAGACCTCACCATATTTACCTCCATTTTGGAACACATAAAGCTGAGTGATAGAGGCAAAAATGAACTCCCCCAGGGTATACAAGAGCTATGAGTTCCACAATACACATTCGGCTCTGGTTTTTAAATTGTTGGATGCTTCTAAATCACTCAGTATACTGCAGAAAATAAAGCATATGAAAAACATGCCAAGAGCTTTCATCCTAATAGGTATAAACAATCTTTTTAATCTTACACAAACAGAGGTAGACTCATAAGTGAGTGGAAGGAAAGAACTGTAACTCTATCCAAAAAAGCATTTTTCTAATTGTTTACAAGCTCCATTTTTTATTCCATATTTTCAACTGTACATTCATACTTCATTTTCAAAAATCTCTTGAAATATGAAAAGGAAAATATGGCTACATGACAGCATTAGGAGAAATACATGAGAAAACACACAAGTGAACCTTGGAATTTGATAAATCATGTTAGTATGAAGTTCAAAAATGTGGTCTTTCAATCTTGCAAATAATCTCTTGTACACATGCTAACCAAAAAAAGAGAATAATGAATTTATCTTATTATACACATACTTCTGGGGAAGGGATCCGCTGGTTAAATGACCTGTAACCTGGCAACCTGTCTGAATATAATGACAAGATTAGTTTATAGCTCCAGGATGTTTAAACTAATAAAGTTCCAACATCATTTTTCTTATATCATTTTGTAAAATGCAGGACACCTATGTACCTTCAGATTAATGAGAGAAACTTAACTCTCACTTCTTCTCCTCATCCAAAAAAGTTAAAACAATTTTTTTCTTAAATGCCACTCCAATGAAAAACAGGCCTCTAATTTTTTAGGGAAATTATTTCTTGGCCTTTAGTAAGTACTCAGTAAATACTTCCAGCCAACTGAGGAGAATTTAAAGATAACTGCTTAATAAAAGTAAAGCTGGATTTTATGCCAAAATGTGACCCATGGAAAAAATGACCCACGCTGTGTGCAGCCCCAGGCTTTGCTGCAACACAGAGACAGAGATGAGGAACTGGCCTCAGTCTCCGGGAAGGCAAAACAGCACAGCTATTCATTCAAACTACCCTGGCTCATAACTCTGTCTCCTGCAGAACACAGCAAGTGCTGTAAGCACTCGGGATAGAGATTTTCGCTTGCTGTTTATAAAAGGATCCTGTAAAAGGAATCTTTGTTCTATAATTAACAGATTGCAAGATACTACAGAAACTTTAGCATACATGCTGTCTTGTTACTCACCCATCTTTTGCAACTATCCTTCTTTTGCAACTATCAATTTACTTATGCAAAGTTGCTGATCACTGTATACACTAGAAATTCGCTAGAAACAACACATTCTCACAAAAATTTTTAAAAGACTTGTTAAGGTATATGACATCACAAAAAGTAGATCCTTTGTTTTAGTCTAATGATTCTTTCAAAAAACAACTGGCAAGTTGGAGTGGAGACATGAAACTCTTGATTATATTTATCCAATCATCTCTTCTTTTAAAAAGCAATAGTAATGAAGTAACTTCTAACATCAGAAAAGTTTACTAACAACTAACACTGACTACATTCTTAGTGCAATACAATCTTTAACACATCTACAAACATGTATATACTTCAAATATTGGCAAATTGCTTCAAAATGCAATTCTCAGTAAGTTTTGGTAATTTATTCACAGTTCAAGGTTAGAGTTATTGGACTTCCAAGACATGAGAAAGAAATGATCCAATGGCTCGGTAAACTACACATTTATCTTATAGAACAGAAAACTGAAACAAAGCAAATATTCTAAAACCTCCTGTTCACAATCAGTATAATTTAAACAAATACCAAAAGTTTTATTTAAGCAAAAAAGAAAGAAGAAAGAGAAAGAGGAGATAAAGACACCAAAAAAACAAACCAAAAGTCAACCAAAGAACATTTAAAACGCTAACAGGATCATTTATGTATTCATTCTGAGTACCGTAAGAAAGGTAGTTCAAGAATTTCCTAAAACTTTCTCATTAGCTGTTATTTACGGTAGATTCCTTAACAGTGATTCCAAGCTATTACAGACTTACAGGTTAATACAGCCTAACTTTACAATCTTGCTAGTCAACTATGATTTTCTTTTAACCCTGGAAATTATTGGTTCAAAGCAAATGTTATCAGTCCTATCGGTTGTCATGTCACAGATCTGAAGATATGGTTAAACTCATCAAGCTACGGAAATACTGTTATCTTAATAATCCTTAAATATTGTGAGAAAAAAACTGATGTGTTAATTTTCTAAACTTGAGATTCTAACATGAAGAACACAGAAAGCGATCTGAAGTATGTTTTCATGAAGACGACACTCTACCTGGTAGTCTGGTAGATAAAACCCAATGACTACGTGGACATAAGGCTAAAATACTTTCCTTTACCATTCGCTTCCATTTCTTTGGCCTTTGCAAATTCCGTGTGAGCTATGATTTCTTTTTCCACAAACACTTTTCAATAACATTGTGCTTTTTAGAAAAATCACTTAAGTTGTCACATACTACTGTTAACATTAGTCTTTCCCTTTTATTGCTATAGTATATCCTAAGTTTTTAGGCAGATAAAACACTGACTCCAAAGGACTTCTTAAAATATATTTGTTAAAGCAAACATTTCAGCTGGTCTTCCTTCTTTGAAGACAATATAAATAAGTGCCAAATAAGCATTACCAAGAAAAAAAGATGGGGGGTGGGGAGAAGGAGGCTCCTTTTCCTCCTGTCCTCATGATTAGCTTAGGCCAAAAGATCTGTAGTCAGAAGGCTAAGATGTCATCATCTTAGAAACAACTTGCCACAAAACTAAGAGAGAAAATCTGTGTTAGCTCTCTTAACCCTCAGCCCCACCTGCAGGCAGCCCTGAGTCCGCCCCCTGGAGTAGTACTGATGCTTGCTGCTTTCTCCCTTGTGCATTCCGCCTTTGCCGCTCCCTGGCGCACCACAGACATGTGGTGGTCCACGCAGCCTGCGGCAACAGCGCACTCTACAAAATGCACCTTCCCTCTTTTGAACATTATACTTCCCTAAGCTTGGACCATTATTTAACAACCCAGCTCACCTCCACTTTTCCACTCCCCTCACCTTGTGCTCACAATGATCTTGGTCTTCACCAGTGATCAGTCTGCCTGGGAACAAGCAGACTCTGCTTTCAACATGAGGTCCTTTCTAGGTCCTGGCACAGTGACTTGCCCTTAGTAGGAGGCTGACACAATTAGAGCACACTAAAAACAGCGAGCATTATTTCCTCTTCCCACTCATTCCTATGGCACAGGGAATTTTAAAAAGACAGAAAAGCCAACTGACTGCAAAGGAACCATCATTTGCTGAGCCATGTGTGAGACACTACCCATGATCCCAGCCTAAAAAGGGCTCAGGGTTGAGGTAAGGAACTCTTAAGTTACATGTGAATGAATTTAAACCCTAAATGTACTACAAGATAGAACTTTTTATATAAGGACTCCTTTTGTAGAATACCTTTCTTGAAAAACCAGATTCTCTTACCTATTAATATTACATTGGTTCTAACTAGGCATGCATACTTATTAGTGATTTGCCTCATGAGAGTATTCTTTTTTGTGTTTGTAATTAATACATAAAAGCATTTAAAAATCACTACATGAAATAAAGTAAGAAGCAAGAAGGGACAAAAAAGAGAAACCATGTTTATTTGGAAAATATCACTTCTTTTTTCTTTAATATCAGCTTTTGATATCCAGTTCAGAAATTATCCTAGCTTGAAGTGTGTGTGTGTGTGTGTGTGTGTGTGTGTGTGTGAGAGAGAGAGAGAGAGAGAGAGAAAGAGAGAGACAGACAGACACAGAAGAAGAGAAAAAGAGAAATTGAAAACCAATGATTGATTTCACATTTTTTTCACTTAGAATGCCGACTTAAACTTCAGACCATTAAGAAATGTTACAAATCCACACAAATCAGACATAAAATGCTAATTTAACATAAGAAATGACACTATACAAATACTAAAACTAGCAGGCCTAAACAAAATCATCTCAGAAATAATTAAAATAGATAAATATAGCTATACTGAAAACATACATATGATGTAAATAGTAACCTTATTTTATTTTTAAAAACAACCAGGTTTCTAGTCTCCATCTAGGACAGTCCTTCCAAAGTACCTCAAAATATGCTAAGTATTTTTCTAACCCTAATACACAAGCAGAATTCCGTGCTCCCCTTGCAGCAATAGCTATTAGAAAATCTTAACCTCACCAAGAAATTCAAACACAGAAAAAAGAAAAAGCCTGAATTTACTTAAATAACTATGCTAAATATCTTACCTTCACAATTTAAAGGCAAAAACTTTAAAAAGAGAAGGACTTCACCAAAACACAAACACACTGCTCTATAACCCCCAAGATTTGGCCAAAAAGCCCCGTAAAGAAATGATTACTCACAACACTTTGGGTGTCAAACTAATATTCTACTCTATTTTAATCTAAATTGTTAAATTCTGTTTCTGACATAAACCAGCTGAAGGCACCTTGATACCACTCTATTCATTTGTATCTTCTTCATTCCTAAATAGATTTCAGGGGTGGAACACAGACAGTAGAGAAGTATACCTAGGAAATAATACTATATTTGATGCAATAAATATAGTGTAAAACATACAGCTTTCTCTAAATCTAGCTCAGCACATACATTTACAATCAAATGATTAGTCAAAAGACTTGCAAATCTTCCAAACTACAAAGAACTTCCAACTGGCAGGCTGGTATGAGTTTTATGTAACAAGGCGTAAAAAGTTAAAATTCACTGCAAGCAATTTTTCCTCAGAACAAAAATTAGAGAACTCTGCATATATCAGTACCGATTTAATCTCAGACACATGACAGCAACTTTGTGTGGTGATTTCCAAGAACAAGTCATTAAAAAAAAAAAAAAAAACACAAGGAACAAAAAACTACAGATACAAGGAAATAAAAACCAGTTTTAGAAGATGGAAAACTAGGAACAGGACCCCCCACCTGGAGGTCCCCCAACTTCACACAGAAAATCATGTTGTCAATTGTCCTAAGCAGCTCAAAATTAAAGTTTCTGCTATAAAATTGTGCAAATACTTGCTGTTAAGAGTGGAGAAAACCAATGTCCTACTATACTCTAGCTTCCTACCTTAACTCTAACTAGACCTCCACATAACAAGCAATGGGTCAGAGACACTCAGGTTAACCCAACTTACTAAGAAAAGCTTTCGGTTTTTAAGTTCTACAAGTGTGATTTAAAAACAAAACACAAATTTCAAAACAAATCACAGCATCTTCTCTTGATTCGTAAACTTAACAAAACCTTAATCAAATGTCTAAGCATTTGCATACATTGCCTCTGTCTTTAGATATTCCAATTAAATGTACTATACTTTCTTTGGGCTGAATGAAGAGAAGCACAGTAAAACAAAGGCCAATTATTCTAAAAACACACAATCTTCCCAGATTGAAGTGCAGGGCCCAGAAATTCAACACCCGGCATCCTTGGAAGAAAATGAGAGCTGAATCTCTTTGTGATAACAATTCCAATATAAATTCCATTATTTAAACTCCCCCACAAATTACTGGAAAAATATGAGGTAATTTCACAAAAATCACAAATTGAGTGGAATAATTATAACCGATATATAAATAAGGATTTACTAAAAAAGGCTTCAGAGGGTGGTATTTTAAATCAAGGTGTTAAATACAAAAGATGTCTTGTGTTGCTCAACCGCCCAGAGTTGCAGATGCTCCTTATTCTACAGTTACAGATTTGGCAAGATTCCGGGGGAAATCAACCTGCAAAGAAACAATATGTGAAAGACTGTACAAATTGGGCGAGGGGGTGGTGGAAGGGAGGGAGAAACAGCAACTCTAAGCAAATTACTTTTGCATATAGAATCAGAAAACAACATGTTCCTCAACCATCTTAATTACAGACAATAAAAAAATTAGAAAACAAAGTAAAAAAAAAAAAAAAAGAAAACAAAGTCAAATAATGCATCTTAAAAATCCTGGAATGAGGAAAAAATATCCTGAAGGAGCCGACTCAGCAGAAAAAGCGCTCTGTGGTCCTCTGCAAAAGGCGCAGCCCACTCGGAGGGTAATGGACCTCTGGCAGCTAATGTGGGATTTGCTGGCAGCTTCCACGCATCTTTCTGGCAGTGGCCCACTCTGGTGCTACAGCAGCCCAGAACCCCCCGACAGTAGTGGTTCCTTGCAATTCCTACCCTGGCGGATGGCACAGTGGCCTCCCTCCCCTGCCTTTCCCTAGGTCTCCTAATGGCTATGTAAACCTAAGCCTAATTCTCCCTGTTAAATCCTTTCTTACTAGAAATGCCAGTCAGTAGTGATTGAGAGGAGTTGTGTATGAGAGCAGGATGTTGGGCTGTCATGCCCGGGGGACTAGGGATACTAAACCCTGCAATGTGTGGGGGCATCCCAAAGAACTGCCAGCCACCCCGAAGAAAACAGAGGACACCTAGGGATTCCTCAAAAAGGTAATCTCCAATCACAGAGGTAGGCTCCAAGGTTCCTTCAGGTTCTATGGGTAAAAAAAGGGTCATGACGTAATCTCCGAACTGGGCCATGCAAATGTGACAGGTCACGAATAAATACCTGAGGGATTTCTCCAAAGCTGTAGCTAAAAATTTAAAGGAAAACTATGAATGAATGAATGAACTATGAATGAATGAATGAACCAGGTAGAAAGCGAGCTCAAGAGTTCCCCTGGACCCGTCACTCACGTCATAGCCTCTCAGCACAGCAAGGTGGAAAGCCAGCAGCTGCAAGGGGATCACACTGAGGATGCCCTGCAAGCAGTCCACTGAGTGGGGCACCTTGATTGTTCTGTTTGTGTTCTTAATGGTCTCGGTATCTTCCTTATCACAAATCACCACTGGGCGTCCCTGGCAAAGAAAAAGACACACACACACACACACACACACACACACACACAAAATCACTGGTAAGCAAAGGCAGAGCTGTTGCACAAGAACGTGCAGATTTTGCACTGCCCACATGCACGTGGCCTCACAGACTCACAATACTACGTGGTAACTCAGATTGATCTGACTTGCAGCCAACGAAACGGAAACTGTGGGATTCGGTAATTTATTCAAACTCACACAACTGAGAAATACCGAGCTCAGTTAACAGCCAGCAATATCTTTGGGGCTTTATATAAAAGCCGAGTGAGCTGAAGGAAACTCAGTTAAACACAACACCTGTAATAGTAACATAAAACCCAGTTTCTCCTGAAATATACTTTCAAGAATATTAACTTGAAAGGGAGAAGCAGACACTGAGAGACTAGGACCTCAGTTTTGGTCTTGGTTCTGCTAATTATGAGAACAGGAGCTGGATGCTGTCAAAACTCTTGACTATCTCAGTTTCTTCACATGTAAACCTCCACATGTTCTGTAAGCCTCCTACTGGACACTGGTTTATCACTTTAAAGTCATAAAATTCAAATAAGCTTTAGCAACCCAACTCTTAGACAACCCTGGTGCCCTCCCAGGAGCCCCTAACTTACCTGCCTGGCAACCACCTGCTGAAGAGCGTTCTGACACTTGGCATAAGTGTGGTCTCTCATGATGATCATGATAACCGGCATCAACTTGTCCACCAATGCCAGAGGGCCATGTTTCAATTCACCAGCAAGGATGCCTTCAGAGTGCATGTAAGTGATTTCTTTGATTTTCTAACAGGAAAGAACTAGATTAGTCTACAGTCTGTTTTTCAAAAACCCATTCTTATGCAAATATTACATAAAACATCTGCTGTCTGAAGTCACTATTTAGTCAAAAGTATAAAAGGGCCACTGACCTGTAAATATAGGTGAATAGATCATTATTTCTAAACTATCAAGTAACTGGAAGTTTATTTATTAAGTAAGTAACTAGAAGTTCTAAACCCGCAAACACTTGAGGATTTCAGATGATCATGAATATACTCCTATTACTCTGTAAGTGTTTTTACTTGCCTCATGTTTACTTCCATGAAATCTCACACCTAGAGAATTTAATCTCCTATTTACTCACATGTAGGCAACAAATTAACCCAAGTAGTTAACTAACTTGCTAAATCCAAATCAAGGTGGTAAAATGTATTTTTCTTGATATTCACTTTTTTTTAAGTCTTTTTTTTTTTTCTTAAGATTTTATTTATTTGACAGAGAGAGAGAGATCACAAGTAGACAGGGAGGCAGGCAGAGAGAGGGGGAAGCAGGCTCCCCACTAAGCAGAGAGTCAGATATGGGGCTTGATCCCACGACTCTGAGACCATGACATGAACCAAAGGCAGAGGCTTAGCCCACTGAGCCACCCAGGCGCCCCAATATTCACTTTTTTTTTTTTTTTTTAAAGATTTTATTTATTTATTTATTTGATAGAGAGATCACAGTAGGAGAGAGGAAGGGAAGAGATCACAGAGAGAGAGGAAGGGAAGCAGGCCCCCCACTGAGCAGAGAGCCCGATGTGGGACTCGATCCCAGGACCCTGAGATCATGACCTGAGCCGAAGGCAGCGCCTTAACCCACTGAGCCACCCAGGTGCCCCACCCAATATTCACTTTTGAATTAAGTATTATGTTACCCTTTCTCAAGATAATAAATCCAAGTGCATAAACACTGGTAAGAGACATTTTCAAAAGTCCTATTTATTTCATTTGACCTAAAAGTATATATGACTGTATGCCAGGTCCATAAGTCCTCAGACCACAACTGTTAAGTGAGAAGACTTACCAGTGCCCCTTCAAGACAAGTAGCATAATGATAGCCACGTCCCATTATCAAGACTGACTTCTGGTGATAAAGTTCTGTTGCCAGTTTCTGAATTTCATCATCCATGCTCAGTACCTCCTTAATCAAATCTGTTAAGAAGTAATATTAACAAAGTCTATGAAAAAAGGGTAATAAATTGAACGATATAATAACAATAATATATTGGAAGCAAACAACAAAAAACCAGTGTTTCTTTTTCTTTCTTTTTTTTTTTTTAAGATTTTTTTCTTTTTATTTATTTGACAGAGATCACAGATAGGCAGACAGGCAGGCAGAGAGGGGGGTGGTGGGAAGCAGGCTCCCTACTCAGCAGAAAGCTCCATGCAAGGCTCGATCCCAGGACCCTGAGATGGCGACCTGAGCTGAAGGCAGAGGCTCTAACCCACTAAGCCACCCAGACGCCCCAAAGACCAGTGTTTCTAGTCAGTGAAATATTTTTAAAAACACAGGTGCCAAAGAAGAAGGATCTTTTTGACTAAATAGCTACAAGCCACAGACAGCTTAAAGGACGAGAAAAGGCTTCACCCATTAGCCACTCCCGCAGATAACAAACATCCACTGTGAGATCTTCATACCAGGCAGTCGCTTCAGTCCAAGCATGATCTCTTTGCGTCTCTCTTGCATGGAGATCCTGTCATCGCACATCATGAGGGCAAACATGACAAGGGATACAAATTGGCTGGTGTAAGCCTGAAACACCATAGAAAAGCAGAATTAGTTGCAGCTGCATTTTAAGAAGTTGGATTTTTTGGGACGCCTGGGTGGCTCAGTTGGTTGAGCAGCTGCCTTCGGCTCAGGTCATGATCCCAGCGTCCTGGGATCGAGTCCCACATCGGGCTCCTTGCTCAGCAGGGAGTCTGCTTCTCCCTCTGCCTCTGCCTGCCATTCTGTCTGCCTGTGTTCACGCTCTCTCTCTCTCTGACAAATAAATTAAAAAAAAAAATCTCTAAAAAAAAAAAAAAGAAGAAGTTGGATTTTTTAATTTAAAAAAAGATTAAAATAAAGAATTCCCCCCCATTGGCTTTATAAATATGTACTGTCTATTAAAAAAAAAAGAAAACAAACAAACAAAATAACACTGTTAGGGAGCCTGGATGGCTCACTTGGTTAAGTGACTGCCTTGGGCTCAGGTCATCATCCTGGAGTCCCAGAAGTGAGTCCAGAATCAGGCTCCCAGCTCAGCAGAAAGTCTACTTCTCCATCTGACCCTCTCCCCTCTCACTCTCTCTCAAATAAATAAATAAAATATTTAACAAAAAACAAAACAGCGTTAACAGCAAACTGAATCAGTACTTAGGAAATCTATCACTAGCCTTTTTTGAACTTGAACAATGACTTAACCTTTATTTCCAAATACAAAACAAAAGTTCCTTATAACACACCAGATGCTTACCAAATCCCTAATACCCTCAGAAAGGAACAGAAACATGCAAAGTAAGGTGAGCAGAGTGTAAATCTGCACGTGCATAACCAGATTAGGCTCCTTTTATATAAGTCAAAAGCAAAGGCCTGAAAGACTTTCCCTGAGGTACTTGCACTGGTTTTGTTTTTTTTTAAATTGTTCTTTGATTTTTTTTTTCACCTTTGCCCATTGCTTATTCTTCACTCCCACCTTTTCTTCTCCAGTTTGACTTAAAAAAATTTTTTTTAAGCTCAATTGTAGAAAAGTGGGTAGAAAAAAGAAAAACCATTTTTTTTAAAGATTTTATTTATTTATTTGACAAACAGAAATCACAAGTAGGCAGAGAGGCAGGTGGGGGTGGGGGAGGCAGGCTCCCCACTGAGCAGAGAGCCTGATGCGGGGCTGGATCCCAGGACCCTGGGACCATGACAGGAGCCAAAGGCAGAGGCTTTAACCCACCAAACCACCGAGGTGCCCCAGAAAAATCATTTTTTAAAATATTTTATTTATTTATTTGACAGAGACAAACAGAGAGAGAACACAAACAAGGGGAGTGGGAGAGGGAGAAGCAGGCGTCCCACCGAGTAGGGAGCCCGATGCAGGGCTCGAACCCAGAACCCTGAGGATCATGACCTAAGCCACCCAGGTGCCCCTAATCATCATTCTTAAATGTAAAATTACATTTAAATAACATGATATCAATAACATTTGTGAATACTGCCTACTAATCTTTACTGCCCTTCTTTCTTTAAATGGTTAAGAAAATTAATTGGTAGATATACTCTTATAACTTGCCATATTCTTAATTTAATCACAAGCACTTTCCCAAGGAAGAATGCCTTCTTTCTTGCTTACTAAACCAGAACGGTTTTTCCTCTCTTTAGGTGTCAGATGGCCCATCTGTTACAGGTACACTTACAAGATTCTCATGAGAATTAAATGAGACCAATATAAAACATTCAGTGTAGGGCGCCTGGGTGGCTCAGTGGGTTACGCCGCTGCCTTCAACTCGGGTCATGATCTCAGGGTCCTGGGATCGAGTCCCGCATCGGGCTCTCTGCTCAGCAGGGAGCCTGCTTCCCTCTCTCTCTCTCTGCCTCCCTCTCTGTCTGCTTGTGATCTCTGTCAAATCAACAAATAAAATCTTTAAAAAAAAAAAAAATTCAGTGTAATGCCTAACACGCAGGCTCAAAACAAACTTTTACTGATGAAAGCTTAAACTAAGAGACATCTATTTTCCTAGGCTAGAGAAATGTGAATGTTTTAAAATATGCAGTCAACGACCAAGACTATTTTCATTCCAATTAGCTGTATGAGACTGTGAGATGAGTGTTCTGCCACAATTTCTGCAATACTTAAAAGTATCTTTTTAATAAGCTTTTACCATTTGGTTGTTAGACAATGGTCTCTCGCTACCACTTTATCATACATATCTTAAATCTGAAAAGACGGTTTTCATGTTCATTAGCCAATGATGTTTTCTCTTTTAAGAATTAACTATATGTTCTTTACTTATTTCTGGATCTGGGAGTTTTGGGGGCTTTTGTTTATTTTTTGTTGGTGCTAAGAATGTCTTCACTGTTATGTTTCAAATACTTTTTCCCAGTTTGGATTAACCCTTTTATAATGGTCTTTATTAACTTAGCAAGTTTTATTTTTTTAATTTTGAGTCGTACTTTTAAGCCTAATCCTTCCATCCTAACATCAGTTAAGTATGATTAAATTTTCTTCATTCTATTGTCTTCATTGCCCCTTTTTGACTCTTAGTCCATCTGAAATTGATTTTAGTGCAAAGTGTTAAACTTGTGTTTCTACTCTTATAAATAGACAATTTTTCTTCCATTTCACCCACACTTTGTCTACTGGCTTGTGACATTTCCTGCAGTCTCTGGTCTCTGCAGCCACCCAAGTGCACTGCACCCCCCCCCTTTTTTAAGATTTATTTATTTGTGTGTGAGAAAGAGCACGAGGAGGGTAGCGGCAGAGAGAGAGGAGAAAATCTCAAGCAGACTTCCTGCTAAGTGGAGCCCAAAGAGGGGCTCCATTTCAGGACCCTGAGATCATGACCTGAGCTGAGATCAAGAGTCAGATGTTTAGGGGAGTCTGGGTGGCCTAGTCGTTAAGCATCTGCCTTGTGCTCAGGTCATGATCCCAGGGTCCTGGGATCGAGCCCCGCGTTGTGCTCCCTCTCCCACTCCCCCTGCTTATATTCCCTCTCACTGTGTCTCTCTCTGTGAAATAAATAAATAAAATCTAAAAAAAAAAAAACAAGAGTCAGTGTTTAACTGACAGAGCCACCAAGGCACCTCTGTACTAAGACTTTTTTTTTTAATTAAATTAATTTATTTTCAGAAAAACAGTATTCATTATTTTTTCACCACACCCAGTGCTCCATGCAATCTGTGCCTTCCATAATACCCACCACCTGGTACCCCAACCTCCCACCCCCCCGCCACTTCAAACTCCTCAGTTGTTTTTCAGAGTCCATAGTCTCTCATGATTCACCTCCCCTTCCAATTTACCCCAACTCCCTTCTCCTCTCTAAGACCCCTTGTCCTCCATGATATTTGTTATGCTCCACAAATAAGTGAAACCATATGATAGTTGACTCTCTCTGCTTGACTTATTTCACTCAGCATTATCTCTTCCAGTCCCGGCTATGTTGCTACAAAAGTTGGGTATTCATCCTTTCTGATGGAGGCATAATACTCCACAGTGTATATGGACCACATCTTCCTTATCCATTCGTCCGTTGAAGGGCATCTTGGTTCTTTCCATAGTTTGGCAACCGTGGCCATTGCTGCTATAAACATTGGGGTACAGATGTACAGATGGCCCTTCTTTTCACAACATCTGTTATCTTTGGGGTAAATACCCAGGAGTGCAATTGTAGGGTCATAGGGAAGTTCTATTTTTAATTTCTTGAGGAATCTCCACACTGTTCTCCAAAGAGGCTGCACCAACTTGCATTCCCACCAACAGTGGAAGAGGGTTCCCCTTTCTCCACATCCCCTCCAACATATGTTGTTTCCTGTTTTGTTAATTTTGGCCATTCTAACTGGTGTAAGGTGATATCTCAATGTGGTTTTAATTTGAATCTCCCTGAGGGCTAGTGATGATGAACATTTTTTCATGTGTCTGATAGCCATATGTATGTCTTCATTGGAGAAGTGTCTGTTCATATCTTCTGCTCATTTTTTGATATGTTTGCCTGTTTCATGTGTGTTGAGTTTGAGGAGTTCATTATAGATCCTGGATATCAACCTTTTGTCTGTACTGTCATTTGCAAGTATCTTCTCCCATTCCGTGGGTTGCCTCTTTGTTTTTTTGACTGTTTCCTTTGCTGTGCAGAAGCTTTTGATTTTGATGAAGTCCCAAAAGTATATTTTCGCTTTTGTTTCCTTTGCCTTTGGAGACATATCTTGAAAGAAGTTACTTTGGCTGATATCGAAGAGATTATTGCCTATGTTCTCCTCTAGGATTCTGATGGATTCCTGTCTCACGTTGAGGTCTTTTATCCATTTTGAGTTTATCTTTGTTGTACTAAGACTTTTTAATAGTAGTTCTGGTATCTTTTTAATTCATTGGTCATTTAAAGAAACAATTTTATGTTTTAGGAATTTGAGTTTCTTATTTATATTTTTATTCTAAAATTACTAGGACTGTTGTGGTATAGCCAGCTAGAGTATTATGTATAATTTTAACATTAAGAAATTTATTCGGAGTTTTCTTGTAGATTATAGGCTGAATTTCTACGACTCTTCTCAGGATAAGGGATCACTTCATCAATGACTATCTTCTTGTCATAATGTGGATAATGAGCCTTCTGTATAATAAAATCACAATCTGCTAAAGCTCCTGACAGTTAAATGAAACTTCCCAATAATTAAATGAGACTCCCTACTTCTTGCTGAGCCTCCCAGCAGCCAGCTGCTCATACATTCCTCCACAGCTACCTGTCCCTGTGCTATGATGGGGTCCACCAGCAGGCTCACCACAGCACTGGCATGGATTTGCAGTCCCTTGCCTTCAAGCTAATGGGCACATCTGTATTCTTAATTCCAGGCCTTTCTGGTCTACCTTTTCCTACTAACGCTTACTTTTCAATTAACTAATTAATCACAAAACATATGATCAGGATGGGGGAGAAACCCACCATCTGGGACCCCTGGCATACCTAAACTGTTTCCAGCTCAAACCAATCAGATGAGTTCCAGTTCCTCCAGCCCATGACTAAAACTGTTATTCTACAGGGTAATGTTTCCTTATTTGGACTTAAGACATCTCGACCCTGGTTCTTAGGTATAAATATTGAACAGAATAGCTTTAACGCACACATTTTTCCATTGCATTCCCATTAAAGCTTAATTTCCAATTTCATGTTTTTCATTTCACCAACAGATACCAGAAAACCACTTATTAGAAAAGTAAGTTACACCTCACATTTAGAATTTACTGAGGTTTGAAAGAATTTACCAGGAAAAAGTTGACTCTGAACTTTTAAACTTGGTTTTGCTTTATATTTGGCCAAAAGCTGTATCAGTTTATTTTTAAAAATCAACAAGTCAGTACTGTGGTTAAATTTTAAACACCTGCACTAACATAAAAAACTGTTACATCTGCACATTTACGCCCATCAATTCCTACAGAAATATCAAACTGTCTACAGTCTGATATTATGAGAAACTCTGTAATCTCTCTCTCTTTAACCCTGACAGTTTTTCAGGCAAAGTTGGAGCTTTATAATCAAGATTATAGAATTCTTGGGCTAGGTCCATCACAGGGCCAGGGATGAGGACCAATGATGAACTTCTTTGATCACCTCCTAACATAAAAACTTCTATTTACCATTCAGAAATGCTCTACGACTAAACACTGCAAAACTTTTGTAACTCTAAGTCCGGAATGTCTAAGGCACAAAATTACTTTAAAGTCCAAGAAAAATTAAAGACTATCATACTTACTAAAATTTTTAAGGGAACCATTTTTTTAAAGACGTTAATTAAAATATATACTATGAAAAGACGCTTTTTTTCTTATACATGGTATAACCATTGGGGGAAACTGAGTGAGAAGTACATGGACTTCTCTACTATCTTTACAACTTCCTATAAACCCTAAAGATACTTCAAAATAAAAAGATTAAAAAAAAAAAAAAAAAAGACCTGCAAAAAAGAGAACTACTGCTAGAAATAACACCATAAAAAAGTCTCAAAAACATCAACGGTGAAACCCTTTTCCACTATGTTGTTAAAGAGAAGGAGCCAGACACAAAAGACATGTATTATACAATCCCATTTATAAGAAATTTCTGGAAGATGACATAGTACAGCAAGAGAAAGCAACTGTAGCTGCCTCAGGCTGAGGCTGAGAGGCAGGGGTGGGGGGCTGACTATAAAAGAGCACAAAGGAACATTTTTTTAAGTGAATTAGTCTTCTAAAACAGGACTGTGATGACAGTTACACAGCCAAATTTACTAAAACTATATACCAAAAATTGGTGAATGTTATGGTGGTGAAACGTATACCTCAATAGAGCTGAAACAAATGTTAATGATAGAATCTAAGTGATGGGCATATGGGTGTTAATATAAAATTCCTTTAACTTTCACTGTGTGTTTGAAAACGATGATAATAAAATGTTAAGAAAGGGCAGCTGGGTGGTTCAGTTGGTTAAGTGTCTGCCTTCGGCTCAGGGTCCTGGGATCAAGCCCTCATTCACACTCCCTACTCTGTGGGGAGCCTGCTTCTCCCTCTCCCTCTGCCCCTCCACCCCCACTTGTGCTCTCTGTAATAAGTCAAATATTAAAAATAAAATGTTGAAAAAATTGAAGTTTTTGTGAAAAAGAGAATTAGAAATTTAAAAAACTGAACTTCCCCAGGCAGTTCACAATTCAAGAAAGATTTTTTTTGAAAAGTTAAGTCAAGAGCAGCCATTCAGTGCTATGACCCCCACATCTCACATATACCACGGTGAAGCCCTTGTTTCACCATGTGTTGTGAATAAAGGAGCTTTGGAATTCCAATCCCTGATCAAAGCTGTCTGTATGGATACTGTTCCAAAAATCCATAAGCTGCTCCTGAGGGCAGCTGGATATTTATTCAGGCACAGAATGGAAACCCAAGCACAAACATCTTACATGTTTTAATTACCACATGGAGAAAATTCAGGTTTCAGCTTTCTGTAAATTATAGTGTTAGCAACATCAAAGTAACCATGAAACAAAATACCTCACTCAGGGTTTTTACAAAAGAATCACAAATTTTCCAGAAAAAAAAAAAAAAAAAAATCTGAGGTTCTTTAAGAGGAAAAAATTCAAATGTGGTTCTGTACGTGTTAACATCATCTTCCACAATCCCTTAATTAGAATCAAATCCACCAATACCTAAGCATCTTATTAGACAATCAGTAGGAAATATTATGCTTAAGCAGAAAAACAGAAATGTTGAAATCATAAAGAGTAATACAATTGTGGAGAGAGAACATCTTTTGTATTTTAAGATTCCTATTTTTATTACTAATACTAAATTTAATGTATATTCCAATTTCAAAGAGCAAAGTAGTCTCAATAGGCCTTAAAAAAAAAAAGGTGTTTTAAGTCCTAAGTCTCCACAGATATAGTATCCAAATAGAAACAGATATTGTCATATAATACTCATTTTAATTGTGTTAAATTGTCAAATTTTTAAAAAGATTTTATTTATTTATTTGACAATGATCACAAGTGGGCAGAGAGGCAGGCACAGAGGAGGGGGAAGCAGGGTGCCTGCTGAGCAGAGAGCCTATGCGGGGCTCGATCCCAGGACTGTGAGATCATGACCTGAGCTGAAGGCAGAGGCTCAACCCACTGAGCCACCCAGACACCCCCAGACTGGCAAATTTTGTATCAAAAAGTGTATACCTCCTTACAAACTTCCACAGGTAATATGTGTATTTTGGTTATTTATTAGAAGCTATGAGTATGTAAATTGTCAAAAATTATTAGAATTAAGCTGGATGCTCCTAATCTGTTATTTTTCTAATTCCCTACTACACTTACTAAAAGAAGAGGGCATCAGACTTACCATGTACCCTGCTGCACTGACAGGAGCGATGAATGGAAACAGCTGGCATGGAACTTAAATACGCTTGTCCCTTTTAGCCTCGGGGGTATTTTATCTATTACGGACTCTTATGATTAGTAAACTATATGAGCTCTGTAAGTGCTAACAAAAGAACTATAAGGTATGGATTAGTGTGTTCCACCCCCACTATGATGACAAAATTAAGAGAACTAAGTCAAGAACTTACCTTCGTGCTGGCCACACCAATCTCGGGCCCAGCATTAATGTGAACGCCACAGTCTGTCTCCCTTGATATGGAACTGCCCACGGTGTTCGTGATCCCCACAGTTAAAGCTCCTCTCTCCTTACAATACCGAAGACCCATGAGGGTGTCTGCTGTCTCACCTATGTAAGAAGGAAGACAAAAGTAACACCAGAGCAGTCAGCAGACACTGTTTCTTAGATGAAAAAACAAAAAAACGACTACACTTTCAACAGTATCATTTAAGTAAAATTTTTTAAAACATGCACCAGGGGTGCCTGGGTGGCTCCATCAGTCGAGCGTCTGACTCTTGATTTCAGCTCAGGTTATGATCTCACAGTCCTAAGATGGAGCCCCACATCAGGCTCTACTCCATGCTCAGCAGGGAGTCTGCCTGAGATTCTCTCTCCCCACTCCATCCCACCCCACCCCCACCCCAGCTTGCACACACACTCACTCTCTACAACAATCTTTAAATATATATATATATAACATGCACTTTAAAATAATGAATTTGTGGGGTGCCTGGGTGGCTCAGTCATTAAGCATCTGCCTTCAGCTCAGGTCATGATCCCAGGGTCCTGGGATCAAGCCCCACATCAGGCTCCCTGCTTGGTGGGAAGCCAGCTTCTCCCTCTCCCACTATCCCTACTTATATTCTCTTTCTCACTGTGTCTCTCTGTCAAATAAATAAAAGTAAATAAAATCTTTAAATAAATAAATAATTAAAATAATAGATTTGTAAAACTTTAAATAGTAAGTTCCTACTTATTATGATCGCCTTTTCTGATCTTTAAAAATTCAGCTCCTTGAGTGTAAAATGTGTTAATTTTACTAACTCATAGAGAATTACATAATATCAATATATATCTATATTTGTCAGGTCATCTGCAATACCTGTTTATCTTTTAATATCAGCTTTTGCCAAGATATGCTATAATTATTAGAGTGAATGACTTTCCTTTCCTTCAAGTCTTTAAAATTAGCATACCTGACTGACTAATGAAAAAGCAAACATCATCTCGAAAAACTGGAGTGTTTCTATCCAGGAAATCACTGGCAAGTTCCACCATGACAGGCAACTCAGTCAGCTCTTCAAGAACTTGACGTGTCTGCAGAGAAAAGACGATTCAGTTGTCTAACCCTACTTCAAATACTCTTTCTCACTGAACTTCCTTGGAGTCAATGTACACTTTTCACTTTTTTGACTATAAAAATAGACATGCATTATTAAAAAATACAAACAATACTGATTAAAGCATAAAAAATAATCAAAATCCCCCCCAGCCAGGATACAAGTGCTGTTAACATCCTAGTACAAGACTCTTTAGTTATCAATGCATGTATTCGTAAAAGCAAATACACCCACACAAATACAATGTTTTGAGAAGTAGAAAAAGCACTGTTGAGTTAGCTTGTCTATTATCTCTAACTTCCCAATTCCTAATCTTGAAATGGCAATTCATATAACACCAAGTCACTGAGAGATTTCAGAGAGAACCAAAGACACATAAACCCCTTGTGAAAAATTAAGCACTTCAAAAATACCATGTATTCATAAAGTTGTAACGTTCCCAAAGAAAATCAATACATTTTAGAACTCCTGTTTAAGAAAGCTCAAGCTCACAATTTCCAAAATCTGTAGTATGGAGAGGGAAGTAGATGCTAAGCCAACAGCATCTTAGCATTTCTTTTACTAATTTCCATTCTAATCCAATTCCTTTTACTCTAAACATTGGAAAACCTCCAAGACAATAGAAAAATGTAAACCTTGAGGCAGCAAAAATTTGAGGCCCTATAGGTAGGTGCACACATTTACTTGTGGAGACCACCTGCTACTCTAGGCAAAGGGCCCCATCCTCTTGCCCCATCACTGCATTCCTCCTTCACAGGACTGAAGAACTGTAATAGGTTTCCTTACTTCATATCCCTTTAACTTTTCCATCCACAAAAGTGAACTAAAATGGTTTTATTCTGTAACTCTGGTTTGGCACTTTGGAACAATGTTATAACACCACTTACAGAAAGTCTTCAAAGATAAAATCTTATTTTTTAACAAATCTTTTCCAGTGCTATATTTTACTTATTAATTTTATGTTACTGACCCTAAAATGCTGGACATTTTCCCTCAAACAAACAAAAATCAAACTTTACTGCCTCATTTATGATATAAATGTTCCATTGGAATTATATTCTTCAAAATAAAAAGAGAAAGATACAAATCTAGCAACTTAACAGATATTTTAAAACATACCTTGCTTAAGTAATCTCAAGGTTTATCTGTGCTAATAAATGTCTTTTTCTTTCAGTGGAAGTAACTCTTTATAAATACACAGCATGACATATTTACACTGGAAGAGATTAATACACTGTCATAAATTCTATTCTATGTCACTGTAAGAACCCAGAGACAAGTAACACTTTGAAAAGCAAACTTACTTAGAATGAGTTCAGTTGATTGTTATTGTTCAGGATATATATTATACACTAAAAAAGCATTTATGCATATGTGTCATTCACTTTGGACTCCACCAAAAAAAACCCACAAAAAACCAAAAACTAGATAGAATTAACAACATGATTTTGTATGATAAACTCCAAAGGGACTTCTCACGTTTGTTAACTAAAGTAGTCTCAGCATCTACCGAAACACAAAACAAAACAAACCTTAACATTTTCTCAAATTTCCTAATTAGAGAATTCTAACATAGCATATATTTTCTGCCCTAAAATTCAGGTTTAGCATTAGATGAAACATTTAATCAAATTTTTTATTTCTGAATAGAGGGGTCTCTCAGTAACAACAGATATAAAGCCACCAGGGAACTGGCCAATCCTCTCATTCACACTCATGTCTTCAAGTCATTCTCTTTTCCCCCCACGTTTGAAACAACCACTTTCTAGAACTCTTCCCTTCAATACTTCCCTTCAATACTGACTTCTAGACTTTCCTTTTTAGACCAGGTGACCTGAGGAGTGAACTGAGAGAGGACTGAGATGCAAGGGCTGGACAACTACCCCATTTCCATCACTACTTATATGACTGGCTCCCACAGGTACAGATCATAGATATTTTTGCCCCCAAATCAGTATGTCATAAACTCTCAAAGTAGAAACTGAATGTGTAAGGGTCTTCTGTACTTACAGAAGTTGACACCAACAGCATTGTAAATGGTGAAGTTATAAGAAAACTACATCTGGATCTCATTTATTGGACTAAGACTATTACACTCCTATGCTTTGGCACTGACAACCAACACATATCTTTGATACAGAATTTCATCTTCCCAAAAATTAATTTGAAATAGATTAAACACTTAAATGAAAGGCTTGGAACCAAGGACTTCCTAGAAAAAAACACAGGAACAAAGTTTCTTGACATGGGTCTTGGTGATGATTTCGTGGCTATGACACCTAAAGTTCAAGCAACGAAATAAAAATAAAAAAGTGGGATTACATCAAATCACAGCAAAGAAAACTATCAACAAAGTGAAAAGTCACACTACAGAACAGGAAAAAAATATTTGCAAACCAAGTATCTAGTAAGGGACTAATATCCAAAACATATAGAGAACTCAAGTGAAAAAAAGAAAACAACCCAACTTAAAAATGAGCAAATGGGGGCACCTGGGTGGCTCAGTGGATTAAAGCCTCTGCTTTTGGCTCAGGTCATGACCCCAGGGTCCTGGGATCGAGCCCCGCATCGGGCACTCTGCTTAGCAGGAAGCCTGCTTCCTCCTCTCTCTCTCTCTGCCTGCCTCTCTGCCTACTTGTGATCTCCGTCTGTCAAATAAATAAATAAAATCTTTAAAAAAAAAGGGGGGGGGGCAAATGACCTGCATATACATTTCCCCAAATATATACATTCCCCAAAATATACAAGGGTGCCTGGGTGGCTCAGAGGGTAAGCCTCTGCCTTCGGCTCAGGTCACGGTCTCAGGGTCCTGGAATCGAGTCCCATATCAGGCTCTCTGCTCAGCAGGGAAACTGCTCCCTCTTCTCTCTCTGCCTGCCTCTCTGCCTACTGGTGATCTCTGTGTTAAATAAATAAAAATCTAAAAAAAAAAAAGAAAG
This sequence comes from Mustela nivalis, assembly GCF_964662115.1. Classification (NCBI taxonomy): domain Eukaryota; kingdom Metazoa; phylum Chordata; class Mammalia; order Carnivora; family Mustelidae; genus Mustela; species Mustela nivalis. The sequence continues at coordinate 53,394,700 of NC_139027.1, read as the reverse complement.
AAAGAAAATACACAAATGGCCAACAGGTACATGAAAAGATGCTCAACATTACTAGTCATTAGGGAAAGGCAAATTAAAACCACGATGCTACGGTATCTCCTTATGTCTGTTAGCACAACCATTATCCAAAAGACCAGAGAAAACAAATGCTGGTGTAAATGTGGAGAAAAGGGAACCCTTGTGCACTGTTGGTGGGAATGTAAACTGGTGCAGCCGTCATCAAAAATATGACGGTAGGTCCTCAAAAAATTAAAAATAGAACTACCATATGATCTGGCAATTCCATTTCCGGGAATATATTCAAAGCTAAAGAGAACATTAACTTGAAAAGATATCTGCATCCTCGTGTCCACAGCAACATTATTCACAAAAGCCAAGACACAGAAACAACCTACGTGTCCATCAATTGCTGAATGGATAAAGTCGTGGTGCATACACACACACACATACACACACACACACACAAACACACAAACACACACACACACAGAATACTATTATTCAGCCATGAAAAATGAGAAAATCCCACCATCTGTGACAACACGGATGAATCTTGAGGGCATTATACTAAGTGAAATAAGTATCACAGACAAAAACAAATACTGTATGATTCACTTATATGTGGAATCTAAAAAATAATACAAAACAAACTCAGAGAAAAAGGGATTAGACTTTGGTTACCAGAGGTAGGGGTGGGGGAGAGGGGACTGGAGGAAGGTAGTAAAGGTACAAACTTCCAGTTACAAGATAAACAAGCACTAGGGATATAATGTATGACATGATGACTACAGCGAACACTGCGGTAGGATATACAGGAAAGGTGTTAAGACAGTAAATCTTAAGAATTCTCATCACACAGGAAAATTTCTTTCCTTTATTCTTTTGTTTTTATTGTACCTCTATGAGAAGATCGATGTTAACCGAACCTACTGTGGCCAAGATTTCACAATATATCTAACTTGAATCATCATGCCATAGGTCTTAAACTTATACAACGATGTATGTCGATTATTTCTCAATAAAACTAGAAAAAATTTAACTAAAATTTGTTTTAATTTAGCTTCCTAAAAAATAAAGAACGAAGTCTGACAAGAAGCAGACTTCCTTCGTCTGCAGAAATGCGCCTACCAAGTAAAATCCTGTTGAGGTTCACACATGCTACGAGCCATCTGTCTGAGCCAAGAAAATAATGAGAAGCAAAACCTAAGGACTGCTCCTACAGAAAAATCTTCCCACTCTTTGCCTTCCATGAAGACACCGCAGGTGGGCCACCTATATATCTAAGAGTCTTTCTAAAGCAAATTTTCCACTGATAAATAAGCCAAGCAGCTACTATTAACATTTCTGTCCCCCACCTTCCTGATTTTTGTCTTAACAACATAAAAAGGTAACATCGTGTTTTAACAAAGCATAATTTTTACATGGTGTATCATAGACACACTCTGATATCCAACCTCAAACAGTTAAAATCTCAAGAAGACACTTACTGCTACACCAGCATGGTAACTCGTCCCACAGGCAATAAGAATCAAACGCCGACACCTCTGGATCTCCTTAATGTGATCTTTCAAACCGCCCAAATTCACTGAAATAAAAGTTTGTGAATATAATTATTGAGGAAAGGACCACAGGAAATAGGTAATCACTTTTCGTGAGTGTCCACTGCCAATATGGGAAACATTACCATTTTATATACGGCTTTGAAGACTAAATTAAAGGGGCGCCTGGGTGGCTCAGCGGGTTAAAGCCTCTGCCTTCGGCTCAAGTCATGATCCCAGGGTCCTGGTATGGAGCCTCACATCAGGCTCCCTGCTCAGTGGGGAGCCTGCTTCTCCCTCTCTCTCCCTCTGCCTACTTGTGCTCACTCTCTGTCAAATAAATAAATAAAATCTTAAAAAAAAAAAAAAAAAAGAACTTTTATGAGGAAGATAACATTGATAAAAGTCCTTTTTAAAATCATGAACTTCTGAAAGTTTCTCTGTCTTCCCTTGTGAAATAAATCTTTTTCCTGATCTTTCTTCCAAGACTACCATAGGTGGTCTTTACTGCTACTCTCCCAGTTTTTCCAGCTCAACCCCCTTCAACAAGCCCCTGTCCCCACACCCACAAACGCAGCTCCTACTTCTCTCCTTCCCTTCCCCATCGCCTTAGCCTAGACAGGACAACATCCTAAGTGGCAACTGCACCTCAGCCTCTCAGCCCTCCAGGGCACACTGCTCAGACTAGCACCGAGTTCACTCCAGTGAAGTTCAGATCGCCTTGGCTCCTAAGCCTCCTAACAGTTCTGTACTTTCTACACAAGGAGGTCCCCCCACACCCTCCCCTGACAGTAGAGCATTCAAGAACCCCTTTGGCAGCTCTTCCCATCTTCTTTCCCAGACGTACTGCTCCTTACTTCTCTTCAGGTAGTAGATGTGGCAAAATGGACCACACCAATAGCTTGCCCATGGTCTTCCACTATCTTCCCCCCTTAGCTAACACTCTTTTCTCCAACTGCAGTGCTCCTGTGTCATCTTCCAAATCTTTGAAACTCATGCCTGCCTGCTTCGTGAAGCCTTCCCTGGCCCCAAAGCCCCTGCCCACAGACAGATTTATTGTCTACTCCAAGTTCAACAGTGAACTTTAAACATCTCAACATTAAACTGTCTCTAGTGTCATTTATCTAATTTTACCTTTAAGTACTTATATATTTGCCCCCTTCTACATTTATAAGAACCTCAAAGAGGCCATATCAGAAATAACTTCCCTATAGTCCCTGCTATGTTCAACATGACGTTCTGAACACAAGATGTTCTATTTATAATTCAGCTTCAACAGATCTCTCCTGTTGAGAAAGTCTGATGCTGCTCAAAAAAGAAAAAGACACAGAGACAGCATTTACTCAGAGAAATCATTCTCTGGACATCTCTGGAAATCATTACCAGGACATGGCTGGCATAAGGAAGAAGACACTTAACACTGCATATATGACACACAGATTCAGGATGAGAGTTTTACACCCTAATAATTATTTGTCAAAAATGAATTAATGCTGAGAAGTTTAGCCCAAAGTTTGTTTGCTACACTATTTATTAAACTAGTCCCGATGAATGAGCCATGTTCCCAAAATGGAAGTTTGCAATAAAGAGGTTAGAGACAACTTAGGTCCCCAGAACATCAATCTCAAACTCATCTCTGCAGGTGCCCAAGTTCCTGTGACACAGGGTCCAGGCAGAACTTCCAGAAAGACGACCAGGGCTGCCCTCTCAGCTCATCCTAGGTAGGCAGGAAGGTATATGTCATCCCAGAAGGCATTAAGCAAACACCTGGAAAGCCTCTGGGAAGTTCACACCTTCACTCACTTAGAAACTGAGAGAGAAAATCCAGGCTGAGCAGATACATGCGAGCTTCCCAATAGAGAGACCAGGTCTCACTCCTCTTGGAATTTACAGTGCCCAGAAGAGTCCCTGCTACACAGCAAGTGCCCCAAAAGGTTTTCTGAAGTGAAAAGAGGTTAAATGTTTTTAATGGTACACTGGAGGACATCCCTGCCCCACTCCAGGAAAATCATGCTAATACTGACAAATTTTCAAATGTGACTTTCTAGCCAGTTTTTACATTTTTTACAACTACCTTATTAAGATACATCACGTACCATAAATTCAACCTTTTAAAGTCCACAGTCAGTGGTTTTTGGTATATTGAGAGCTGTACAACCATCAGCACCACCTGATTTTGGAACCTTTCATCACCTGTCCCAAATCCCACAGTCATTAGCGTCACTCTTTATCCCTATCCCCTCGACCTCTGACAACCATTAGTTATTACTTCCCCTTTCTTATTGCAGTAAAATAGATGTACATCAATTTTTTTTTTTTAAGATTTTATTTATTTATTTGTCAGAGAGAGAGTGAGTGAGAGCGAGCACAGGCAGACAGAGTGGAAGGAAGAGTCAGAGGGAGAAGCAGGCTCCCTGCAGAGCAAGGAGCCCGATGTGGGACTCGATCCCAGGACGCTGGGATCATGACCTGAGCCGAAGGCAGCTGCTTAACCAACTGAGCCACCCAGGCGTCCCTAGATGTACATCAATTTAACATTAACCATTGTTAAGTGTACGGTACAGCTCCATGGCATTAAGCCCGTTCACACTGTTGGGCAACCATTGCTATCATCCATCCCCAGAACTTTCTCATCTTCTCAAACTGAAACACTCTCCCTGTCCCTGGTAACCACTGATCTACCTCCTGCTCTATGCCTCTGGCATCTGACAATTCTAGGCGCACCTCACGTCACTGGATTCTCATATGGGGGGGGGGGGGGTGACAGACAACTGGGCGCTGTTGATGGCCGGCAGCCACAGCTTTCTGTCAGGCTATAAAGGACAAGGAGTTTTCAGGCCCTGCCAGTGCCAACCCCCACAGGAGGCTCCAAAATAATCATCTGTAGTTCATTACCAGTATAGTCATCAAAGTTGACTCTTCCTCGCATCGTGTTCACAACGGACTCAGGCTGCTCAAAAATTTCTTTCTGCATGAATGAACTGAAGTTGCCTAAAGTAACAAATTGTATCATTAAAAAATTTGTACCAACTGAAGTCTACCTTTTGTAACATAATCTCAGGAAGGCAGTAGAGTACAATATTCACATAGGACATTTTGCCCTGTGTGAAGAAAAATACGTTAAGGAGGAAAACTCACTTTATTAACTTCACACCTAAAACACGCAGATAGAACAAAACAGAGGAGGGGGACAGACTTAAGTTTTAGAGTCAGATTTGTTTCAAATGATGGTTCTATCCTTGAACACCTAAATGGCTCTGGGGAAATTCCCTCATTCATAAAATAAGAACAGCAACTATTTCACAGCACTGTTGTGTGTTAGTGTAGAGGAGACCTAACATGTAGCAGTTAGGAATAAATGTTAGCTTTTTGCCCACCGTGACCCCATGAGAAAGGAAAAGAAAAGTCATTTTTAAGAAAAATCATCTTAACAGTTCACAGGAGCAAACATTATAGTAGGCCTAAGTGTGTCAGGTACTGTTCTGAAGGATCTACATAAATTAGCTCTCTTCATTCTCAAAACAACCTTAATGAGGTAAGGTCTACTATCCACATTTATTTATATATTCTATACATATATATCCTCTCGGGAGAGGAATAAAGAACAGAACAAAAGCTATGTTCATAAAGTATCTTAAAAATATCAAGAACTATTTAGACAATCAGCCTCTTTTTTAATGTAAGAAACAAGAAACCATGAATTAGTTTGAAGAATAACTACTTTAAGAGCAGCAGGTAATTTTTCCAAAGAATCATCCCCTTTCCTGGGATTATCCCCTCACTAATTGTCTGGAAGATTTCAGTCAGCACTGTCATCAGATTCCTACACAACCACAGGAAGCAGAATGTGTCCTTTCCATTAAGAACACCAAACTACAACATGACAAAAACTTTCACCCTTCATGATCTGTTGCAGTTCCATCTGGAGGGTCTGCACAGCTCGTCCAGGATGATCTCCTGCAGTCCGTTTAATTCGATGGATAGAAAGACGGCCATCTACCACCGCTGCAACATCATCGTCTTCAAGGAAGATGACACGATTGGTATGTTCTATTACAGCACTATAAAAATGTTCAAGGAGATATTACAATGAATAACCAAGGATGATTACTACAAATAAAACTACCATTAGAACACAAAAACCAAGTTTAAATACAAACTTGGGACACCTAGGTGGCTCAGTCAGTTGAGCATCTGACTCTTGATTTTAGCTCAGGTCATGATCTCAGGGTCATGGATCAAGCCCCATGTTAGGCTCCGTGCTCAGTGAGGAGTCTGCTTGAAATTCTCTCTTCCCCTCCCTCTCTGTCCCTCCTCTCTCTCTCAAATAAATAAATCTTTTAAAAATATATAAAATAAAAAATATAAACTTATCATTGTGCAAGTCTTTGATAACTTTCTGGTTACCCAAGCCATTCCCTACAGGGCAGTGTCCCCTACTAGGGACAATGAACGAAAGGACCTCTGTGCAACACGCTAAACCAAATTAGATTTGATCAAATCAGAAAGCATGGCTATTTCCTTCTCATTCTATCTCCAAATCCTTCCATTCTGTACTCCTAAATATTTCTCAAAGTCTCTCTCTATGTCCACCACCACAAGCCAGTTCAAGCTACCATCAGATCTTGGATGAACTATGGCAGCAGCCTGCTAACTTATCCAACCACATTCCTTCCCTCCCTCCATCCATTCTTCATCTCTGCCAAAATGAGTATCAAAAGGTAACTCAAACCAAGATTTCTCTCTCACCCAACAAACCACTTGATGGCTTTCCTTTGGCTTTTCAGAAAACAACAAAAACACCTTACCATGACCCTACCTCCTGCTCTAGCCTCATCTCCCACTTCCTCTATTCCAGCCATACTCATACCCATCCCACGCTCTTACAGACTGATCAATCTGCAGTAAATGAAATGTTCTTTCCTCTACCTCTTCACCTAACTAACTCCCAGCATCTCCTTATCTCTCAAGTGTCACTCCCTTAAAGAAATTCACCCACAGGAGAGTGAGTCACCCTGTTACAGGCATTTTTGTCACAGCTGGAATTCTATACTTGTAAAATTGATTAAAATTTGTCTTCTCCATTAAGGAAAAGCTCCTCAAGGATAACCCACACACACACACACACACACACACACACAGATAACTTTTTCTTTAAAAAAAATTTTTTTTTAAAGATTTTATTTATTTATTTATTTGACAGAGAGAGATCACAAGTAGACGGAGAGGCAGGCAGAGAGAGAGAGGGAAGCAGGCTCCCTGCTGAGCAGAGAGCCCGATGCGGGACTCGATCCCAGGACCCTGAGATCATGACCTGAGCAGAAGGCAGCGGCTTAACCCACTGAGCCACCCAAGCACCCCTAAAAAAAATTTTTTTGGAGTAATCTCCACCCCCAACGTGGGACTCGAACTCACAACCCCAAGCTCACATTCAAACTCACAACCCTGAGATCAAGAGTCACAGGCTCCACTGACTGAGCCAGTCAGGCACTCCTCAGACAAGTGTATTTTTATTTTTACTCACAACTGTCTCCTAAACCTAGGACATGGATTTGCTCAGAGTGTTCAATATGAACCTATCAGTCAATGACAAAAGGATGATAAGCTTCTGCAATTTCCAGTTTATTAAAGCCATAACTGTCAATTCTGTAACAAACTACTTAATGACAATGATGCATCCTAGCACTGAGTATACTCCGGCAAAGGTTAGGAAACAGTCAAAACTAATTTACCCACTGAGATGATGCAATCCCAGCAGTCTTAAACTACGACTCTTTCTCATCTTCAGACCCCCTTACTTTCAAGCACAACGAATGACTCAAGTGCTTGCTGGCAACCTGAGCGATCCATTTGATCCTCCCCACTGTTGGTATTCCACTTCTAAATGCATCTCACCATCCCACAGTACTTCTCACTCTAAATGTCTTAGTCTAGTACTATTTCTTTTATAAAAGTGATTATGTGGCAAACTACTTCCGAATTAAAAAAGGCAGCCATACTCATAACTATAATGGTTTAGCAAGCATACTGTAATTGCTGGGATACTAAACCATTCTGTTCTCCAGTCTAAAATCTATCCTCCCTATAAAACCTGGGTAAGTCTCCAGAAAAAAGAGGAAAAATAATAAAAGAGCTCAGAGTAAATATGCAGAAACGAGTCTCAAGGACTGTTCTCTTTTCTTGGTAAACTGACCTACGTGCTTTGAATTGAGAGGAAAAATATTCTTAGAACCCCAACTCCGTTTAAAAGGACACCTACATTTTTCTCTAATTAACAAAATTCTCCCACACAGGATGACTAAATATGCATAAAATGACTTTTGGTTTCAGTAACATGAGAAGTTTTACTGAAGTTCTCTGAACCAACGAAGGAAGCTCACCTCGCATCAGAAGCAAAGTAATATTCCACTGCTTTTTCTTCCACAGGGAAAAGGCAAGTTGTGCTGTCCACACGAGAGAGATTGCAGCTTCCCTTTTTGTCCTTCCCTAGAGCACAGAGTTAACACAAATTAGCAATCATATAGGAAACCATGGCCAGTGCATAAACAGACATAGCTTTCTATAAAATCAACAAAAAACCATAGCAACACAAAATAATTTCAGCAACTCTGAGATGCTAGGTAGATCACCTTATTTCCATGCAATAAGCCAACAAGAACAACAGACACAGGTGTAGAGTGAAACAGCAACTATCAAAGACAGCGTGGCGGATGAGAGTGCTACATTAGACATTTTTTTTTTTAAGATTTTTTTTTTTTTATTTTATTTTGTCAGAGAGAGAGAGAGGGAGAGAGAGCAAGCACAGACAGACAGAATGGCAGGCAGAGTCAGAGGAAGAAGCAGGCTCCCTGCGGAGCAAGGAGCCCGATGTGGGACTCGATCCCAGGACGCTGGGATCATGACCTGAGCCGAAGGCAGCTGCCCAACCAACTGAGCCACCCAGGCGTCCCAACATTAGACATTTTTAAAACGGAATATTTCTCTTCCAGGTAATAGGCAAATAATTCACAAATATCACTAACTTTTTTTAATCAACAGTATGTATCAACTAATTTTAACTTTGCACAAAACTTGATAGAATACATATAAGTTTATGTAACTAAACTTACAGAAATTACATTAAAAAATCAAAATTGTGCAATGAATAAAAGACTGATGGCATATTAATTTTTATTATAACAAAACTTCTCTAGATTTTACCAGTAAGTCAGCACAACAAGTCAAGTTGTAGTTTATACTGACTCTGATTTCAAAACAGAACAAAGATACTTAGAACTCTCTGTCATACACTATATGTGGTCCCTACTGCTAAGGATTGGAAATACCATAAACCTAGAACCTCTTCTTTCTTAAAATTGGGTTTTCTTACATTTAAGTTAGGATAAAATACGGTCCTTCTGCAATAATATCCTTTTAATCCTAGAACTTTAGAATTCTGACATCTCTACTTAATTCGTCAAGTCATGAATGAAGAATTTTTTTCCTTTTGGCTCACTCACAACAAGTCAAAGGTGGAAAGCAAAGTGAAATTTGACAAATTAGCCAAATATGGGGGGGAGGAACGCATTACTTGAAGACTATATAACACAGAGACCAAAAAAAGCACCTTTTTCTGAGATCAGGACATTTACAGACCTTGTGACTATGGACACAATAGCCAGAGGACACAATAAATATACTTGCAAAAATTCATATTGCATCTATCCTCTAATGCATGTCTATAAAGACTTGCTTGTAAGTATTCTTAGAAATATACATCCAAAGTTCTCCACAATCGTACCAGTATGATGTGTTTTAGACATGAAAACCAGACAGCTCTTTAGATCTTTCCATCCAAATTTAAAAGCAAAAAAGGTATCACAGTTTTCAAAATACATATAAGATGACATACTAGGAGAAATTATACTACAGGAAGAGAAAACAGATGGGTGTTTGCCAAGGCCTGAGTATGGGACAAGGGAACAAAGGCTGGCTACAACTCTCCAGCTGGAGGGAACTTTCATGGGCATGGAATCATTCTGCACTTTGACTGGGCTGGTGAACAACTATTTGCACTTTACAAAACTCATGAAACTGCACATCAAAACAGCGAACTTTCCTGATGTTAAAAAAAAGTGAATTGAAAAATGTAAAGAAGGATAGCCTAGGACCAATATTTTCAAAATAAATACAACTAGCTTTAGGTGATTCGATGCCCTACTGGTTGTCAAGTTTCACTATCTTCCTTCTCCAGATATTTATTCTTCAAGTAACAAGGTATATTTTATTATAAAATCTATAAGGATTTAATATCATTGCCTATTTAAATGAAAAGAACATTATCACCTGATGTCTACACGACTCGTGCAATCTACAAAATGTTTTGCCATACATAGATTTTCTCATCTGATTTGAGTAGAATACAATCATTACCATCCCCTCTTATTTTGTCAGTAGTTACACCTGGAGAATATAGCAAAAATCTAAAAGCCCCCTTTATACAGCCTCTTTAATAAGAGGCTAAACTTTTTAAACTCAACTTTGCGGGGCACCTGGCTCAGTGGGTTAAAGCCTCTGCCTTCAGCGCAGGTCATGATCTCAGGGTCCTGGGATAGAGCCCCACATGAGGCTCTCTGCTCAGTGGGGAGCCTGCTTCCTCCTCTCTCTCTCTGCCTGCCTCTCTGCCTACTTGTGATCTCTGTCAAATAAATAAATAAAATCTTTAAAAAAATAAAAAAATAAAAAACTCAACTTTGCTGAGCCACACATCATCTACCTACAAGGAGCTTCAGAAATAAAGGTTACTAAAATGTAATTCATGATCTTAAAAAGATGCCTCATATTAAGTTTTTCTTCTAACTTCTTAAGACCTTAGCCAATGTTTTTCCATTCTTTTTTTATACGAGCAGCCCAAGAAAATGTATAAGGTAACATAAAAGTAAGGTATAAAAAGAGCTGGATTATTAACAGAAATCTGGAACCCTGGATCCAAAATTCTCTACTCTCACTGATTATACCAGTTTTTCTTCTGAAAAGAGAGGGCCAGGGAGGAAGTAAGAAGAAATCCTAACATTTCATGACTGAAGGCTACATAAGGAACTAACTTTCTACTTTAGATAAAAGAGCTAAAGCAGCCACTATCTAAACATGAAAGGTTCAGAGTCCTTTGCTAATTTTTTTTCAAGAAACCAAGACTTATACATTAATAATATGGGTTCCAATTTTCTGAATTTACCACTCCCTATCTTTTACTTGGAAAGCTTTTAATAATAAGTAAATAAAAAGAGCATGCCATTTGTTTTCTGTCTAATTATATCAATAAAATGATCCAGAATTTGTATGGCTGAAAGTCCTATAAAGAAAAATAAACTTCAAACAAACAAAAAGACTCCAATTTCAAACAGGGCAATCAAGATGTGAGTGTGAATCTAAAAGTAAAATGTCATGCATAAAATAAAGATCATTTAAACATAACTTAGTAAAAAGTTGGAATAAATTAAATAACTACCACTGAATTCAATCTACAATAGCCTAGCATACAATGCTCTTTCCCAATCTAAATATATTACTTATATTACTGTATCTTACATGATTTTAATTTTTTAAAAAAACTTTACAACTTAAAATCTAAATTTCAAAGAAACAAATTATTAAAAGCAGTTTTCTAAATGCCAAAAGCAGACAGACAAAATATACTCTGCAAATTAGAAAAATGTCAAAATATGTTTCCCCATAAAAAAGCACATTTTTAGAGGCCCAGCACATTCATTCACTCCAAGAACAAAGAATTAGTAAAGAATGAACAAAAGAGGATAAGATTCCTCCCCATCCATGCAGAGTGCATTTCCCACCTCTTTCTCCCTGTGATCCCCACCATGTGAATTTTGATCCAATCTGAGTCCTAGCTAAGGATATACAACAGAAAAAAATTCTCCTCGTCAGAGAAATCACAACAGCAAATCCTTTTCACGTCTAGACAGAACTATATACACATATGTGTGGATCTGACCAAAGAGATATTTATTTCAATTTAATGAACACAATTCTTTTTATCTACTGCACTCAAATTTATTCCTCTTGGCAAGACATAGCAAGAGTTTTTACCTGTTCTGTAGAGTATTGGAATGTGATCAGTTGAGAGCTTATGTTCACTTCGTACACCAATCAAAAGAGGGCTACCTCGTCTGTTAGTGCAAAATTAGGCAGAATTACATCATTTTCATAAATATTGCACAGATACAAATTTTCATGAGCCAATACTAATCAAATAACATTTAACTTTTCCCCTTTAAACTTGGCTTTAGGTATAACAAAACAGTAACAGACACAGAATTTTTATAAAATAGTAACAGGGTCAGCAGTCTATGCTCCTGAGGCCAGGTCTGTCTATTTTTGTTACACAAGAGTTTTACTGGAACCCAGCCATGCTCTTTCTTTTCCCTATTTTCTACAGCTGCTTTCCCACTACAGCAGCAAACCTTGGTGCTACAGAGGCCTTATGGCCCAGAAAGGCTAAAATATTTACTCTCTGGACCATTACAGAAAAGTCTTTCTCCTTTTTAAAATGTCAAATGGAAACTTTCTTTCAATTATACATGGAATTCTGACACATGAATGTTTAAGAATTTTCTCCTTAGTCACCTTGCCTTCCTATTAAAAATAGCTCTTTCTTGCCAAATATTAGGGTTTCCCACTGGTCTAAAAAGGATGTCATGATCAGGCCTACATATCGTCACAAAAGTAGAGATGGTACTATTATCTCGGAATCCACTCAGAATATATACTTCCAAAAAAAAAAACACGGAGAAAGCTAATGCTTGGGGCCTGAAACTAAGGAATACTCAATATCCAAATTCACAAAGTAACCGTAGTATCCCACTACAGAAAAAAGGCCAGTTTATAAATGCAAAAATATATTTGCTTTATTAAGGGATTCTGTTAAATGGAAGAGTGGTAAAAAAACAGATAAGAAAGGACATATGAAAACGTATTCATATGGAGTCTCTGAGATAGGGCAAGTCCTTACAGTGAAGGGTAATCATCAAGTACAGAAAACACACTTGTAATTCAGATGTTTCAAAATACATGTAATTATTAGTCATTATTAAATTTGTATGTACCTTGTGCCAACTGCTTGGCCAGGAAAATGAACACTTTTAAATACCAGTGCGAAAGCACCTTCCTATATAAGAGGGGGAAAAATGCATTAGCAATATTTATTATAATCAATTCTCAAATGTGAAATTCCTAAAACATATTGGCTTCAGCACAGAAATTTTTTGTTTACATTCTGCCCTTTTGCAGTAGGTTATAAACAAGTCTAAAATTTAGGTAGACACTTATTCCTTAACTTTGGTGTATCAAGATACACTTTTTCACCAAGCCCCTCTTAAAATCGACTCAATAGATAATAGCTCCACAAAAGACTATTTTAAAGCACTTTTGTACATATTTCTAAATAGATACATCCTATCCCATACTAGGCATTAGAATGCAGGGAACAGAGGATTAGAAAAGACTACAAGCCCAATATCCAAAACCCCTACTCCAGTCCAGTGATTTTACACCACTGCTAACTTCCATGCCTGTTGACCTTGATACTGGAGATAAAAATATACACAACCACAATTATTAACAAGCCCTACCCAACCTCCTCAGGAACCGGGCAAGGAAATCAAGAGTGAATAAAAGAGGAACAGGAGGCAGGAAAGGTAAAGGATCATCCTAGAATGCAAACTGGGTTATATAATGCATAGAAACAAGAAAAGGCTAGAAAGGCACAGTACTCTGCCTTGAGTAAAGGGAAGGAATAGGCCTCTACTCCATCTTCCTGATTCCTCCATTTGCTTCAGGCATCATGAGATTTGGGTAGAGGGAGGAAGTGAGGGTTAGACCTTTAGAAAGAAGTAGAGGGCTTTTAAATGGGAACACTAGAGTAATGAATGGGGATGGGGGCAGAAATCCCAACACATCTGGACTTGTTGTGGATCTTCCGTGTCTTTAATCTTTAACCAGGATGACTGGGATGGGATCAGAAAGAATGCCCTTGTTTTCTGGGGCAGGAAAATTATAGTGTTACGAGGCCAAGGCAAAGTACCATAAGGAAAAATAAGTTGACTATACTGGCTCAGAGACATGCAGACATTATCCCAGAATAAAGAGTGTGCATTTTACTGAAGCTACCCTTGTGCTAAGTTACTGACTGAAAAGAATACTTGAGTGAGTAGGAAGCAAGAAAGTAAATGAACCCCTGACTGTGTCTATTGTATACAGGTTTGGGTGGTACGTATGGGCTTGTGTGTGTGCACACACATAGGACAAACTCTTAGATTTGGGATTATTTTTAATTCCCATGACACTGAACTACAGTGAAAGAAAAAGAATTTTAAGTGTGTGGGAAGAAAGGTGGTCAAAGAGTCTTTCAAAATTATTTAAGCTGAGTATTAATATATATATATAGGAAATAAAAGCCAAAAATACTTAAGAAATTAACATAGTTTCTGCTTATCTTAAGAGTTTGTTATGATTAACACTGGCAATAATTATCTTTAAAAGAGTGGTTTAATACCAATTGTTGGATAACTCTCTCCACCAAGGTAGTAAAACTGATGTCTTGACTTTCCCGATTGTCATACATGTACTTAACAAGCTTGGCAATTGTCTCTGTGTCTGTTTCCGATTCAAAGTCATAGCCTTTGCTTTCCTAAAATAAGAAATGGAAAAAAAAAAAAATGAACACATTTAAGGAAATAGTCATGATATCTTTTCTATATGATTTTTCTATGTAATCTATATAATTCTTTCTATATAATTTTTTTCTCAAAAATTTCACTAATCAAATTCTAATATTTTTTCAACACCATACATACCCCATTACCCATTGTTCAAAATTAAACTCACCATCTAACCACAGTGAACCCAAAATGGTGAGGTATTTTGTATAATTTTGAATATACACTTACAATTATATAAATCTAAATATATGCCACATACAAATTAAGAACACTTTAAATAGGGGCGCCTGGGTGGCTCAGTGGGTTAAAGCCTCTGCTTTCGGCTCAGATCATGATCCCAGGGTCCTGGGATGGAGCCCCACATCGGGCTCTCTGCTCAGCAGGGAGCCTGCTTCCTCCTCTCTCTCTGTCTGCCTCTCTGCCTACTTGTGATCTCTGTCTGTCAAATAAATAAATAAATCTTAAAAAAAACACACACTTTAAATAATTAAAGTAATATGCAATAGTCACAAAACAGTAATTCCATAATGAACATAATGATTCTTTCATGGATAATGAAATTACATTATCCATCACAACAGTCATTAGCTGTATGTGGCTATTTTTTAAAAATTTTTTAAGATTTTATTTATTTATTTGAGAGAGAGAGAGAGAGACAGAAAACATGAGTGGGGAGGGGTCAGGGAGTAAAGAGAAGCAGACTCCCCGTTGAGCATGCAGTCCAATGTGGGGCTCAATCCCAGGACCGCAGAATCATGACCTGAGAGGAAAGCAGACACTTAATGGACTGAGCCACCCAGGTACCCCATATATGTGGCTTTTTTTTAATGTACAATGTACTTGGGACACCTGGGTGGCTCAGTTGGTTGGGTGGCTGCCTTCAGCTCAGATCACGAACCCAGCATCCTGGGATTGAGTCCCACATCGGGCTCCTTGCTCAGCAGGGAGCCTGCTTCTCCCTCTGCCTCTGTCTGCCACTCTTGTCTGCCTGTGCTCACTCTCTCTCTCTCTGACAAATAAATAAATAAAATCTTTTAAAAAAATTTTTAAAAATAATAAATAAATAAATGTACAATTTTTTTTTTTTTTTTAAGATTTATTTATTTGACAGACAGATCACAAGTAGGCAGAGAGGCAGGCGGAGAGAGAGGAGGAAGCAGGCTCACTGCTGAGCAGAGAGCCCGATGCAGGGCTCGATCCCAGGACCCTGGGATCAGGACCCTGGGATCATGACCTGAGCCAAAGGCAGAGGCTTTAACCCACTGAGCCACCAAGGCACCCCATATATGTGGCTCTTTAAATTTAAACTGATTAGGGGGCACATGACTGGCTCAGTTAGTAGAGCACATGACTCTTGCTCTAAGGGTTTTAAGTTTGAGCCCCACAATGGCTGTAGAGATGACTTAAAAATAAAATCTTTAAAAATAAAAATAAGATCTTTAAAAACTTTAATTAAAACAAAAATAAACTTAAACCAGTTAAAATGAAATAGAATTTCAAGTTTAGTTCCTCAGTCCTAGCAGCTCAATGACCACATGCGGGTGTTGGACCACAAAGATACAGGCTTCCAGCATGGCCGAAATTTCAATTGGACAGCCCCAAGAGGAACTCATGAGGGTCATCCCCATGACTATTACTATATAGTACATGGCTATTTAGGGCAGAGAAACTTCATTTAATCTGTCCTAATTCTTCTTATATATCCCAGAATCTTTTACAAATGATAAACAAGGTCTCTCACAATGCAAAAGATGTCCCCCCACCAAAAATTCCAATTTTATCTGAGCTTTGAAGGGTCACTTATAATAAAACCCAATAATTATTTCCTACTCACATAAGAAACAAAAATATCTCACTGTGAACAAAGAAGGGTCCAGTAAACCACATACCCTTGTAACCATCTCAGGAATCATTTGATCATACCTAGATGGTGCTGTGCATTTCGACAAACCACCTTGCTACTTTCATTAGAAATTTCTCAAAGCCTGGTGTCTTTTGAGATTACTTTACTTACCAAAAACTTCTTCAAGTCTTTGTAGTTGGTGATAATTCCATTGTGAATAACAATAAATTCTAAAGGAGATAAAAATTATTGATGACAAAAAATTACAGGTCTTGTAAACATTATAAATAGCCAGTATTGTCAGATTTTTCTCAAGTCAAAAAAAATTGTCACATGCTATAATTCCAAGTGTAATCAAATATCTTCTATTTTTCATTATCAGATTACCTTTGGGTAGATCAGCAGCATCATTTATGTAGTTTAGTGGAAGCACACAGTGCTGGGGACATGGATATTAGAGGGGAAATATAGTAAATTGGGGTCTAGAGACATCAACTTCATTTATGGCTAAACTACTAAGCTAATGTCACCATATGAAAGGGCCAAATTTCCTGGGCTTGTGTCTTCATTTGCAAACAAGGCTGAATTACATAATTATTACTCTCACTTCTTTGTTCATTCATTTTTATGCATAAAAATTTCCTAAGTTTAAAGTGAAAGACTTTCGAACTAAAACAATTACCTGACTTACATTAAATGAGTTTAAGAACTGAAGTTAGAGAATAAGAAAAACCACTTATTCAGATTTACAGTGAAATTTACTTAGGAGAGGTCCAGATATTAAAATGTCAGATAAATTGGTATTAAAAAAGTATTACAAGATCAAATACATATGCAGCAGGATAATTTTCATCTTTTTTGATTAAGTAACTGAATATAAAGGCAATATTTTAAATCCATGAGTTTACAATAATAAAAGAAACTCATTCATCTTAGAACATTAGAACCACTTCATTTTTGAAAAATGGTAAATAAAGTTAAAAAAAAAATCAAACATTTACCCTCTCCCTTATAATCTATAAGTCTGGGTAACTAAGCAGTTAGATATGTATGTGAGATAAATGAAAAAGCAATGAGAGTATTTGACTATCACCATTTTACAAACCCCTAAAGAAATTAATGTTGGCAATTATCATCGATGGCCACTAATAATACAAAAAGAAAAGTGCCCAAACACCATGTACCTCCAGATATAAATCAATACCATACCATTAGAGTAAAGAGAAGAGACAGAGAAACACGGTACATGATACCATGGGATGCATACAATTAGCATGATCTAGACTGTAGGAAAGTCTACAAGACAAACACCACAATAATCTGCAAGGGAAAAGGAGACAAATGGAGAGCGTCCAAAATCGTCTGGGTGGAGGGATATAGTGAAAAATAACATAGTGTATAATGTTAAAGCTGGGCGACAGACACATCCGGCTCTACATATTCTCTACTTGTGAATAGGTCTTATTCCAGATTTTTAAAAAATTAAAATAACAAAAACATAAAAGCCTTCATTCTTCTCCCATTATTGACCCCTCTACAATCATTCCACAGCATGTAGAATGTGTCCATACCATTATTTTTATCAGAACGCTGGGGATGGCTATTGACAGGATTGGGTTCTCCATGTGTTGCCCAACGGGTATGAGCTATTCCAAGGTGTACATCAAATTCTATATCCAAATCCATATCCTGTTGTTCTGAAGAACATAATATGAAAAATTCCATTATTAAATCATGCCGTAGAGCTAGAAGCTATAAATATTATTATATATATTAATACAGTGCTGTTCACCCAGAATATATAATTATTGAAACTAAAGATCAGCCATATTCGAAATAGTAATTAAAAGATTCAGGATGCCTGGGTGGCTCAGTTGGTCAAGGGACTGCGTTCAGCTCAGGTCATGATCCTGGAGTTCTGGGATCAAGTCCCACATCGAGCTCCTTGCTCTGCAGAGAGTCTGCTTCTCCCTCTGACTCTCCCCCATCTCTTGATCTCTTTCTCTCTTTCTCTCAAATAACAGATAAACAATATCTTAAAAAAAAAAAAAAAGATTCAGGACTTAATGCAGCTCAAATATTTAGAGCAAATGAACCCAGCAACCAGGGGTAAAGCAAATTTGACAAAGTACTAATATCTGGTAAAACTAGATGAAGTATATGGGTGGTTAACACACTATTCTTTCCACTTTTCTGAAGGCTTGAAAATGTTCAAACGGAAGAGTTATGGACCAAAAAAGTAAATGTGGTTTTTTTAAAATCTATTTTAATCTGTGCCTTGAAAAAAACACCAGTAACACTTTAACTAAACATGTAAAAATAAATTCACATTCTCAATGCCATACAACCTTATGACTGCAATTCTTTGGTCCCCAGTGAATGTAAACATATTTCACAATATAAACTGCAATTATGGAGAGCTTCTAAAATCAAAGAACAGTAGAATAAATGAAAGTATGGGGTTATAGACGGATATTCCTTTATTTTGAAAAGCAGCTATTCTGATTTCTTTTCCCTATAAGCTCTCTCTTCTTGCTTTTTCCAAAGGAAAAAAAAAAGGCAGTTCTAGTATTTACTAGTAATGCCCCCTTTCTGATTTACTAAATATAAAATTCATTTGGCAAAGAAACCACATATCCAAGCCTATGAGAATCAGGCCTAAATTAAGAAAAGCAAACTGCTCAGAAGTCTCAAATAGGAAAGTCCGTGCATTTTATTTTAGCATGGTCTTTGTGGTTTTTATACTGGCTAATCACACATCATTCTAACACACAAATATGATCAAGAAAAAACCCTTAAAATCCTTGAACAGATTCCCATTGCGTAAAAAGTGGTCTGCATCCCTAGCTACCCTTGTGAATCATCTTAATCCTGGCCACAGGGATTTATAAAAAGATCCTCAAATTCTCACATAGAACCAGAGAGCTTTTTTCTCACAAGATAAAGCCCCAGTATCTTTCTATGGGTACGCGGCCCTCCACCATTTGGCCCCAGCTGCCTTTCCATTCTCATTCTCCCACCTCTCCCATTACCCCTCAAAGCCCTCAACACACCTTTTACAAACAACAATAGCCATCATTTACTAAGATTTTTACCTGATGCTAGGGACTTAAGACTTCTTATTGCCCTATCCATCTCAGTATGACCCAAGCAACCATCAACCTAACTACTTCAACAGAATCCTGGTCTCCCAATGTCCAATCTTCCCTCTGAACAATCTAGTCTTTGCACACTAACCAAATGAGCCCAATAAATCATTGTCACTTGCCTAATGCAAAATCTTCCAAGGGTTTCACAAGGCAAATGACGTAAAATCTACCTTTCTGAAGATCCTACATGACCTCATCCCCAGTCACCTCTCCAGCTCCTCTCCTGCCACTCTCCACCTCACCAACACCAAGAGTCTTTGCACTTGGGTGTTCCCTGTGCCTAGAATTTCCCCCTTCAAACAATAATGTGTTCTCTGCTTAAATGTCACTTCTACCATACTTTCTCTTCACAGCACTAATCACACTAGTTTATGTTAGATATTTGTTGTCTGGCCCTCTCACTAGACAGTCAAGCTCCATCAGACCAGGGAGTCTGCCTATCTTGTTCTCTATTATGTCACCAGTGCCTGGCACAACGGCTGAAATAAAAGACGTGTTTAAGAAATATGCATTTCATTATTGAATCCTTACAATGCTCTGTTAGGTACTATTGTTCCCATTTTATAGATAAAGAAACTTTAGGTCATAACTAATGGGAAGCAGAGACAGGCTGTGACCCCAAGTCCAGAGCCAGAGATTAAAACCACAATGATATACTAAGCTGTACTACTGTAACTTTATGACAGGTGTCAACCTGGCTCCTACCAGGATTTAAGTTCTACATAAGCAGCAGCTTGCCTTATTATCTGCAAAGCCCAAGCACTAAGCTATAAAGGGCAGTTATTCAAATTTTTGTTGGATGGCTCAGTCAACCAACAGATAAAATCATCAATGTATTCTTTCCTGGCTTACCTGTGTCCTGAATAATTAAGGTGACCTGATAAATAACCTCCAGGAGCACTTGGGTGGCTCAATGGTTTAAGCCTCTGCCTTTGGCTCAGGTCATGATATCAGAGTCCTGAGATCAAGCCCCGCATCCAGCTCTCTGCTTGGCGGGGAGCCTACTTCCTCCCCTCTCTCTCTGCTTGCCTCTCTGCCTACTTGTCATCTCTGTCTGTCATATAAATAAAATCTTTAAAATAAATAAATAACCTCCAGAAAAGGAAAGGATTATTGTTTACCACTACTTAACATGCTAATGCAAGCAATGAAAACATCTGACTACTCTGTTAGGCTAATTATAATTAAGGCACCTCTCCACCCCCACCCTCTGGCCATGCTGGCAAGCAACACTGAAGAGAGTAACAAGAGTCTACAGATTGAATCCAATTCAAATTTACAGTTATTGGGGCACCTGGGTGGCTCAGTGGGTTAAACCGCTGCCTTCGGCTCAGGTCATGATCTCGGAGTCCTGGGATCGAGCCCCGCATCGGGCTCTCTGCTCAGCAGGGAGCCTGCTTCCTCCTCTCTCTCTGCCTGCCTCTCTGCCTGCTTATCATCTCTCTCTGTCAAATAAATAAATAAAATCTTTAAAAAAAAAAAGTACATTTATTATCATACCTATTTCATGGTTGCCAAAAGAGCATTATCTAAAGCCTAATAAGAAAAAAATTACTGCTATGACAATAAGCATATTTCTCACAACAAATATTTCATGATTTATAAGTTAATCATGACTCCCAATCCTATTCACTGTTACCCCTGTTCTAAAGCCCTCTGTTGAACCTTAACTTCAGATATTTCCACCCCCCCATTCTCTCTTCTCCCCACCCAAAAACTGCCAAGCAACACTGAAGAGAGTTAGAAAATTCTGTAAACTGAGTCCATTTCAAACTCACGGTAATCACCAAACTTGTTTTACTGTTGCCACACAGAGGTGTGTTCCTTATTCACTAAGCCGAAAGCTCACTTAATTCTCCTAACACTCAAAACATCACTTCTTCTTAAGCACCAATCCTACCTGGACAGTACCTCAATATCCCCTTTACTGAGCTTTTTTTCCCTTCACCTCGTAACTGCTGTACTTCGCTATTCCTTCACCTGTGACTCCTATAAAGGCTAATTTCCTACCCTGTGCCCTGACCCTTCTGAGCGGTGATCACTCTGTAATTTGCTTATTTGCATCTTCTGTCCTCCCCCCATGCACCCCTATGGCTCTTGTCTTCTGTGTTAACTTTCTCAGATGTCATCCTTTTTTTAAAGAAAAAATAGCTCAACCATATTAAATTTGTTGGCAATAATAAAACACTCAAACACCTATATCCAGAGATAACAAATGTTAAAGTATAGCCATTTATGCTTTAAATCTTATGACACCAAATATTTTTTAAATCTTACATTTTTGTTACAAATAGCAGTCTTCCTTTGCCCCTAAACCTCACTGCCTTTACTGCTGACACCACCCAGTGACAGCACCTACCCCGTGACAGTACTTACTTACTCCTGTGTTTCAAATCCCTCATCTGTAAAATAAGGATGGAAATTTTACGTACTTTATGGGTTATATTGAGGACTAGTAAGTTACTTAATAGAGTGCCTAGGCCCCAGAAAGCAACAATAAGTGTTAGCTATTACTATCCAAGTCAGAAGTTACCAATAACCAATCTAATGACCTTTTCTGAGATGACTTCCTTCTCTTTTGTCTTTAACAGGTCAAACACTGGAACTTACTAGGGGTAATCACAAACACACAAATACCCACACCCAGAGTTGGCAAATACGAACTTCTAACCATCTGTGCTTTAGATTTTCAGATCTAAAATGTAAAAAATGCAGCCGACGCCTTCTTTACCATCCCATTCCTCCCCAGGGGATTTTCGAGTTCATGGAGAGTTTTCCCACCTGTGCCTTCAAACATCTAATACACTAACATGGGTCCGCAAATGGTAGTATTCTTTTGTTTTCTTAATCTCCCATTCTCTTACTGGTAGACATTTAAGCTTTTTCTACATTTTGCTGCAATGAATCTTGTTGTCATGTCTCCTTGGCCATAGTTTCCTTCAAGTAGATGCCCAAGATGGGAAGCGGCTGGTCACAGGGTTTAGGCACCTCCCATTTAGGCATTGCCAGCTTCCTCTTCAAAGTGATTTATCACAAATTTACCAGCAATATCTGCAAGTTCCCATTTCTCCATTCCCTTCCTGACTTTCCTTCAGGAGGCGGCCTGTTTCAGTATGTTGATATGCAAAGATGGTGATTCTGGTTGCAATCTGCCTTCCAGCCTCCCCCAGTCATCTACCAATAATGCAGACTAAAAGGACTACCCACCATTCCATCAAATTTGACTTCCCCATTATCTTTGCCCACGCTATTCTACTCAGAAGGTCCTCCCTGCTCACCTTCACTGCCCAAACGGAAAACAGCAGCCATTCCTTCCATATACCAAGTCTCTCCAACCCCAACTCCAAGTTGGAACTAGCTCTCCCCTGAATCCTTAAGCAACTTGGGTTTTTTTTTTTTCCTCTCCTGTGGAACCTACTATAATCAGCCTGGTATACAGTATTTCGTATACACAGTAGAGCAAGTATTTATACTACAGTTTGGGTGTCTGCCTCATCCCTAAGCTAATCTTGCCCACAATACATGCAAATAAGTATTGATCTAGCATGTTCAGCAAGTGCTACAAAGCTAAATGTTTGGCTTATGTGGAAAAAATAAATAAATAAATAAAAAGTGACCAAGTTCATCATTTTCCTCTTCTACCTGCACTCCTTTACCATGAATTCAATGGCATCCGTTTGAGCAGGTATATTAAAAAAGCCTGTTTCTTGAGTTTTGGAGGATTTTTTTTTTTTTTTTTTAAAGAGAGAGAAAGAGCAGGTTAGGGGCAGAGGGAGAGAAAGAAATGTTAAGCAGTCTCCACATTCAGCATGGAGCCTGATGCACGGCTTGAGCTCATGACGCTAAAATCATACATAACCTGAGCTGAAATCAAGAGTCAGACACTTAACTGACTGAGCCACAGGCACTCCTGTGGCAAATTTTCTTTAAATGTTTTTTTCAGTCAATGTACTTCAAAGCTTTTGTTTTTAAGTTTCCTGTGACAAATTAAAATATATAAGCATAATGTTATGAACAAAATACTAGGAAGTATATCCTCTTTATTGAAGCATGTAGACAACTACTTTATGCCAGGGAAGAAAATCCTGAAGGAAAAACATGACACTTACCTGATTACATCAGTTCTACTAAAAGGCAACATCTAGACTGACTATATGTTCAAAGGAGGCGTTTACTCCCGAGTGAAGACAACCCAATGAAGACACTAGAATAAGGATACCACTAAAAATACCTTTTGTCCTGTGAAAGGTCCTTCCTCGGGAATCGCGGTTACTTCGTTTTAGGACACTGAGCTTGTTATGAACACAATGTACCTAATTTCCTTCCCTTGTTAATTGGTCATTTCTGAAGCTAAGGTACATTGTACACTGGTAGAGACAATAATAAAAGTATACTTTTCTTCCCTTCCCTCAACTTTAAATACCACTATACTTAAAATGGACCCCAAAATAGGGAAAGAAAGGGAATTTGGTAGGGAAGGGAGAAGGAAGTCAAGGGAGGGGAGAGGGGACAAAACTCAAACTAAGTACATTACTGTGAACTTCTTCATCCAGTGCCTTAACTTTCCCTTTCTTCTTAATGAGCTGGATCTTGCAGGCATTGGCTTCCCAATCCTTGTCATTGCCTCCATCAACTCCCACACCTAATTCATCGAGAGGCAGAACAGCAAGATTTAGAAATTTACTTAGGTTATCATTGTGAGGCAAATTTTTAATTAGAAATTATTTTTCATTTAATTCATTCATTCATTCATCAATTCAAATTTACTGACACCTTATTATATGTCAAGAAACATGATAGCTACTCGGAACAAAAATGAAAATAACTCAATCGTTTCCCTCAAATTTCCAAGTCTATTCAGAAGATAAGGAAAAAATAATTAGAATACAGTGTGGGTTTTGGTTATAATAAAAGTGCTACAGGTTAAAAAAAACAACAAAAAAAAACAAGTACTACAGGTTGAGTGGCAACTGGAGCAAAAATGGAGAAATGCAGGAGGCTGGCACACACCTCAGAAAGGGAAGAAGGAAGGAACATCAGGAAACACAGTTCTCAAAATTCTACTTACGTTCCTAAAGAATTTGAAAAAGCTACCTGAAGGTACTGGAAAAGCACTAAGTAGTTTCAAAACAAGAAATCACACGGAAAAATGTTGAGAAAACTCTCTCTGTAAACAGTACAGACTGAAGGGGACAGAGAGCAGAAACCAGCTATCAGATCTAGCTATAGGAAAGCAAATATGGGGAGGCCATGAACCAAACGGTGGTTACAAAGACAGAGATCGGTGATACTGAGGGTAGAACTGTCTGGGTGCAATGTGAATGTGCAGCCTGAGTCCAGGATTCCTCCTAGGCTCAAAACACTTGTTGAATGATTGCTGAATAAAGGAACACAGAAAGACATGCATGAATTGGACATGCCAAGTTTGTAATATCATGGTTTCTCCAGGAAGAGATTTCTGTGGGGCAGTTGGAAATACAGGTCTGTGGCTTGGGAAATACATGTGGGTTGTAAGTCATCAACAATATAGAAGGTTGATGAAGTCAGAGCTCACCCACAAAGATACAGAGTAAGAACACTGGGTCTAGGAAACAATCTAGAAAAAACATTAATATTTGTGCAAAAAGTGGAAGAAAAGGAACCCTCAAAGCAGACAAAAAAGAATCAGGATGTTAGAGAGTATGTGATGTCAGAGAAGCTAAGGAAGGAGAGAATTTTAAGGACAAAGGAGCTGAAGAGCTCACTTTCTATTAACCAAGGGAAATCATGGAAAATAAATGCCCATTACATTTGGCCATGTCAAGAGTACAGTAAAAACTTAACATAGCAAGTCTGATACCACTTTCCTTAGAAAGGTCTGCTTGCAAAGCTGGCC
This sequence comes from Mustela nivalis, assembly GCF_964662115.1. Lineage (NCBI taxonomy): Eukaryota > Metazoa > Chordata > Mammalia > Carnivora > Mustelidae > Mustela > Mustela nivalis. The sequence continues at coordinate 53,369,582 of NC_139027.1, read as the reverse complement.
CCTGGTTGGCCTCCGGAAACTTGGATTTCAGGATGGTTACCTGACTGATTAAGAATGGCTTATGGCACCTAACTGTGCAAACAATGTGGCTTATGCTGACCATCTGCTTCCGTTCTGGGATTCTAGAATTTTGGTACACGTTAGGCAGAGGGTGTCTGTGTGACCAGCCTCCAAAAAAAGCGTGGGCACTGAGTGACTAATGAGCTTCTCTGACATACATTCCACACACTGCCATAACTGGCTGGGGAATTAAGCACATACCGTGTGACTCCACTAGGAGAGAACTCTCAGAAGCTTGTGCCTCATTATTCTCCATACTTCACCCCATGCACCTTTTCCCTTTGCTGATTTTGCTCTGTATTCTTTTGTTGTAATAAATCATAGCTACGAGTTCAACTATATGCTGAGTCTTCCTCAGGAGTTACCAGAACTGAGGGTGGTCATGGGGACCCCTGACACAGTTAAGGAAAGCAGCCAGAATAGAACATAAATAAATAAAAAGTTATTTTTAACTGCTTTGTCATTTATTTAAGATAGAAGAATCTCAGGTTAAGTGTATATGCCAACAGCAGGGATTCCTTGGAGAAAAAGAAATCACAGGAAAGAAAAAGATAATTTATAAAGCAAGACCTTCAAGAACTGTGTTCTACCATGAAAACGCCCCAAGTGATTTATGTTTTTACAGTAACATTCTTAACAAAGGCAGACATCCTTAAGAAGTAATATAAATGGTAATACTATGGAAATACTAAGTATAAACCCTTTAAACATGATAAAAAACCAAAAAATTCTTTTTAACTTTAGTTGAAACAAATAGATAATGCTAAAGAATCTAGTCAATTAAAACAAACAAAACATTTCTTTATTTAGATTGGAGAATCATGCAAAACCTAGAATATTTTTTTAAAAGGCAATACCAGCAGAATCATATCCTCTGTACTCCAGTCTCTGAAGGCCTTTGATCAAAGTTTCCAAGATTTCTCGTCTTGTGCGAGGAACATGGTAGTTTAAGTAAGCAAATATACCTGCAAAGGAACAAATATTTAAAAAAGAATATGACTAATGAAGCAAAATTGACATAACTGTGACAAAATCCTCATTTGTATAATTATGTCTAAGATGTGCAGAAATATGAAGCTAGAATCATCTTTATTTTTTTAATATTACTTAATTATTTGAGAGAGAATGAGAATGAGCACAAGCAAGTAGAAGAGCAGAGGGAGAGGGAGAAGCAGACCCCCCCACTGAGCAGGGAGCCCCTTCTGGGGCTCGATCCCAGGACCCTGGGATCATGACCTGAGCCGAAGGCAGACGCTTAACCAACTGAGTCACCCAGGCATTCCTAGAGTGACCTTTAAAAAAGAAAGGAATTCTCACTTCAAATTATTTAAAGGTGGTGAAAATTTTACAAAGGGGTATTTCTCCTTCGTATAAAAGACTGAAGCAAATACGTCAAAATAAATGTTTAGCTTTTGCAAAGAAGCTTATAAAGCTAGTCACCTATCTTCCATCACTACCGCCTTGTCAAGTAAAATTTAATTTAAAAAAATTAAATAATCAACAAATTTGTGATTTATATCTTATGCCCTGAGCACTGTTTAAAGGAAAACATTTTCTGAAGTAAGTATTTTAAGAAACACATGGACTCTACAAAACTAGGCAGATGGAATAATTTTTCTTATAAATAAACATAAATAAATATTGATGATGTGAAAAATACAACCTAAATAATTTAATAATAGGGAAAAATGGACTAAAATATTTATATAATCCTCTTAAGGGAAAATGGCATTCCTTGAATGAACCAGTTGTTCACCAGATTCTACCAAAAGATAAACAACTATTATGATATTCATAAAAAAGAAGCACTTATTTGTAAAACCAAAACTAGAATAAAAGGACTAGTACAATGTGAACTGAACCAGAAAAGCAAATAGGCAGAACACAGGAAAAGGAAATCCACATTTTAAAAACGGCAGCATGGGGACCTTGGGTGGCTCAGTAGGTTAAGTACCTGGCTTCAGCTCAGGTCATGATCCCAGGGTTCTGGGATCAAGCCCCATGTCGGGCTCCCTCCTCAGTGAGGAGTCTGCTTCTCCCTCTCCCCCTGCTCATGCACATGCGCGCTCTTTTTTTCCTCTAATAAAAACTTAAAAAAAAAATACCATAAAGTTAATATCCAACAAAAAGCCAATTATGTATGATCACCATGACTGATGCAATTTTTTCAAATAAACTATCATGCTCTTCAAATAAAAAAAAAAAGAAAAAAAGAAATCCACATTTAAACACTTCAGTCCAAAACAAAACGAAAACAACTGTCTGAACCTTCCCAAAAAAGGCAGTATGAGATCGAACACTACAACAATTCTGTATTTCATTCATATTCTTATTTTTTAATTTATTAAATATTTTATTTGAGAGAAAACAAGTGTGAGTGAGTCAGGGGAGAAACAGGGGAGAGAATCTTCAGGCCAACTTCCCGCTAAGCGTGGAGCCTCACGAGGGTCAGTTGCGTAGCCAACCGAGCCACCCAGGTGGCCCCATTCATATATTTTTTAAAACCTTACATCAGTAAAGATTTTTTAAGTTACCATGTGTTGTGCAAGCATGTCACACAGCACCACAACCCTGCATGAGGGCTGCGGTTCCTGATGTCACTGCTGTTCCTTCATCAGGTATCTGGAAAATGCACTAATGACCCGACTTCAGTGAAATTTCTTTGTGGTTTTACAGTTTCCCCCACCATGGGTCACTGGCATTTGATAAAGATTAAATGAATAAAGAAAACTATCAGTTCCAGATAAGTATTTTTATTATACCATTAAAAGACAATTCACAAAAGATGAATCTGTTCCCAAAATAAGACTGTAATATAAATGATCTAATGAAACAATGATTGTCAACTAGTCTACACTCTACCACAGTGATGAGCATCAGCTAAATAACCCGCTAGAGGAGGATACAACTGAGCTCGTTTGAAAGTCATTAAACAATAAAACACATTACACTGCTAGGAACTGTTGGCCACCTGAGGCCCTCGAGGAAATTCAGAGTTGCCAAATCCCAACAATGCAGCACAAACCAGAAAACTCAATACTAAGTCATCTCTCTTTTTTTAAGAAATGTAATTCTGATGGTAAAAGTAATACATATGGAGAATTAAAGAATATAATGAATACCAATTTTTGTCAGTTTAAATGCTGATATAAAACCAACTGTTCTTAAGACAAATTATAGACTCAACACATTTTTTAAAGGAAAATTCAGAGTGATGCAATATTAAATTTACAACTTTTAATAAACAGAACTCAATAATAGCATTGAACTTTGATACCATTTCTAACTCCAATCTCTGGTTTATACTGGCTTAGTGTGTGGGTCTTCAGATCCTGAATATTATTTCATGGCAAAAGAGATCTTCTAAACTAATACCCACCTACAAACAAACTTCTAAAGTGGTAACTATTTGAGAAACTAATAAAATTCACACTAAACATTTGTTAGCTCATAAAGTACTCTTTCACCTAAGAAATCCTGCAAATCTTTTTTAATTCACGTAGGCCTCAAAACTTTCTACCATACCACCTTGCCTCAAACCCTCTGCAAATGAATGGGTTTGACTGAGAAGTGGTAAAATAGTTTTCACAGTACGTACCGAGGGATTAACGGATAGTGGCTGTAGAAAACATTGTTAAAAATGATTCAGTGGCCCCATTTCCTAAACAGGAAGGAAAGCCGTGATTGATCAGCAACACGTATTACAAGGAAGTAGAAAGTGACAGCACAAGGGACATATTGCCTGACATTTGAGGACATCTACAGTCCTCACCAGCATGATGTTCTATAGTATCTGAAGATTCTTCTGATTGCTTTGGAATCACTCCAGATGAATTTGACATTTTTTAAACACCTAAACACACTACACTTCTCTTCTGGGCCTCATTTCTTTGTTACAACATTTACAAGATTTTGTTCTATGTATGGTGTATCCACCATATTAAAATTGGAAAACTGGTGAAGGGCCTTATCATTTTCAGAGTGCAATCAACTGTTGAACACAGGTTTGAACTGCACAGGTCCACTTATGCGTAGATTTTTCCAACAAATACAGTACAGTGCTATAAATGTATTTTCTCTCCCTTATGATTTTCCTAATAACATTTTCTTTTCTCAACTTTTGTAAGAATACGGTATATAATGTATGTATTAATATTTTCGGTGAGCTTTGTTTATATTATGGTTGAGCCTTCCAGTTAACACATGGCTATGAGTAGTTAAATTTTGGGGGAGTCAAAAGTTATACTCGGATTTTCCACTGCAGGGGGTGAGGGTGGGCCCCCCAAACCCCATGTTATTGACCCCAAGGATCAACTGTATTCTGCTAAGAATAAAAGCAAAGTAATATATAAAATTTGAGGACATTTTTCTGCAAAATTGCATTATTATCATACCTAAGAAGATAATACTAACACCACCTGATACGATGTTCGTATTTAATATCTCCCTATGGTTCAGTCAGTTAAGATCTGCCTTTGGCTCAGGTCATGATCCCGGGGTCCTGAAATCAAGCCCCACATTAGGCTTCCTGTTTGGTTGGGGGCCTGCTTCTCCCTCCCTCTCTCCCCCACCCCACCTGCTCATGCTCATATGAACTCACTCTTTCTCTCAAATAATAAATACTTTAAAAATATAAATAAAATTTCCCCATTATAAAAAGTCTTTTACAGCTAATTTGTTCATTCTAGGATATAATAAAGGATCCTACCTCACATTTGATTGTTATGTCTCAAAAGTCTCTTTGAATCCAGAATGGCCTCTCCCCTACTGTTTTTCCTAAGACACTGTTTTCCCCAACTCACTGACTTACTGCAAGCTAAGGCCAATTTTCTTGTTGACTGCCTCACCTCCTGGCTGTGTCTGTTTCCACACAGTGTAGTCTAACCAATTCCTCTATTCCTTTTATTTCCTGTAGACTGGAAGTTAGATCTAAAGACTTAACTGAGTTACGTTAAAATTTGGAAGCAAAGGGCGCCTGGGTGGCTCAGTGAGTTAAGCCTCTGCCTTCGGCTCAGGTCATGATCTCAGGGTCCTGGGATCGAGTCCCACATTGGGCTCTCTGCTCAGCAAGGAGTCTGCTTCCTTCTCTCTCTCTGCCTACTTGTGATCTCTCTCTGTCAAATCAATAAATAAAATCTTTTAAAAAAAATTTGGAAGCAAGAATTATTCACAATGTATATATTTTATATTGTTCATAGGTTCCTTATTAGTGATGATAAGATTGTCACTAGTAAAGACAATCAGATCATCTAGCCTATCATATTCTGAAAATACCTTGAGAATACTTTTTCAGATATTTTCAGCACTGATTTTAAGACATTCATATTCTCTTTCTTTTTGATCTATATAATAATGGTGAATTTCCCAATCCGTGGCATCTAGATTCAATAAAGTACCATATACCATGTTCCAAATCAAAACCTGCCTTTTCCTTGAGAGGAAGCAAGACTATTACCTATAATCATCACTGTCATCTTTTGGTTCACTCCTGGAACAAAGAGGAGGAGGAACAGAGGAAGAAGTTGGAGCAACATTTCTCCCTAAATAACCACGCAGGGATTGAAAGGAAGAAAAGGACAACCTATGTAGAGAAGTCTTCTAAAATCAAAGTAACATTGGGGCGCCTGGGTGGCTCGGTGGGTTAGAGCCTCTGCCTTCGGCTCAGGTCGTGATCCCAGCGTCCTGGGATCAAGCCCCGCATCGGGCTCTCTGCTCTGCCGAAAGCCTGCTTCCTCCTCTCTCTGCCTGCCTCCCTGCCTGCTTGTGATCTCTCTCTCTCTCTCTCTTTCTGTCAAATAAATAAATCTTTAAAAAAATAAATAAAATAAAATAATATAAATTCAAAGTAACACAGTTGGGTGAAGGAAAAACAAAACAAAAAAACCCTGTTTTTTCTCTTCAGGCATGCAGGGCATGTTCACAAGGGAGGCATTCACAACTCAAAATGGTGCTTAGTAGAGTAGAAATCACTAGAATGAGCCCCATTTTACGTCTTTTACTTGTCTTCTCAAACTTCCCAGAAACAGCTCTGCTTTAGGTTAACTACTCTCCCTTCCTCTGGGGTAATTGCTCCAATACCACACACAGCAGCTGTAGGGAGCACAGGAGCTCTTCCACTCTACATCACCATGTGCTTCCAGAGTATAAGTTTTCTTATTAATGGAATATTCTTGAGAAAAGCATCTCCTCCAAGGATGCAGATCTTCACACCTACAGGCATCATTCTTGGAAAACTGCAACTTAAATTCAATGACGTGAACACACTGATGAGCACCTTGCTTAACCAAACATTCAGACATGACCTGGGTCAGGACACACTTGGTTGAAAGGCTATTAACCTTCCTGAAATGAAAACCGAATGCAGCTTAGCTGACTAATTATTAAAGTTCCTATGCGTGGTTGAATTTATGTCCTTGTAAATAAGAATATTTTACATTTTTTTTAAAGATTTTATTTATTTATTTGACAGACGGAGATCACAAGTAGGCAGAGAAGCAGGCAGAGAGAGGAGGCAGAGAGAGGAGGAAGCAGGCTCCCCGCTGAGCAGAGAGCCCGATGCGGGGCTCGATCCCAGGACCCTGGGATCATGACCTGAGCCGAAGGCAGAGGCTTTAACCCACTGAGCCACCCAGGCGTCCCGAATATTTTACATTTTTTCCCCTTGACAACTTCCATATTTTCAATCCTCAGACATTGTAATTTATCAGTGATCAGTGTTCATATTCATTCTGTAAATTTTATACTTTCTGAATCAAAATCCATCTTGCAATCCCACTTAACTTTCATTTTAAAATTTTTTTTATAATGCAAGTTATATTTCATTCACTATCACCTTTAAAAGATTCAAATTACACAAATGCTACAGAATGAACTGTGAAAATCTGGGGAGCCTAGGTGGCAGTCAGTTAGGCATCTGCCTTCAGCACAGGTCATGATCCCAGGGTTCTGGATTGAGCCCCACATTCAGGCTCCCCACTTCTCCCTCTCCCTCTGTCCACTGTACCCGCAGCTTGTGCTCTCTCTGTCAAATAAAATAAAATCTTTTTTTTTTTTAAAGATTTATTTATTTATTTATTTGACAGAGAGAGATCACAAGTAGGCAGAGAGGCAGGCAGAGAGAGAGAGAGAGGAGGAAGCAGGCCCCCCCGCTGAGCAGAGAGCCTGATGCGGGGCTCGATCCCAGGACCCTGGGATCATGACCTGAGCCGAAGGCAGAGGCTTTAACCCACTGAGCCACCCAGGCGCCTCTAAAATAAAATCTTTTAAAAAAAAATTGTGGGGGCGCCTGGGTGGCTCAGTGGGTTAAGCCGCTGCCTTCGGCTCAGGTCATGATCTCAGGGTCCTGGGATCAAGTCCCGCATCAGGCTCTCTGCTCAGCGGGGGGGCCTGCTTCCCTCTCTCTCTCTGCCTGCCTCTCTCTCTCTCTCTACTTGTGATCTCTCTCTGTCAAATAAATAAATAATATCTTAAAAAAAAAAAAGTTGCAACCTGATTAAAAAAAAAAAAAAATTGTGAAAATCTCCTTTCATACCTCCATACAAGGGAGATATGCACTGTAATTCCAACAAACTATCCCAATCCTTTAGCACTTAACCTATGTATATGTACTATCCTTTAACTATACATATATAAAGCTACATGCACATGGTTTTAGAAGGGGTACTTTTTTTTTTTTAAGATTTTATTTATTTATTTGACAGAGAGAAATCACAAGTAGATGGAGAGGCAGGCAGAGAGAGAGAGAGAGAGAGGGAAGCAGGCTCCCTGCTGAGCAGAGAGCCTGATGCGGGACTCGATCCCAGGACCCTGAGATCATGACCTGAGCCGAAGGCAGAGGCTTAACCCACTGAGCCACCCAGGCGCCCCTGTTGAGTATCTTTTTATGGCAGTAAATACACGTCGACTCTATTCAATATAATGGCTGCATACTACTCCATAATAGATTTATTTTACCTAATCATGTCCACCCTGGCTGAGGTTTTTCTAACTCTTCATAATCACAAACAATGCTGCAACTAAACTTACACACATCAACTTGATGCTTATCATAAAACATATTCAATATTATAATCATGGAGACACATTCTACTCAAAAGATTCCTTTAAAAGAGAAAATATTATTCAAGATTATGTTTTCTACAGGGGCGCCTGGGTGGCTCAGTGGTTTGGGCTGCTGCCTTCGGCTTGGGTCATGATCTCAGGGTCCTGGGATCGAGCCCCACATCGGGCTCTCTGCTCTGCAGGAAGCCTGCCTCCCTCTCTCTCTCTCTCTCTCTGCCTGCCTCTCTGCCTACTTGTGATCTCTCTCTGTCAAATAAATAAATAAAATCTTTAAAAAAAAACAAAAGATTATGTTTTTTACAATCCTAAAAACACCAAGAAAAGACTATAACATTTGGAGTGACACAATGAGGAATTTCACTTAGTGTTTTCTAATTATTTAAGATCTTTACCCTATTTACAAAAATGCCGGTTCAAGTGTCGTAAATACACATTGCCACTGGAAGGAGCTCCTTAACACCTCTCTCGTACATTTAGCACGCTGGAACTCAAAGCACTGTTCAAATCCTGACATCTCTAATTATACAATCCCTCACAGCCTACCTACAGCATCATCTTTCCTGAGAAAAAGTATGCACTTTCTGCTCACAAGCCTTCAAACATTCCATCTCTTCCTCCTCCATCTAACCAATCTCATCAGACCACAATTTTCAGCATCCTGACAAGCCAGTCCCTCTGGGTCCACTGTGCTCTTACTCCTGGGTTCCTGAGCAGGCCTACAGCAGAGTCCACCCACTTCAAGTCCATCTATCCATTTCAGGCCCACTTTTGTAGGAGCCCTCCCAACTGCTAGCCAGTCCAGTTAATTCACTGCTTGTCCAACTTTCAAACTTCCCCACATATTATTCTAAAACTAGAATCTAAACTATTCCATTTCTCTCCTCCCAATTTCTTTCTCAGTTTCTGGTAGATTCTCACAGAACTTCATATAGAATTTCATCTCTTCATCTTAACAGTATATACCCTCCAGCCCTTCCTATGTTGTTCCAGTAAGCCAGAAGCCATTCACCCTGGAGACATGCTGTGGATACAGATACAGCCTGGTGAGAGATCCACAACACTCTCCCCCAGATTTTCAAGGGCCAAAAAGAGCTCATCAAACACTGCTGGAACATCACAGCTGTCCAAGGCATAGGAAACCCCACTCCAGGGTGCCTTATCCTTCCCTCTGAGCTCAAAATAGAGAAACATATTTCACACACTATTTCCTGAAGCCAGTCTTTCCTACCTGTAACTCTTGATAAGCAATTCCTCAACTTTCTAAATACAGAACCTTTTATTACCTCAAAATATTTTGAGGATCGTACAAAATAGTGGGTTGAATTTTTATCATCCAATGATCTAGAACAACTTCTATACAACTTTACAGACAATGCTTAGAGTATGAATCAACCAGTGAACACCCATAGTAACTGCACAGCTTACAGGTCAAAAACCACAGCTCTAGAACTCAACTTTTCAATTCAATCAGGGGACCTCAGTTTCACAATACTCCCTCCTCTGCTGGTATGCAAGCCTTTCTCCTCAACACAAACTAGGGTTCCTCTGCCTGCATATATGCAACTTCTCTAATGATTTCTTTACAGCCAAATACAATAAACTTCTTTCTTCAATATTAAACATGAATGACCTACTACTTTTGCAGATTCTGTCCAAATCAATACACTACTTTGGAACTCTTCTGCCTCTAATCACTGTTGTTTGGCCCCTTTTCCTGGAATTCTTACTTCTTTTTTCAAACCCCAAGGCAACAGTTCTCAACCTATTTATGACTCCATTCACTGCTGGGTAAATGCCATCAATGATATTTCTCACAGTGCACTAATTCTCTACCAGCTGGCACTATTCCTCAAGATACGAGTACGGCTGCTGGAGCACCTGGCTGGCTCAGTCCATAGGGCATGTGACTCTTGATCTTGGGGTTAAGTTCGAGTCCTACACTGGGTGTAGAGATTACTTTAAAAAATATAATAAAATTAGTTAAAAAATTAAAAAGTACTGCCACATTACCTGGAACATTCCTCCCATAACTAGTCTCTGATTTTCTATTCAGTCCACTTGTAGTCCATAACATGGCAATGAACAATGAACAAGAAATGCCTGCAAACACTCACACTTGTTGCATTTCTTGTGTTGCACCTGTATATATTCACTGCTTCCTCCAACCAGACAGCAACTCCTTGAAGGCAATTCTCTTATCTTAGTCATCTCTCTGAAGGACAAAGCACCAAGTATAAACCCATCACTTCAAATATCTTCTAATGCTTTCTATGTACCTGAAATATACAGTCAAAATTTCCTAAACCACAGAAAGAGAACACTATTTTGCAGGATGCTAAACAGGGATAAGGTGAAAGAAATGTTCCATAACTAAAGGTTTAAGAAATACTGGGTTAAAGTTAACATGTTTATTTGTAGAACTTTCTAGAAACTTTAATCTCACTAATTGTGAATCTCCAAAAGCAGAATTTCCCACATTTGTGTTACAAAACTCTTTCCCACCTTCTATTGCTCATAACCAGCACCTATTAACTTCTCCCTTTCCAGGGAACACAATTGAGGAAATATTTATTAAGCAATTCATTATTTTCTTTCACAACTACTTTATATCGAGTATGATTTCCAAGAACGTGTTAATAGTTTTGGTTTTATGATTTATCCTTGCAGCCAGTCTCAGAACCCCTCAATTACCCCCAAAGCTATTAGACAGTATTATTACAAAAATCTTTTTAAGGATACATTTCAGGATACTCTTAAATTGTAAGCTCCCTTACTGCTTTTATATATGGCCTCATTTACAAAAACTCCATTTCACCCGCTCTTTCAAGTACAATGTAGTCGCATTCAGAATGGCCCCACATTTAACATACCATCAAAGACCGTCCTATAATATAGCCTCTAACAAAATTAGTCTGCCCCAAGTCCCTGGTAATAGAACTGTTTACCTTTATGCCAAGGAGGTTGGAAAAGCACCAAAATGCACATGTGGCATGTGCCCAGGCCAACTTCGAGGCATTTGTGCTATGAACCCAAGAGTTCTTATGAGGCTTTCAAAAAAACAAACAAACAAACAAAAAAACCCCACCCCAGCAGAGACCTCGGTGATTCCACGTGTGCTGTGTCAGTGACTGTACTTACTGAGGAGGAGAACAATGTTTTGAACGTGTTGAAGGAATACACAGTCACAAAGCTAAATTTTAAAATGCAGTTTAATAAATAAATAAATGCAGTTTTGAGTAATTTAAAAAAATTAAAAGAAAAAAAAGAGAAATGGTATAACCCTACATTTATTTAAAAAAACAAAAAACAAAAAACAGTACAATCTGTTAAAAGCTGTGGGCAGCTTAAGTGACTTGCCATTCCCTCACCAAAACAAGAGGTAATACAAATAAAAAGGACAAAGTGTATTCTAGAAAACCAAGAGGAAGATAAAATAAATGTGGAAAACAGGCACACTATTATTCTTCTCTGGAAGATTCACAACACTTAGTAGCCCACTAAAGGTTCCATGAAACATGTCAAAAAAAAAAAAAAAAAAAAGTCAGTTCAACACTATTTAATCTACTGCTTCCCAAATTTATTGACCATAGAACCTTTTCTTTCCCTCCCGATTAACACTATTAACATCTCAGCATAAACTGGTAAACAGTTTTATTAGTATATCTGATTGGAAAAAGCGTATCACAGAATTTTCTGCCTTCATTCTTCTGCTCCAACAATGTACAGTGTTAAGACAAAATAACCTTTTTTAAGAACTTGGAATAGGCCACAGGTAATCAGAAGGTAAACTTCTATGCATCTGGGGATGGGTGAAAAAGGAGTTGGAGATTAAGGAGGGCACTTGTCCACGATGAGCACTGGGTGAGGTACAGAATCCCTGAAACACTATATTGTACACCTGAAACTAATACTAACACTGTAGGTTAACTCTACTGGAATTAAAATGAAAAAGAAGGTTTGTAAACTTCTAAATTTTCCTATCTAATCTCATTCCCCCTCACTTCCTCTGCCTACAAATTTTATTTCAATGACTGAGCTATGGGAAGAAAATAAATACAAAGTCTTATCCTTCTAACAGTTAAGTTTCAGAATCTACATTAAAGAGGAAATAAATTCTGAACTCTATTCCTGGAATCATGCAAAACTCTGTTCTGGGTTAAAGGCAGGACCTTGGAAATGTTTCAAATACTAGTTCTTTATAACCGGTGTGTTTCCTCAGCAGTAAAACTCTATGGAATGGGGATGTTGGCTGTGTGAAAACTCCCACTTATCTAGTCTCCACCCCAAAGCCTCACCCTTATCTGAATCCTTCTAAAGCAAATCTGATTTTTTTTCTTTTCTGGTACTTTCTTTTCCAGAAAGAAGAAGAAATGACCTGCAACCAGGAAGCCACATGCTTAACTAGGCACACACCTCTACATTGAGGAAAAGTTAATTACCAAATGAAGAATCCTGGGGATTAATCAGTTTGCAAATTCACTACTGCACAGCTACAAACTAAATAATGTGTTTTTCAAAACCACTCTACTAACCAGGCACAGCAAAAGTATAACTGATTCTAAAGTCAGTCCTAATCTAATAATTTCAGAAACTATTTATAGATGTTTCTGTTTTGAGGTTGTTTTTTTTTTTTTTTAATCTGCTCTAAATTTAAACCTGCTCCTCATTTTCAGAAGCTGAAATTACCATAAAATTAAGTACAGGAAAAATATACACCAATGAGTACAAGCCACCTCCTGCCAGGATATTCTTGCAAAAGGCTATGAAGAATAGTTTCCCAGAGAGCTTCAACTCTATTACAATCCTACTTTGCTTAAAAAAGCGTTCCTTCTTCCAGGTGTAAGTTTAGCTGTAAATTTCAATAAAAGCGGTAAGTATATAACTCTTTCTACTGACAATAGCCAAGCAAATGCCTATTTTAGAGCTTATCAATCATTTCAGATATAATTCTGACAATCCCCTTTACTAACAGTTTTAGGGAATATTAAAATTACGAAGTCCCAAAACATGGAATAAAAGGACCTATGTTTTTTAACTGCTCTTGGTAAAACGCTTATTAACTGTGGACCAACACTGTTCATAGGTGTTTTAAATGGGTGCACAGGCACGTGATAACGCATGCTCCAGTCACTTTCGGGCCTCTCCCACCACAGGATTAGGTCGGAGCCCATTCACCAAGTTACTGATCAGCAATGGTTTCTGTTGAGACAGGGGGCGGCACTCAGTAAGATCATGTAGAATACCACTGTCGTAGCCCTAGCTATACATAGTTCCGTTTCTACTGGGCCTGCCCGAAAGAAAGCAACTAAAAATAAATATTTTTGAAAAGGTAAATCCCAGAAGAAAGGAAGATAAGTTCGAGTGATCTCACCTGATGTTCCACAGGTTGCCTCACTCACCTGACGGACTCTTTTGAAGGCAAGCCCCTCTACACCTCAGTTCCCTCGGCCCTCTCTCCCTTTCCAAGACAGATAGCCACATTTCTGTTCCCTCCTCAGCGCAAAACCGCCCCCAATGGCCCCCCAGATCCACTCTAGAGCCCGCCCTCCTCCCAGGTACCCTCCTAGGTCCACCACTCTCATCCCGCTCGCCGAGGCCGGCCTCCGCACGCAGCACCGGCACTTCACACCCTCACACTCCGGCTCCCGCCAGCCTCCGGCCTCGGCGGCGCCCGCACCGCACCGCAGCACCGCCCCGCAACACGCCCCCCGCCCGCAGCCCCCTTACCGCACATGATGCAGAAGGCACGGTCGGCGGCCGAGCAGCGAACGGCTGGCGAGGTCGGGAGCGCACACACGAGCGTCTGGGGCGATCGGCGAGCTTGGGGGCCCGGGGAAAGCCAACCCGACTCCCTCGCGGATGCGACGGCCGGAGCAACGACACCCTTCTCGGCCTCCCGGGCTCGCTAGCAACTGCCGACGGGACCCGCCCCTCGGCGCGCACCGCGCCGCCGCCGCCGCCTCCCGCGGATCCCATTGGGCCGTGTGCACGCCGCTCACGCGCAGCTCCCGCCTCACCGTGCCGCCCCGCCCCGCCCTCGAGCCCACGCAGGCGCTGGCCTGCTGGCGGCGGAGACGTGGCACCAGCCAGCGGCCGCATCCGCTTGGGGTTCCTGGAGCCGCCCGGCCCCCCGGGCGAGCAGCTGGAGGAACCACGCTGTGGGGGCGGAAGAAACTCGGTGGCTGGAAGGGAAAGACGGAACATTAAGGAAAGAGGAGGATGGACTTGTCAGCAAAGCAAATAGCATTGGAGCATGCACCCAATGCAACCCAAGGCCCCAGGCTCCGGCACCCCACGAAGCGGCGGAAAAAGGAGGAAGAAAGCGGGAGGCCTGAAAAGGGGGGATAAACAAGTCCGAATGGAAAGGGACATAAGACTAAAGAAAAATTGCAAAGAAAAGTGAATGAGGTAGAGAGGAAAGTTAACCAAATTCTTGATGCAAAGCTCCATTCAGGTTCATCCAGTCTTTCTGGTGACAGGGAGTTCAGATCCGGACTTAAGCTCTATGTAATATGCTTGGCCTCTAAACGCCCTCCGCACCCCACCCCAACCCTATACCTTCCTAACCCCCAGTTTTTGGCAGAGGGGATGAGGGTGGGGAGAGGAGGATGTAAAGCTCGACGATACAAACACTGTGCTACTGGTCTTATGAAACTTCTGGCTCAGACTTCTGATGGCCCACCTGAGAAGACTAGGAATTGCCCAGATTTGACAGCCTTACGTTTGACTCACTGACGATTAATTCTGTAAATTAATGCACCACTCCTGCCAAGAGAGACTTAATCAGAGAGAGATGATGTTTCTGAGAATTTATTATCCAAGCATTTGCTCTAGGAAGATTTAAATGGTATCTTTAGTCAAATGTAGATGGTTATCATAACTATTAATGGCTCCAGATTAGGATCAAATAAAAACTTGATTGGCATACAGAATATGGCATGGACTTCTGACCCTAGGTATCTGGTCTTACCTCACACGATTGCTCTCTTCCTACCCCACCTTCCAGCCCTTGACACTCCAAAGCTACAGTTTCCCTACTGCGCCAACATTCTCAAATATTTTGTACACATTAGTGATTCTTTCTGGAATCCCCACCCCATCTCTATTTAAATGCTACCTCTTGAGGAAAACCGATTTTTCTCCCCAGACAGCCTTAAGGACATGGATTAACCTCTGTCTTTGAACTGCCCCCTTTAAATCAATATACTTCTGACATTGTGTTTGTGTGTGTGTATTTCCCTCCGAGGTTGTTTCTTTCTTTCTTTCTTTTTTTTTTTTTTTTTTAAGATTTCGTTTATTCATTTGACAGAGATATCACAAGTAGGCAGAGACACAGGCAGAGAGAGAAGGGGGAATCAGGCTCCCTGCTGAGCAGAGAACCTGATGCGGGGCTCTATCCCAGGATACCGGGATCGAGGCTTTAACCCACTGAGCCATCCAGGCACCCCCTCCAAGGTTGTTTCTTTGAGGCCAGATCAAGCCTTTGTATTCCCAGCACCTACTAAAACCCTAGCACAAAATAACAGATCGAAATGTTTTTGAGGCTTGCTCAGCGAAGCATGCGACTCTTGATCTCAAGGTCATGGGTTTGGGCCCCACATTGGGGATAGAGAGTACTTAAAAAAAAAAAATCTTTAAAAAAATGGTTTTGAAGGAGTGAAAAAACCCATTCTGAAGGAGTGAAAAGTCATAGGAATTGACTTCCTATGACTGGTTATATGATCAAATAAATGAAGGAAGGGCTTTTTAGATATTCTTAGAGGGGGAAAAATGGCTTTTAATTACTTGTTTCAAAGAGAGGCTGGAAAAATGTTACATTTAATTAATCAAAGTGTTTATCACCTAAGAGTCCTTTAATATTTCAGGCCCCTAAGCCCCTAAATGACCCTAGAGCTAAAGTTAAAAACACAGCTAAAAATTTAAAAATAGCTGTTTGTTAATAGACAACACATTTCTTAATGGAAAAAGCAAAAGACTGTGGATGTACATCTTAGCCTCAGAACCCACATCTAAGAGTTTTTAGTAAGATCGCAGTGATATTGCCAAGGTGTCAAGGTAACAAAGAGAAGAGAAAAGCAAGGGATTCAATGGTATTTTAGTTTGAGCATGAGAATGTTGGTACCACTGCTGGCACTTTCTTTGTGGCATCATCAGGTTTGCTAGCAATGCACAAATGTGTTGTTCAAACACTGGAATCATACTTTGACTCCTTGGTGCATGGGTTCTTCATATTTTTAGATATGCCAACTGGAAGCCCAATGGCCTTCTGCCCAGCAGGATGTATGGCAAGGAGGAGGTTGTGAAAAACTTTGAAAGTCAATATTTTCCCAACCCAATGGAACAAAGAGCCCTTCATAACTATGCTCCAGTCAAGACACTAATATGAAAGAACTCTGTTTATCTGACCCCCATCTCTACAGAGCTTTGCCTTAGCTGGACCTTTGGGAATAGGGGCTGGAAAAGAAAATAAATGATCTGTGAAGGAAAGGGGACATCTGGATCTAATTAAAACATCTGAAGAAATGGAAAGGATTTTCTCTCCTCATCAAAAGTTCTGAACTAACTGGACTTCAAAAAAAAAAAAAAAAAAAAGAATGATGGTAAGGAGGGTGTCAGTCATCATCTCTTTATGTAAGTTCATTTCTCTGTTCATAGATTTGTCCTGTTAAACCTGATGGCTCTCAGTCTCCTCCATGCTATACAGCCTGATGCACAGAAGGCCGGCCATTAGGGCTTCCAGCTACCATTTCTAAAGAAAGGAAGAACCATACTTAAAATAGCTTTATAAGATTTTTAAATTAGGGTGCAGTGGAGTGGCACCTAGGTGCCTCAGTTGGTTGAGCCGCAGATTCTTGGTTTGGCTCAGGCTGTCGTCTCACGAGTCATGATATCAAGGCCCATATGGGACTCCCCACTTATTGGGTAGTCTGCTTAAGATTCTCTCCCTCTTCCCCTCACCCCACTTGCGTGTGCACTGTGCACACTTTCTGTCTTTCTCAAGTAAATGGATAGAATCTTTAAAAAAAAAATTTTTTTAAACGTCATGTTTGTGATTTTTGTTACTCCTTACCTGAATTCCAATAGCAAATAGCAATAAAATTATTACAATAAAAAATGCCTAGATATAAACTTTCAGTTATAAGTCCTGGGAATGTAATGAACAGGATGGTAATAGTTAATAATACTGCACTGTATATTAGAAAGTTGCTAAGTTTTTACCAAAAGAAAAAGTTGTGACTATGTTTGGTGATGAGTGTAAACAAGACTTATTGTGGTGATTGTTATACAATATATAGATATACCAAATCATCCTGTTGTACACCTGAAACTAATATATTGTTACATGTCCATTATATTTCAATTAAAAAAGAAAGGCATAACAAGAATATGGGAAGCAGGGAGACAAATGTTCCAATTTTTAGGGAGTTTTGTGGAGAAATGTGCCCCAATGGACAGAGAAGATTGTGGTTAAGTATCAAAGGAAGAAGAAACAGATGGAGCTATCAAGGCTTATGAGATGGAAGAAATGAACATAAGAATAAAAGGCACCAGTCAGGGCCTCATAAAGTCCCCTTCATTGAACCACCATCCCAGTTCATCCTATAGACCTTAACGCCAAAGTGACCCTCCAAAACACAAATCTGATTCTGTTCTCCCTGCTTCCAATTCAGTGGGTACCCTTCACCTGCAGGATTAAGTCCAGACTCCTCTGTAAAGACATAGTTACTCAGGATTTCATTCCTGCCAGTCTTATCAGCATCATTTTCTGCCACTCTACTCAAGCAAGCATCTTATGGTCTAGCTATACTGAACTAGTTCCCTAAGAATGGACTATAATGCTTTTCCATCTTTGCCTATGCTCTTTTTGAAAGGAAGCATTAAAAAGGTAACCAGGTGTTAGTTAGGACATGACTATAGAGAACTAGTCACAAAATGGGTTTGTAAGGGGACCACAAAATTCCCTTGTCCAAAATTACCTCCACTCCTTACCTATCACATTGCCTAAACTTGTCTCTGTATTTCTGTATTTAAAGCAGAGCCCCGGGGCACCTGGGTGGCTCAGTGGGTTAAAGCCTCTGCCTTCGGCTCAGGTCATGATCCCAGGACTCTGGGATCGAGCCCCGCAACGGGCTGTCTGCTCCGCGGAGAGCCTGTTTCCTCCTCTCTCTCTCTCTCTCTCTCTCTGCCTGCCTCTCTGCCTACTTATGATCTCTGTCAAATAAATAAATAAAATCTTAAAAAAAAAATAAAGCAGAGCACCTCCCTTTCCCCCAGGAGGTCTACAGTAAATCATTATCATCTATTAATACTTTACAGTGACATTTAATATAATTTTCATTTAGATATTGGGTATGAAAAGGTCACTGAGGAAATGAAAGTTTTGATGTGGATGAAGCTGTTTCTGAAATCAGAAAGAAGCCAGGTCTGGACAGATCACCTTGATTGATGACACTGGTCAAAAAAGGGACAACTTAAGGGCATGTGAAATTGAGTATGATAATCCAAAGAGAGGGGACCAAGATATGGAAGAAGGAATCAGAAATAAGTTGGTGATGAAAGCAAACTCTGCCCTCCATAATGCATAATTTTATATATCAACTTGGCTGAGCCACAGTGCCCAGATATTTGGTCAAACAGTGTTCTGGATATTTATGTGAGTTACTTTTGGATGGCATTAATATTTCTTTATTTTTTTTAAAGATTTTATTTATTTGACAGAGAGAGATAGAGCACAAGTAGGCAGAAAGGCAGGTAGAGAAAGGGGGAAACAGGCTCCCTGCTGAGCAGAGAGCCCACTGTGGGGCTCAATCCCAGGACCCTGAGACCATGACCTGAGCTGAAGGCAGAGGCTTAACCCACTGAACCACCCAGGCACTCCTAGGAGATTAATATTTAAATCAGTGGATTGCTCTTTATAATGTAGGTGGGCCTCACCCAATTAGTTGAAGACCTGAATAGAACAAAAGACTGACCTCCCTGGAGCATGAAGGAATTAGGCAGCAGACAGTCTTTGGACTTCAACTACAACATTGGCTCTCCCCTTGTGTCCAGTCTGACAGCCCACCCTGAAGACTTTGGACTTCCCAGCCTCCATAATTACATGAGCCAATTCCCTGAAATAAATGTAAAAATAATAGGTAGAGAGGTAAGTAGATAGATACAATTTCTTTTGTTTCTCTGGAGAACCCTAATACATCTACTTAATGTTGATCCTACTGATTTTTTCAATGCTGAATATATGAATTTGTTTTAAATTTCCTAAGGATAGAGCTTTTAATGACAAAGAATAGAAATTCACTCAAAGTAGCTAAAGAGGGGATTTATTGGCTAATGTCATTGGAAAGGACAGGGATATAGCTTCAGGCACACCTGTATCCAGGACACAAACAGTGTTGTCAGAACTCCCTTTGATTCTCTCTCCTTGACCTTATGCACAGGTCAATGACCCTCAAACAACTCTGGAATCATATCTTTATAGTTTGCAGTCCAAGGGGAAAGAGGCTATTCCCCCATTCTTTTTTTTCTTTTTAAATATATATATATATATTTTATTCCCCCATTCTTACTTTTCATATTCAAAGCAAGGATTCTGATGTGTCCAGTGCAGATTCCTATGCCCCGCTCACTCCTGTTGCAGAAGGCGGGACACTGTGATTAGACAATTCCACCAGTACCACACAGTCACCAGAGGCACAGAGTCAGCGAGAGAGCCAACATTTCCCCAGCCCCACATAGACTCCTTTTCCTCAAAGGAAAGGGGAAGGTGTTGCTAATGAAAATGCAGGGACACCTGTAACACACAAACAAAAGATGCCCACTACATCAGATGAACACAGCCTTGACTGCCCCACCAGGAAACCTCATGCTTAGGAACAAAGATGCAGACTAGAATTAGTATATTCCCCTATATTCCTCTCTGGGGTGCATCCAAATTTTCCCAGTAGGCAGAACCTGGAGCAGTTTTCTAGCTCTGCTAGAAGGAAACTCACCTTACTGCCAAGAAATTGTCCACAAATAGGAAACCATGAGATTAACTGGTCCTATCTAATATTTCTGTTCTGTAGGATGTGATCAGAGTTGGAATGGAAGCAGCCCATTCATAGAGCTGCCTAGAGCTGAAAGATCACTGGAAATGTAAGGTAACAGGAAAAAAAAAAAATACTATTCCCTAGTTTCTTTCAGGGGATACAAAGGCATAGCCTACAAGCACTCTGTCAAGATTGCAACTCTGCTGTGGGGAAATCGAAGTATAAAGCTGGGGTTTCCCAAAGGGATGTAAATTCCAACTGGACTGAAGAGCAGCTAGCTTCCTGACAAAAGGGTTGGGGGGCAGGGGAGACACACATGCACATAATACTGCTTTGGCCCAGTAGAGTCAGGAGCAAATAAAAGATGGAAAAGACTTTGGCCCACTAGAAAGCAGCACCTCTGAGGGCAAGGAACGCTCTCTCCCCCACCAGGTAAAAATACTCAGGAGTGGTATGTGGGTCCAGTCCCCTTAAGACAAAATAGTAGTATTGTAGCAATGTCCATAAGGTCTGCAGCCAGAATGCCAGGGTTCATATTCCTGGCTTTTCCACTGAAGTTGTATGGCAATGGAAAATGTACTTCTCCCTGTGCCTCATGGGGACAATAATAGTTACCGATCTCACAGGATTAAATGACTTCATAAATGTAAGGTGCTTAGAATAGTGTTTGTCACATAGTGAATGCCAATGAAAGTTTGCTATTTTTAAATATTTTGCTCCTTGTCATTCTGGATAATGCTTCATCCTAATTCTCATTAGCAAAAAATCCTCCAAGTGCTTGGCTGACTCTTAGTCAATAATCTCAGTTTCAAATATCTATTGAAATGTCCCATGTTTACAAAGTGTTTTCCATAATACTTGCAAGATTTTATACATTTGGGGGGGCTAATTTTTGTTTTCACCAAACACAACTAATATGAATGATTACTTCCCCTTTTTGTGAAACATATACGAGAAATTAAGTATAATTTAAAAATTCAAAAGTAAAACCACTTATCTGATTAACCATACCTTCTAAATTAATCTTTGATTGAAAAAATGGCTCAATTAATTTAAAAATATATTATTTTCATTTTAAGATTGGTATTTCGCACTGTTGGCCACAAATAAGAAAAAGCAGTAAAATAAATGTACCAACTCCTCCATGACTTACCAAGGCTATTAGAAAGCAATCAGCTTCAAGTGACAATACCTGCCAACAGTAGATGTTAGTAACAAGAAAACCTCTTATCTCACATGATACTCTGAAAACGGGTGGTTCCCAGACTATCTCAAAAGTCAATAATGTCCTCAAGGATCCAGGCCTTGTTTCCTTCCTCTTTGCCATTCTCAGTGGACTGGCTTTTCATCATGGTTTTAAATTGACTGTCATAGCCTTAGACATTAAGTTTCCATTCTACAGCATACCTGACAGGAAAGAAAGGAATTGAGGGGAAAAGAGCCTTCTTTACATAGATTAACTCTCTCTCTTAATCAGGGAAGAAAATCTTTTAAATTAAAACACTCCAGTAGAGCCTCTCTTACAGCTGGTTGGCCAGAGCTGGGTTACATGTCCCCACCTAAACTAACTGGCAAAGAGAAAAAGAGTTAAAATGACTGGCTTACTTTAGTTAGAATTTATCCCCTGAAGCATACCTTCCCTGGTCACATCACAAATGATAATTAACAGGTTGCCAGGGTGGCTCAGTCAGTTAAGCATCTGTCTTCAGGTCAGTTCATAACCCAGGGGTTCTGGGATCAAGCCCTGCCTTAGGCTCCTTGCTTGGCAGGGAGTCTGCTTCTCCCTCTCCCTCTGCTCCTCTCCCTGCTTGTGTTTTCTCTCTCTCAAATAAATAAAATCATAAAAAACAAAAACAAATGGTAATTGAAAGGGCCTCTCTCAGTAAGAAGCAGGGGTATATATATATGCTGGGTAGGCAGCCACTTGTTTCTGTAGCACCGTTCGGCTCACTTTTTGCTTCTGTCCCATTTCCAGGTAAGGACTTTTACTTTACACTTGGGCCATAGTTTGCTTCTTGCAGTCCCCACATACATACACATACATAGCTTCTAGATTCTGTTTACACTGCTCTGTATGCCTAGAAAGGTCTTCCCCACCTTTCCTCTCTGCTTCTTAGGGCTGCTCCCTTTTGCAGAAAATCTTGCTCATACCTTGGCCTCTCGGTTCCATGATTTCCCCTCCTCCAATAATCTAATTCACTCCCCACTTCAGCAACTTATTTCATGGCCATCCATGAAGGCTTGTCATTAACTGCATCTCCTCCACACTCTCAATTTCCTGTAGCTTTTTTAAAAATTAATTTATTTATTTAACAGAGACCACAAGGAGGCAGAGACCACAAGAGAGGCAGACAGAGAGAGAGGAAGGGAAGCAGGCTCCCCGCTGAGCAGAGAGCCCAATGCGGGGCTCGATCCCAGGACCCTGAGACCATGACCTGAGCTGAAGGCAGAGGCTTTAACCCACTGAGCCACCCAGGTGGCTCAAAAGCAATTCCCAGAGTCTGACCTGAATTCATCTCTAATAGCTTAGGGAACGAATTCTGCCAACCCCGCTGTCAGGTCTATGAACCAAAGGACAAACATATAAACTTTAAATTCCAGCATTCATAGATCATGGAGTTCTTCCTGTTTCCATCCTTTTTTTTTTTTTTAATTAATTTATTTATTTGAAAGGAAGAGCAGAGTGAGACAGAGAGCGCACAGAAATTGGGGTGAGGGGTAGAGGGAGAGGGACAAGCAAACTGTGAGCTCAGCAGGGACCCCAATGTGGGACTTGATCCCAGGACCCTGAGATCATGACCTGAGCCAAAGGCAGATGCTTAACCCACTGAGCTACCCAGGTGCCCCTCCATCTCTATCTTAGTATGGATACTTTTGGGAACCAGAATTCCAGAAATAAAATATACCACTGCTCTTTCTCTCTTTCTTATCCTGATATTGTCTGTGAACTACTGTTTCTGAAATATTATAGAAAGAGAGAGAAGGGTAATTTACTATGTTGGGTATCTGAAAAAGCAGTACCTCTATGGCAGAAAAATAACTGATCATATTTCTGGCATGGCACAGATTATAAATCTCTGAGTCAAGAGAATCCAGTGGAAGAAGAACCAAAGCAGTTTTTCTTTTTTTTTTATTTTTATTTTTTCAGCGATTCTGCTTTATAAAATAAAGCCTGAGTATGCTAAGGCAGCTCTTCCCTCAATTCAGCCTGCTGTGTCTTCTACCAATGGAAATTCTGCCTACATTCTGGAACTTGGTTCTTTATTAGTTTTCAGCATCATGAGTACTTTTTTTTTTTAAGCCAGATCTGGTTTTTTTTTTTTTTAAGGGGGCAGAGAAGAGACAGAAGGAGAGAGAAAGAGAAAATCTTAAGCAAGCTCTAGGTCCAGTGCAGAGACCAAAGTGGGGCTCATTCTCACAACTTGAGACCATGACTTGAGTCGAAATCAAGAGTCAGAGACTTAACCTACTGAGCCACTCAGGCACCCCCAGGCAGATACAATTTTTAAGCCAGAATTGTTTAGTTTTTTTTTTTAAACAAGATAAAAATCCAGTAAAGATGGGGGTACTTGGGTGGTTCAGTTGGTTAAGCCACTGCCTTTGGCTCAAGTCATGGTCCTGTAGTCCTGGGATCGAGTCCCACATCAGGCTCCCAGCTCTGCAGGGAGTCTGCTTCTCCCTCTGACCTTCTCCCCTCTCATGCTCTCTCTCACTCTATCTCTCTCAAAAAAAATAAAATAAATAAAATAAAAAAATCCAGTAAAGAGTCTCAAATGTTTCCCAAAAAGCTAAGCCATTTTAGAGTATTTTTTTTTTTTAAAGATTTTATTTATTGATTTGACAGAGAGAGATGACAAGCAGGCAGAGAGGCAGGCAGAGAGAGAGGAGGAAGCAGGCTCCCTGCTGAGCAGAGAGCCCGATGCGGGGCTCGATCCCAGGACCCTGAGATCATGACCTGAGCCGAAGGCAGCGGCTTAACCCACTGAGCCACCCAGGCGCCCCCATTTTAGAGTATTTTTATAAGTATTCTCCTTATTTACTTCTGTATTTAAAAAAAAGCAAATAAATTAGATGGTGGAAAATGAACTGCTTCATACATTATGCAAAGGAACCATAAGAAATAAAGAACTAACATTAAAATATCCCTGGATAAAATCCACGTGTACAGAAGATGATTCAAGATGTTATAAATAACTCATATGAGGTAAAGCAAACATGCAATATTTATATATCAGTCTGGAAAAAGGGCACATTTTATTAATCCTCAAGTTCCTTAGCAGATTAATAATAAAAGCTTCGTATAATTATCAATAAGTCCAACTGCTGGGCCCAAAGAAAATGCTAATTATTTTAAGGTGAGTTAGCTTCTTTTTCATCTGATTCATCATCCATAACCTAAAACCAAGAAAAGAAAAAGAGAATTTAAGAATTAAGAAAAGGATTAGAAATTGCTATTTTCCTAATTATACCATTACTTGCTTACCTGAAATACTCCACTCTATAATAATGCGTGTCAGTCCAATAAGAGTAAGTCTATCAACAGCCCCCAAAGCACAAGTCTGTCTCATAAACTGGTATCATAACAATATAAAAGCAAATTTAATATTAGCAAATTAATTAAGCACTGGTCTTTTTAAAAGATTTATTGAGAAAGAGAGCATGTGTGAAGGGGGTGAGGAAGAGAGAGTAGGGAGAGGGCAGAGGGAGAGAATCTCAAGCAGACTCCCAGCTGAGAGTGGAGCCCATGCTAGGTTCGATCTCAAGACTCTGAGATAAGGCTTAAGCTAAAACCAAGAGTTGGGACACTTAACCAACTTCACCACCCAGATGTCCCAAGATTAGTATCTTTTCATGAGTTAATATTTTACTCAGGAAATAAAGAGTTGTCCTTTGGAGAGGAAAAGAGTTATATAAACTCAAGAATGTTTTTTCAACACACCTACTACAATTAAACACCAATTCAAGTTTATAACCTGACTGCCAATTCATCACCCCACCCTGGATAAGTAAACATATGTTCCTTTGTCAATCCACCAAAGTGTCAAGTAATGCAATTCTTTAAAGAGGTGTATAGGGCATAGAAAAAAATAATGAAACAAAAATAAGTTTGTTTCTTTAAATCTAGAAGAATTTGGTTCTGATCTGAGACTATCATGGAAAAACAATTCATATTTTGTCTTGAATTGAGTAAAAATAGGTATTAACTTCTAAGGAATTGATACATTATACTTAATCTTAGCAACACACAATCCAGAGAGTTTCATCCATCAATTCCTATTTTAGGCAGCACATTCCTAAATTTGGAAACCTTCTTCCAAATACTTATTTAATACAAAGAATGTACACAACATGTACAACACACAGGACTAAGTGTTGGAGAAGAACATAAAGACCTGGGTACGATGACAAGTCTCTCAAGGAACTTATGCATAAACATAAATCTGAAACAGACCCACAGGAAGAGGCTTTGGACAAAAGCAGAGCCCAAGTCCAAGGAGAGGACCAATATGGCCTTCAAAGAGCAGATGCCATGTATTATACCAAAAGGATGGATTTTCATACTACTCAGAGATGAATGGTTCTCAAAGGAGCTGAGGAGATGCCCTCTCCTTAAAGGCAGAGTGACCTGAAGAGTTTTTTCAAATTTCCAATTTCCATACATTGTTTTCCTCCTTGATAATTTCTTTCCATAAGGCCAAGCCTCTTGGTTGAGAACTGTGGCAATAATGGCCACTATTACTAGTGAGAAGTTTCTGTGCTATTCCTGAGGTGCTCTGGGGCAGAAAAAATCCTATCAGGCTAGAATTCCATTTAGTCCTCTGTCTTACTGTACAACAAAGTATAATTTCTCGATGAGGTTCTTGCCTGGATAAATCTGATGCATAAATATGATGGAGTTCTTCCACTGAGGACTTCCAACTCTCAGCTATAACATCCATGTTTTGAATCCCCTTTTCAAAATTTTTCTTTTTTTAAAGATTTTTATTTATTTACTTGAGAGAGAGACAGTGAGAGAGAGCATGAGCGAGGAGAAGGTCAGAGGGAGAAGCAGACTCCCCATGGAGCTGGGAGCCTGATGTGGGACTCGATCCCAGAATTCCGGGATCATGACCTAGGCCGAAGGCAGTCGTCCAACCAACTGAGCCACCCAGACGTCTCTCAAAATTTTTCTATAAACAGAGCAGCAGCAAGACCTCTGAGTCTCCATTTCCTTACGTACAGAATGGGAATGACTTACTCAATACTGTGTTGTGAGAAGATTAAAGCAACAATATTTGTAAAAAGGCCTGGCAAATAGATAGGTATTCATAACACTAAAGTGAATTCTAAAATAAGGGGTCTTCAAGTCTAATAACAACTGTAACACAGAGATCCAGCCCCTCAAGAATATGTCAGGTCATAAATTTCTTTTTAACCCCCAAATATTTAGTTTAATATTGAATCTCGACTGTTATATAATATTGGCATACCTGTTCTACACCCTCTACTTCCGGAATATAAAACTGCAGCATGTTCTGAATTCCATTTTTAAGAGTAATGATTGAACTGGGGCAGCTGGTACAAGAACCTTGGAGTTTGAGCTGTACGATGCCATCTTCAAAGCCTTTATAGATCACATCTCCTCCGTCTTCCTGCACAGTTGGCCTGTGGTCACAGAATATTTGTGATGTATGTAAAAGAACTGAAGCGTCCACCAAAAAAACTTAAAACAACTCAGGGCTTAGATTTTTATATTGATAAAATTCACAAAGTTGGAGCTACTTATACAATAGGGAAGAGAAATGTAGCTAGTCTCATTTGTAACTTTTTCAAAAAGTTTCAGATAAAATGTGCAAATTCATTCATACAAATATTTGCTCCACTTATTATATTTTAATCCTGCTTATTAATAATCTTTTTAGGCATTTAAGATCTCAAATGTTCTAATAATTACAATTACCTAAGATAATACTCACTCATTTCTTTTGAATGAACAGACGCTGACTGACATGATACATGCTGGCTTTTTCTCGCCAGATCAACTTTGCATTGAAATATAACATTAATAAAAAAAACACATGAATCATGTATGATCAATTATACAAATTTTTACAAAGTGAACACACATTTGTCTCAGGCCAAGACACAAAGCTAGCACCCCCCAAAGTCCCCCTTGTGCTTACCGGCAACCAAAGGTAACCATTTCCTAATTGTTATTACTATTGATTAGGTCTGTTTTGTAACTTTACAATTTATAAATGGGCATTCCATTTAAAAAAAATAGAATTTCCTCTTTTGTATTTGCCTTATTTTGCTCTTAATGAAATTCTTCCACATCATTACACAGTGTTTCATTAAGTGAAAATGCCAGAATTTATCCCTGCTGTTGTGGACAGATATTTGGGTGAAAATCAGTTTTTGGTTTTTACAGACAGTGCGGCTATGAAGACTCTTCCAGATGTCTTTTGGCATACATATACAGGGCCACGGGGAATACACCTGAGCACGAAATTGCTGGATCAAGAATATACGTATATTCACATTTAGTAGATACAAACAGTTGCCCTTTGCCCACGTTCTCATACCCTCGCCTCACACTGAGAATCAGCAAAATGACCCATGGGAAACCTTCATGAACTTCCCTTCTCCATAGGCTCTTGTGTGCTTCGGCAGCTCTCTACCGTTTTCAAACGAAAAAAAAAAATTTTATTGTATTTTATTGTATTTCTGTGAGTTCTCACCAGGTCTGCTACAGCAAAAGTGGAAGCCTGCAATTCTCCACTCATTTAAATTTCTTCCTTATGGGCAATACTCTGAAAGAAAGTATTTCTCTTTTCACAATCCACCCAAACACTGTTTAAATCATTTTTTCATTTTAAGAAATTTGGTACTATAACAATATCAAACCTAGACTGTGACTGTGAGAGATAAATTCCCTCACTATGTTTAGACAGATTGTCTTAAAAATTTTGGAGTGCATATACAAAATGTAAATTCAACTGCCATGGTTACCTATTACAATTTAGATTTACTTCTACTTATTTATTAGAGGGCTTTTGTTTTCTTTTCCCTCACAGACAGCTAAAAGTAAATTGCTATAATGGAAATTGCCTCTGCAGCATATTTGATTTCAGGCAGAATGATGAGCACATACCGTATTCTAGTATCTAACAATTCCT
Organism: Mustela nivalis; assembly: GCF_964662115.1. Classification (NCBI taxonomy): domain Eukaryota; kingdom Metazoa; phylum Chordata; class Mammalia; order Carnivora; family Mustelidae; genus Mustela; species Mustela nivalis. The sequence continues at coordinate 53,341,273 of NC_139027.1, read as the reverse complement.
TAATCATTGCCACAACTTCATCATCTTCTTCAGATCCTATTAACAATTGCAAATAAAATTTATCAATGATAGAAAGTTTATATCCGTGCAAATAAAAGTATTAAAAAGGATGATTTTAACTTAATGTCTCATTAAAAAAATAATAAAAGCATACACATCTAACTTGGTATGGTGATAAAAGGGAAATGGAAATGATAGTTGGAGAGATGGAAAGACCATTCGATTCTCTGAAGAAAAACTTTTTAAAAAAGATTTGAGAGAGGAAGAGAAAACACATGCATATACAGGAGGGAGGGGAAGAGAGAGAGGGAAAGAGTCTCAAGCAGACTCCCCACTAACTGTGGCGCCCAGTGTGGGGCTCAATCCCATGATTCTGAGATCATGACCTGAGCCAAAGCCAAGAGCCTGACGTTCAACCAACTGTGCCACCCAGGTGGCCCTTGATTCTCTGAAGAAAAATTAAGGAGCACTGGCCAACTCAACACTTGGTGATGAAGGTGAATAACTGACATAACTTGATCTACTAATGATGCTAGGGTTTGAATTTTTTTGGTTTGTAAACTTTCATCATCCTCAAGGATTGAGAAGTGGCAGAGAAAAAAGATTGCCTGGATTGAGAGGGAAAGTCTGAGACACAAAGGTACACCTACTTCATAAGTTAAATTATATTTTTAATTTTTTAATATAGAGGTTTTCAAAATGACATCCATACTAAATATAGATAGATATAAGCCTTATGGAAATTTCCAAAATATTCTACAAATCTGAACAAAAGTATGTTTTTCATTTTATGTCATTTTTGCTTTTCTTTTACTTTATAAGGTTATATACTGATCTTTACCAATACCTTTTTGTGGGTTTAAAAATTTTTTTGAGAAATTTACCTTTAGGAAAATGAAAAATACAGATAATTCAAATTATACTATAATACACACTCTAGAGTTCTGGCAACAATATAAGTAAGAATTATCAATATCAAATTATATTAACTTTGAGCCTTTTTTAATAAAAGAAATAAAATATAATAAAACAAAGGTTCTCTTATGTTGGGGTGCCTGGGTGGCTCAGTCAGTTGAGAGTCAGACTCTTGGTTTCAGCTCAGGTCATGATATTATGGGTCATGAGATCAAGCCCACATCATGCTTCACACTCAGCATGGAATCTGCTTGAAAGATTTTTGCCCTATGCCCTTCCCCCTACACGAGTGTGCATGCTCTCTCTCTAAAATAAATAAATCTTTAAAAAAATATACTACCTAGCATTTAAACTAGAATGACACTTTTTTCAAAATGGCTGTATTTCAAAATATGTTCAGTGAAAAAAGGCAAGTTGCATATAATGCACATTAAAGTGAAAAAACTCATACCATATATTCCCCACAGAGACTTACACATGTAGTAAAAGTTTAAAAACAAGCCAGGTTTATATACATCTCTGGAAATAGAACAGGGGAAAGCAATGGATGGGGGCTGTGAGGTTTTGGTTTTATCTTTAATGTTGTGGACTTTTTTTTTTTTTTTTTTTTTGAGTAAAGCAATAGAAGTTTTTTAAGTGAAGATACTGAAAAAGCTCTCAAGAGTGAGAGGGGTCTCAACAGGGCTGCCCTGTGTCTTTAATGTTTTATTTAAAAATGGGTCCCAAGAAATTATGGGAAATATTAACATCAGTTAAATTTGAGAGGAGAGCAAATTGGTATACATTATTATTTTCTATATGTTTAAGAATTTTTATAATTGAAAAATTCAATTTTGTATAATATAGTCAATTTATGCAGAAGTTTTCAAAAATGATGGATAAAACTAATATATGTGAAGTTTTGTTCCCTCTGGAATTGGTTCCAGATCTAAACATGGTACAATGACTACTATCATGACTTCCAAAATCAAAACAAATGTGAAGAAAGTGGAAAAAAAATTTTTTTTACTTAAAATAAATATTAATTACCCAACATAGTACCTGCTTCTCCTGAAGATGTTTCCTCAGTAACTAAGGGTAAGCCAGAAGCAAAGAAATCCATGATTGTTGCATAAATATCTGGTTTCAGTAAATTCCAGTCTAACTCTTCACTTTCCTGTAAATATTTAAAGGAAAATCCTACATTTCTAATCAAGAGCAAGGACTAATACAAAACAATACTTCATTTCTTTTAAGAATCTTTTCCTATATATATCCTATACTGTGTAACAACAGTACTCATTTTTGGAGAAGACTTGTCAATTCAGTCCTTAACAGATCTGTTTATAAGGACTTTTGGAAGATATAATCTTATAATATTCTTCATCCATTCATTCATCACACTTACGTTAAATGGGCTGTATGTACCATGCTTTGTTTAGGGGATATCACAATGATTAAAAGATACTTTTTCATGAGGTGAAGAGAGTTAAAATACTGAATGAATTTTGTGTTTAAGGAGAATGATAAAGAGATTTCCTATTCTTTTAAATAAAGTAGAATAGAGTTGCTTGATCAAATATACAGGATATCCCACAAGCAACCAAAAAATTCAACTCACATATACTACTTCAGAGTACTGAAGAAATCCAATGACACAACTGTAGAGCCAAAACATGTAACATGTTTTATCTATGGTGTTGTGCTAGAAGACTTATGGACATCCAACAAGCCCAGTATCCTTAAGAAAGAATCCCTAACTATGTAACCTCTATATCTGGCCAACTAGTTGATTCCATTAAAAAAAAGACACAATGAGGGGCACCTGGGTGGCTCAGTGGGTTAAGGCCTCTGCCTTCAGCTCAGGTCATGATCTCAGGGTCCTGGGATCAAGCCCCGAATCGGGCTCTCTGCTCAGCAGGGGGCCTGCTTCCTCCTCTCTCTCTGCCTGCCTCTTTGCCTACTTGTGATCTGTCTGTCAAATAAATAAATAAAATCTTTAAAAAAAAAAAAAGACACAATGATTAAATACCTAAATAGTACTAACATCCATAAAGAGAAAGGTAACATGTTTTCTTTTAGTTTTCTAAAGGAGAGCTCTTGGGGGCGCGTGGGTGGCTCAGTGGGTTAAAGCCTCTGCTTTCGGCTCAGGTCATGATCCCAGGGTCTTGGGATCGAGCCCTACATCGGGCTCTCTGCTCAGTGGGGAGTCTGCTTCTCCCTCTCCCACTCCCCCTGCTTGTATTCCCTCTCTTGCTATCTTTCTGTCAAATAAATAAATAAAATCTTTTAAAAAAAATAAAGGAGAGCTCTTTAGGAGGAAAAACTATTAGATTGGTCAGTCCATTTAGATTCTCAGGAGGCTGTTAGCTAGTGGCTATGTTTAAATACTATTAAAAATGAATCTACAGGGACGCCTGGGTGGCTCAGTTGGTTAAGCAGCTGCCTTCGGCTCAGGTCATGATCCCAGCGTCCTGGGATCGAGTCCCATATCGGGCTCCTTGCTCCGCAGGAAGCCTGCTTCTCCCTCTGACTCTGCCTTCCACTCTGTCTGCCTGTGCTCGCTCTCACTCTCTCTCTCTCACAAATAAATAAATAAAATCTTAAAAAAAAATTAATAAATAAAAATAAAAATAAAAATGAATCTACAAGCATAAAAGGGGCTATTTTTGTCATGGATTAAGAACCAATTTAGGGGTTCTCGGTGGCTCAGATGGTTGAATGTCTGACTCTTGATTTCAGCTCAGGTCATGATCTCCTGGTTCTGGGATCAAGCCCTGCATCAGGCTCCTTGCCCACAGTGGAGTCTGCCTGAGAGTCTCTCTCTGCTCACACGTACCCTCTAATTAGTAAAATCTTAAAGAAAAAAAAAAGCTAATTTAGACATGGTATACAAAAGACAAGATACATGGGCACTGCTATGGATACAAGGGCGAAACTAATGAGTTGCCTTAGTGACTGTGAACTGGTTCTGGGAAACATTTTAATAACTTATTTGGAAGGCGGATCAGAGGGCTACTTCAGATCTTCAGTAAACAGTGGACTCTACCGAGTAGGGAAATACTGCTAATAATAAAAAAAAAAAATCTGAAGTAGTCTGAATGAGAAAAAAAGGCAGTACATAAGCTTCAAATACATTTACTCATTTAGACATTTAGAGAAAAATAACAGGGGTGCCTGGCTGGCTCAGTCAGTAGAGCATGTGACTCTTGATCCTGGGGTCATGAGTTCAAGCCCCACACTAGGCGTAGAACTTACTTTAAAAAAAATATTGGAGGGTACCTGGGCACTCAGTGGGTTAAGCCGCTGCCTTCAGCTCGGGTCATGATCTCAGGGTCCTGGGATCGAGTCCCGCATCGGGCTCTCTGCTTGGCAGGGAGCCTGCTTCCCTCTCTCTCTCTCTGCCTGCCTCTCTACTTGTGATCTCTCTCTGTCAAATAAATAAATAAAATCTTTTTTTTTTAAAAGATTTTATTTATTTGACAGAGAGAGATCACAAGCAGGCAGAGAGGCAGGCAGAGAGAGAGGAGGAAGCAGGCTCCCTGCCGAGCAGAGAGCCCGATGCGGGGCTCAATCCCAGGACCCTGAGATCATGACCGGAGCCGAAGGCAGCGGCCCAACCACTGAGCCACCCAGGCGCCCCAATAAATAAAATCTTTAAAAAAAATTGGAATTATCAAAGTTATTTCAAAGGACAGAAGAACAGGAAATCATCCTTACTCTGCTAAAGAAATAAATTATTCATTTTAAATAACAAATTATGGATAAAAAGTCTCTGAATCATCAATCAGCAATCAGAAAAAAAAATAGGCAATAGCTAAAGATATCAGGTAGATGAGATAGTCTGTAAGAAAAGTAAGTGAAAGAAAACAAATCTACTATTCCATCCATTAAATTTCAATATATGCCCTTAAACTATTATTAATTAATTATGTCATTTCACTTAAGAAAAAATAGTGGGGCTGGAGAAATTCCGAAAAAGGTAATCAAATTATGAACAAGAAATAAAATAAAAGATGACTTACCAAAATCAAATAAAAAAAAAAACCCAACTCTGTAAGATATAATCACATTTTCAACTAAAAAAAATTTTTTAAATGCCACAGGCTGCATATTAAAAAAACTAAAAAAAAAAAAACCCTTGTTAAAATAAATACATAATTTGCCATTTGTAAAATGAAGACAAGAATACCTAGTTTAAATAATTAAATTAGGTAATAGACATAAAGCACTTCTGCTATGTAAATGCCATACCAGACACGTGGAAACGTTAAATAAGAGGTGGTCCTCCCCTAACCCTCAAAAAATATAAAAGAAAGCAAACTGAAGAATACCCAAGATAGGTCAGAGGTCTCTAAACATGTGGGATCGGTCAGCATGGATTTACTCACCACAATTCTTTTGGTAGAAACCCCTTAAAGCCTGAAAATTCAGTCTATGAAGTCCTTTGTCATTGTTCCCTTCCATAAACATTTTTTTAAGTGAACACCATGTGCCAGGCATTGTTCTAGGTGAACTTAACAAGGCAGGCAATCTCTAGCTTTACAGAGTTTACATTCCAATGTAGGAAAGGCAATAATAAAAATAAACTAAAAAAAAAAGTGACTAAGTGATAAGTGCCACAAAGATGATACAGGGTGGGCTCCTAGAGGGAGAGCCATTTCAACTGATAGGAGCAAAAACGGGCTTTGTGAGAATTTAGACCCAATAACACTTGAAACAACAGGGAAAAACCTTTTACAAAGAGGATATTTGCAAGAACAACTATGGCCACTGGGATTGCCACCACAGAGGAAAACTCTAATTCTCCTCCACACATACAGCTACAAGAGCATTCTGGACTATTTGTAACAAGTCATTAACCCAGTCCACTTTTATGAGTCCTATCAGTGCATCAAGAACTCAAGAGTAATCCTTTCAAATTGCTTAAGAGGAGTTACATGAAAACGTTGGATTTTTTTTTTAAGATTTTATTTATTTGAGAGAGAGTGAGCCAGCAAGAGAGCACAAGATGGAGGAAGGGCAGAAGGAGAAGGAAAAGCAGGATCCCTGCTGAGCAGAGAGCACAATGCAGGCTAGATCCCAAGACCTTGGGATCATGACCCGAGCTGAAGGCTTAGTTGCTTACCCGACTGAGCCACCCAGGAGCCCGAAAACTTTGGATTTTGACACAATATTGAACAAGTGATTAACTTTGGTGCATACATATCAATTAACAGACCTAAAGGCATACATAGTTCAAATTTAAATAGTTCGTTTCTCATTCATCTAGTAGACTTGAAAATGAAACCGCCTTTTCTAGCAGATACTACTACCTCAGCTGTTGAAATGGGTAGCATAGTCAGATTGACTTTCTGACATTTAGAGGTTAACCAAATGCTACAGGACGACACAGTCCCCTGCTCTTATCTGTGAAGTTCTGAAGTATTATAGCAGATGGTCCATGATGAAAGAGGCCCCTTTAAAGGAGATACACATTCATTCTGCTGGTCAAATATATAAATACAGTTTATTTGTTTGCTTCTTTTTTTATTTCATCATTTAAAATTTTTTTTAAGATTTTATTTATTTATTTGACAGAGAGCAAGCACAAATGAGGTTGCGGGGGAGAGAGGCAGAGGGATTAGAAGAAACAGGTTCCCAGGCTGAGCAGAAAACCGAACTCGGGGCTTGATCCTAGAATGGGGGGATCACGACCATAGCAGAAGGCAGTTGCTTAACAGTCTGAGCCATCCAGGTACTCCTACTCCATTATTTTAAGTTAAGTACTAGTAAAAATATCAAAACCACCAATAACATTTCAATTATGAAAGAAAAAAAAGAATTAGTTAAAATAATACTTGGAGCCTGAATTCTAGTCTGCCCAGGTTGAATCATGGCCCTACAGATATATAATCACGGACACAATCCTGCACTTAACCCTCTGAGGCTCATGTTTTTCTCTTCTGAAAAATGAGGGATTTGGGATTGTAGTTAATTTCAACTTGAAAATTCTACTTAATTAATTGAGAAATGTGAGAAGTAAACCTAGAGATTTTTAATAACAATATGTATATAATATATCAAGAAAGAAATTCTGGAGAGAGATGTTGGATTTGGAAAAAAACTGAAAGAATTTCACCGATTATTTTATATAATCCTATGTTTACCTTTGTGACAGTGATGAAATCTGGTCCAAAAAAGACACTTTTTACTCCTTCAATTCTAAATAACTGCCTGTGAATAAATAAGAAATACGAGATAATAAAACGCTTTATTACAAAAAAGTTTAAACATATACAAAGGGAGACAGAAAAGTAAAAAAGTAAGAAAGGTTTTACATACCCATTCCCAGCATCAACAATTTAGGGCCAGCAATGATCAACTCATGGCCAATCTTGTTCCATCCTCTTACCCTACGATCTAGCAAACACTCTTGGGTATTACCCTAAGAGAAATGAAAACATGCTCCACAGAGACGTGTCCATGAATCTTTATAGCAGCTTTATTTACAAAAGCCAAAAAGAGTATCTGGAAATGCCCAACAACTAGTGAATAACTGAACAGACTGTGTGTATCCTTATAATGCAGGACTACTCAGCAATAAAAGAATAAACTAGCGATACATGCAAAACCAAGGACTCTCAAAAGCAGTATGCTAAATGAAAGAAGCCAAACACAAAAGACTATATGGTGGCATTATATAAAACCCTAAAACCATAAACTGTGGTGGCAGAAAACTCAATAGTTACCAGAGTGATAGATGTGTCAACTAACTTTATTGTGCTAAGCATTTTGCAAGGCATATGTATATAAAATCAGCACATGGTATACCTTAAGCTTACATAATGTTTTACATCAGTCATATCTCAACAAAGTTGGAATTCATTGCCATGAAACAAAATAGTTACCAGGGTATGGAAATGAAGAAGATTGAATGCAAAGAGAAATGAGGGATTTCTGCAGTAATCAAAATGTTCTCTACTCTTATTTTAGTGGTGGTTACACAACTGTGTGTGTGTGTGTGTGTATATATATATATACACACACACTTTTAAAGATTTTATTTATTTATTTGACAGACAGAGATCACAAGTAGGCAGAGAGGCAGGCCAAGAGGTGGGGGGTGGGAGGAGGGTGGGGAAGCAGATTCCCTGCTGAGCAGAAAGCCCCATGTGGGGCTTGATCCTAGGACCCTGAGATCATGACCTGAGCCAAAGCAGAGGCTTAACCAACTGAGCCACCCAGGTGCCCCACAACTGTATATATTTATCAAAAGTCTGGACTATACACTTAAAACTGAATTTCATTTCATGTACATTATACCTCAGTAAAATTAGTTTTTCAAATCCTCTAAGGGGAGAGGGGAGGATTATAATTTGAAAAGCCCCTGTAAGGGATTTTGAAATGCACCAACCTTTCCCAATCACTGATGTATGTAACATACCAGAGCAATGTCCTTTTTCCCTTACCCTTTTTAGGAATAAAAGTTTACATATTCCAAAAAAGGTTAGTTTACCTTTTCTTTGTCTATCATTGCCAAGAGTGTTACTGGAATTACTATCTGAATTATTGAGAATTTTGTCTGAAATGATGTCATCTGGGTCCTCTAATTCAATATTAAATTTACAAGAAGTTACAAGATGACTTGGTTACATAACATGATCCAATAAACCCAAGCACCGACCTATAAGCAGGTCCCTTGATTGGCTCTATGTATCTGCACTGTTAGCAAATCTATTTTCTTCACAGGGAAGGACCATGCGAAAGAATCAACCTGATCTTTGGGCCATGTCATGGGGACTGCTTTAGGCAAGAATTCATAGGTTCTATGCTTAAAGAAACAAAACACTTAAGAGGAGTTAAAACATTATTATATATGCTTTGCCACTTAGGTTACTTTCCTCAGTACAATTTCAACTTCTACAATATCCAAAATAAAATATAATACTCAGCAGTGAACACATATACCAAACATAGTCTGACTTACTCAGAATACAAAGACTATTACCTCTCTTAAGCTAGATACTGTGATTGTTAAAGTTTGACAGCAAACATATCCAACATAGTGAACTAAGAAGTCAGATTCTTCCAACCCGCAACTGAGCTATTCATTTTAAACATTTAAGTCATAAGTCTTAATATTTGTTCCTGTTAGATTTTACCTTACCTGCTTTAATCTATCATTTCGGCCTAATGAAACCTTTAAACATTTCTCTGAGCTTTGCATCTAACATAGAAGCAATTCTTTCCATCTGGAAACTGATAATTTTATCATCATTAATGTCCCAGGTAAAGAAAAGTATGGAATAAACATGCCAACTAGAGAGATATTACAGATACTACAGAGCCCCTGTATATGCCACTAGAGACAGATTTACACTGCTTAAATTTTTTATTTTAGATTTTATTTATTTATTTGAGATCCCAAGTAGGCAGAGAGGCAGGCAGAGAGAGGAGGAAGGAGGCTCCCTGCTGAGCAGAGAGCCCAATGTGGGACTCGATCCCAGGACCCTGAGATCATGACCTGAGCCGAAGGCAGAGGCTTAACCCACTGAGCCACGCAGGCGCCCTATACTCTGCTCAAATCTCGTCTGTCTTGTCCAGAAGGATAGTAAGAAATAGGTCAAATGCCCATCTGAAGATAAACTACTGTTCATTCATTCAATTACTCATTCATTCAACAAATATTTGAAAACTCACTGAATATCCCACACCGTACTAAGCACTAGAGATACAATGATGGGCAAGACAGACGGGTCTCTGTTTTTAGGAAGCTTTGCATTCTAGCTTATAGTAAACATTCTCTTTTCAAACAACAAAAACAAGATTAGTTTTGCCTGAAGGAAGATAATAAATTCTGTGAATCCAGGAAATGAGCTACTTTCAAAAGACTAATTTGGAAAGGGCTTTTGCCAACTGAACATCTGACAGAAATAATCTCCAACTCATCTGTAACTGAAGAGTCTTTTTTATTTTTATATACTTTTAAATACAAAATATATAAATTCACTTTTAATGTAAACATTTCAAACTATTCATATAAAGTGAAAATGCCTCTTGACCACCCCTCCCCCAAATCCACTGTTATCAGTTGGGTGTACATTCTTCCAGACCTTTATGTTAGTGTATTTTTGTTGTACTGTGTTTTTTGTTTTTATATAGGTAATAATCATATTGTACATAGTGGTCTACAAAATGCTTTCTTCACTTAACTGTATTATTATTATTTTTTTTTTAGAAGGGAGAGAGATCAGGGCAGAGGGACAGAGGGAGAAGAGAGAGAATCTTAAGCAGGTTCCATGCCCAGTGCAGAGGCTGATGCGGAGCTCAATCTCACAACACTGAGATCATGACCTGAGCTGAAATCAAGAGACGGACACTTAAGCGACAGAGCCACCCAGGCACCCCAACAGTGTGTCTTCTGACAGTAAATGAGGGTTCTCCTCATCCTTTTTTAGTATCTAAGACTATGCACAAAGTTTATTGAACTTTTCCTATTTAGGTTGTTTCCAACTTGTCACAACTACCAACAACGCTGCAATGAACATCCTTGTATCACCTTGTATGTGTTATGTGGATGTTCTTTTTTTTTTTAAAAGATTTATTTATTTGACATAGATCACAAGTAGGCAGAGAGGCAGGCAGGTTGGGGGGCAAGCAGACTCCCTGCTGAGCAGAGAGCCCAATGCAGGGCTCAATCCCAGGACCCTGAGATCATGACCTGAGCTGAAGGGAGAGGCCTAACCCATTGAGCCACCCAGGCGCCCCTATGTGGATGTTCTTTAAGGCAGGGTTTTTCAACTCCACTAGTAGCTTATAAAATCAATTAGGTATTAATCTGGATTTCATCTGATATAATAAAACAGAATAGAATAAAGAGAATTAGAAAGGAAAGAAGAATGTTTTACACAGGGTGAAAACTGTCCCATTGAATGCATGTGCATGTATCTATCTATGTACGTATGTGTGTATATGTACTAGGTTGTAATATAAAAGGTTTCTTACTGTGGCCTATAAAAAAAAAGTACGAAAAACAAATGCTCTAAGGCATTATTGTGAGAAGTAGCATGTGTAGGCCAAAGGAAATGTGCATTTTTATTAATGAGAAATTTAAAAAGGGGCACCTGGGTGCTTTGGTCAGTTAAGTGGCCAACTCTTCATCTCAGCTCAGGTCTCAATCTCAGGGTCCTGAGCTCAATCCCCACACTGGGCTCCATGTTGGGACATGGAGCCTACTAAAAAAAAATTTAAATTGAAAAAACATTCCTGATAGAAGTGCAATTCTGGCTCTTCTAAGTGTGAAATATGAAACAGCTGTGCGTATAGAAGTAATTATCTAAGCTTTACTCTCTAAATACCTCTGGCAATCAGTCTCAGGCTTAGGTTACCAAACACTTAAATTGATGTAAACTGATTCTAGTACTTCTTAATATAAATAATTTCTCTAGCCATCATTAAAAAGAAGCACATTCCAGTATTTTTGTTGTTTGTCCTATATCATCTGACATACATCTAACATGTCTGTAGCAAAATTTAAAAAATGTTAAAACTCTGACTTGTTTTTAAAAAATCATGCCAAATCTAATAGCTACTATTATTTATGGTTCTGAGTACAATATTTTAGAAACTACTCCATTTTGAAACATCTAGAAAAATTCAGCTATCCTTAAGAAAAAAATGAACAAGTTGTCACTGTTTTTTTATAAAGAGTTTTAAAGATTTACAATGGAAATTTATATTATTTTCATGAATTTTTTAAAGTAAAAATATAAATTCTTATTTAGTCCTGCTATAGATCTTCAATTACTTTTCAGAAGGGTTTCCTAATATTTACTGTTATTTTTCTCTTATCTCTTACCCGAAAAGAAAATAAAGCATTCTCTACACTAAAAACAATGCAGTACACATAAAATTACAAGCACTAAATGAAGCCGCCATCCCCCCAAAGTCAGTTATTTATGTTTCTTGGTAAAAGCAAATGAGAAATAGTATTATACCTAGCCAGAGGGGAGCGAAATGCTGCAGCTGGTGTGGGAAAATCCATGGTCCTTGTCTCAAGAACTGGTTTTCCTGGGATAAACTTTAAACTGTTGGGATTTGGAGTATCTTGTGTTTGAATAAACATGTGTCTCACTAAAAGAGAAAAAAGAAAAAGCATGTTATTCCAGAAAAAAAACAGTGGTTAAGTTTATGAACTATGAAGTACTCATTTTCAAAGAATCAAAAGATGTAAGAAAAAAGAAAATAAGGCTTGTTGCCCAAGCCAATGAAATAATTTTTAAAGACAACAAAGAAGTTTAATGATATATTTAGAATAACTGCACTGAATTTTTTATTAATATTGATGATTTTTGTTATTCAACAGACTCTAGCAATAGCCTTATTTTAACCAGGAAGGCATCATTCAAGAGCCCTCAATGTACTTTATTGGTGACCTAGTGCTAATGGCTGCCATGATCATAAATCATCACTGTGATAACAAAAAGAGCAAAATGTTACTTTTTCTTCTTTCCAAAGTGCTACCATTCTTTTAAAGAGAGATAGATAGGGGCGCCTGGGTGGCTCAGTGGGTTAAGCCGCTGCCTTCGGCTCAGGTCATGATTTCGGGGTCCTGGGATCGAGTCCCGCATCAGGCTCTCTGCTCTGCAGGGAGCCTGCTTCCTCCTCTCTCTCTCTGTCTGCCTCTCTGCCTACTTGTGATTTCTCTCTGTCAAATAAATAAATAAAATCTTTAAAAAAAATAAAGAGAGATAGATAAATTTATTTTTTTTTAAAGATTTTTATTTATCTATTTGACAGAGGGAGAAACACAGCAAGAAGGGAACATAAGCAGGGGGAGTGGGAAAGGGAAAAGCAGGCTTCCCACAGAACAGGGAGCCTGATGCAGGGCTCGATCCCAGGACCTCAGGATCACAAGCTGAGCTGAAGGCAGACACCTAATGACTGAGCCACGCAGGAGCCCCTAGAGAGATAAATTTATAATATTAATATTTAGTGTGTGAATAACTACTATATGCCAGAGATGGGGGCTGAGTGCTTTAAATATATTTAAGCCTTTAACAACCCCATGAAGAAACCCCATTACTCCTATTTCACTAAGGAAGAAAATGAAGCTTAGAGTTAAGTAACTTGTCCAATGGTATAGACTTAGTGATATTATAAATTATCATGTAAGTGGGAACATATGTGAATTACTTTCTTGAATATTTATTTATTTATTTATTTACTTTCTTGAATATTTTTAAATTATCTTTACAGGTTCTTCTTTGTCTATTCCAAGGCCATGAATAGTTCAAGAACAGATTGATTAAAGGAATAAAGAACAGAATCTTAATTTCCTACCTTGTTATTATGAAAATAGTTCGTAGGACAAAAGATAGTAGTGGAATTTTAATGGTCTTAAAACTATTAACCAGGTCCTGATGGTTTATTACAAAAATAAACTTTCTAACCAAAACAAAATAATTCTCTTCTTAGAGCAGTGTACCTAAATAGATTAATTTATTGAGCAGTTGGGCATGATGCTTAGTACTCCCTGTGAATTACATTATTTAATCTTTACAGTCTCCCAGGGAAACACTGTTTTTATCCTGTTTTACAAATGAGGAAACTAAAGCTCAAAGTCACTCAGTAGTAAAGACAGGATTAAAGCCCTGCCAATTTCCCACATGGACTTGCTTAACCACTATGCATACATACTGCCACTCCATACTCATTAATGGATGATAGGAAAATACATTTAAAATCAGTCTTCCTGGGGCACCTGGGTGGCTCAGTGGGTTAAGCCTCTGCCTTTGGCTCAGGTCATGATCTCAGGGTCCTGGGATCGAGCCCCACATCAGGCTCTCTGCTCAGCAGGGAGCCTGCTTCCCCCCATACCCCCTACCGCCTGCCTCTCTGCCTACTTGTGATCTCTTTCTGTGTCAAATAAATAAATAAAATCTTTTAAAAAATAAAATAAAATCAGTCTTCCTCTCCTGTCATAATCCTCATATTGTATGTCTGAGGAAAAATAGTAAAATATCAACAAGCAACAGCTTTATTTTAAATTAGAAAGAGATTAAACTTGGGAAAATACAGGATTTGTACGGAAGTGAATTCTTTTTACCCATTATAAAAGATTCTAATTTCACAGCTGGGAACGGTTTTTACACTTTGCCAAGCAGCCATCTAACTGATGTTGAGTCATTTCCTTGGTGAAGGAGAAACTGAAACTAAACTCCCATACATTTTAAGTCACTGTCCTATAAATATTATCAATTGGTGACTTGGTGAACAGGCAAATCCTATAAAAGACAAAAATTTTAAAAGATAACCTCAAAATCCAAATACTTGATTTAAAATATTTATACCTGCAGGGCACCTGGATGGCTCAGTCAGTTAAGCGTCTGCCTTTGGCTCAGGTCATGATCCCAGGGTCTTCGGATGGAGTCCTGCCTCAGGCTCTCCACTCAGTGGCAAGTCTGCTTCTCCCTCTCCCTCTGCTCCTCCCACTCTGCCTGTGCTCTCTCTCAAGCAAATAAAATATTTTTTAAAAAATGAGATAGTTATACCTCCAATGAATAAATTTATCTGAAAATCTGTATTACCTGGAAATAAGTTTTCAGATGGAACATTAAAGAAAAGCCTGCCACCAGTTTCTATAAATATAAGACAACAAGGTTCTTTTAACCTTGGACCTAATCATTTCTTGAAGACTTTCTTAATAAGTTATTGGTAATCAAAATCTCCACACACATTAAGCGCTCTCCCACAGTATTTGAGGAATTAAAACTGGTATTTTTCTACTCAGTCCATTTGTGTAAAACTATACCTGCAGAAAGAAAAAATTTCAGAAATACTTGAAGGTAAAAACTATAAATGTGGGGTGTCTGGCTGGCTCAGTGTGAAGACCATGCATCTTTTGATCCCAGGGTTATGAGTTGGAGCCCCATGCTGGGTGTAGAGATTACTAAAAAAATTTTTTTAAAACTACTATAAAAAAATTTGACAGCATAATCTATATATATTGTCTGAAGTAGAAAATATATGACATCATGACATAAACTTTCTCTTTTGACAATGAACAAAGCTATTTCGAAATAGTAATCTGACTAGGTATTAACAAAATCATTTCAATTACAGTCTAAGCTGGGCTTAATTAGGTATTTCAGAAATGACTCCCAGGTCCATCTTCCAGAAAGATGCCCCTCAAAGTGTCAGCAGGGCTAGAACAAAATAGAATGATCTAAAATAATTTTTCCCATTATGCTTGGTACTAATAAGTAACAGGTTAATAGAGAGGCAGAAGCTTCCCCCAAAATATACATTAATGGTACTTAAAGTCAATATATCAAAGACTAAGATCAGTGGGTTTCCAAACTGAAAAACCTGATGACCTCATAATCCCATCTCACAAAATGTGAAAGTCCAATTAAAGTAGCTTAACTTGCTAACTCAATATTTATGCCTAAATTTTTAGTCTGTGATTCAAGGAGCCAGGCAAGGGTTTTCTTTTTTTGCCCTGGTACACAGGAGAGGTAACTACATGATCCAACTCATGTAGTTAGCCAGAGTCAGCCACCTGCCAGAATATGGCCACAAAGTGTTTAAGCTGCTGATGGAAATGGGAGAGGGCCCAAGGGCTGAACCCAAACTCTTACAGCTCCATAAGCACATATAGGCAGACATTTACACACAGACACACAAAGACAACTCCCAGGGTTCCCTGATCACATGACACTGGTCATATTTTAATAATGTCCAAATCCTATCTTCATACCTACTTCCAATATTAATGAAAATAAAACCATGTAACATCAACAAAATTGTCAACAAAAGTCATAACTAATTAATTTGGGCCTCCAAAAAGACAAACTACATTGAAAGTACTATTTTCTAAGGCTCGGACAAAAACTAGAAATTTACTGATTTTAGGTGTATTCTTTTTCCTTTTTTTTTTTTTTCTTAAACAATTACCTTTTTTCTTCTTCTTCTTCTTCTTTTTTTTTTTTTTACAGAGCTTTCTTTTTTATTCCAGAGAGAAAGAAAAAGAGCGAGCATGAGCAGGGGAAGGCAGGGACAGAGAGAGAGGAAAAGGAAGAGGGAGAAACAGACTCCCTGCTTCAACAGAGAGCCCAAAACAGGGCCCGACCCCAGGACCGTGGGATCATGAACCAAGTTGAAGGCAAATGCTTACCCAACTGAGCCACCCAGGTGCCCCTTTTAGGTGTATTCTTAACAAAATAAGGAGGGCAGCAGCTTAAAATACAGTGTTTTTTTAAAACAAACCCATTTTCAACTTCTTTTTATAATATTTTCATTTGCGAAATCAATCTTGAGCAATGTTCCAGAAGATGTTATTCAAGATACTGAGATTTCATAGGCTTATTGGACACTATGCTCAGGATTCTTTTCTTTTTTTAGACTATTATTTGAGAGAGAGAGAGCACACAAGTGAGTGTGTACAAGTTGGGGAGGAGCAGAGGGAGAGACAGAATCTCAAAAACTCCCCACTGAGTGAGGTGCCCAATGACGTGGGGTGGGGCTTGTGGGGTTTGATCCCAGGACCCTGGAGATTACAACCTGAACTGAAACCAAGAGTCACATGTTCAAATGACTGAGCCACTCAAGTACCCCTGTGCTCCAGATTCTTGAAATCTAATGCCAAAATATGTATAAAATAATTATAATAAATGTTATGTTATGACACAAAAAAGTGCTGTTATTTTTAGGCACCTGAATGGAAAATTTACAAATTCTTATCTTTTATGATCCATCAAATAGTATATAAGTACAATTTCATTAGCTTCTGAAACATAATTTGTTCTAAAAGGTAAAATTTTACCTGTGTTACATAAGGTTGCAGGCATTGGGAAAAGTGGTTTATGTACAAACTGATGCAGAAGCTGTTTCTTAATGGTGTATGGATTCATCATAGGACAGAATCTATATTTAAAAACAAATAAAAACGACATTTCAAGAGAGAATCTTTTAAGCTCAATTTCTACTTCACATATATAACAACAAAGCTTAATGTCATTCTCTATCCACATTATTTCCACTTCCTTAGGCAAGCAATATCTGCAAACAATTTAAAAAGAATGGCTCAAGTGGAAATTTATACCCTTGATAACCAAGTGTACACAGTATAGTACAATATCCAGCGTTAAGAAACAAAAATGCAACTACACTTGTGATTTACAGTCTGGATTCCCAGACTCTTAGCTAGTTCTTTGCAGGAAGGATGCAAAGAACTACCATATTTTTTTTTTCCTTTGTAAATTTAAAAAAACTAGGCAATAGAGTCACACAGTTCAAAATTCAAAGGGAACAAAAGCAAATACTGTGCAGTCTCCCTCCTTTTTCTGTCTCCACCACGTTTCCCAGGAAAGAGAGAACCAATACTACCTGTTTTGGTTTTGGTTTTTTATTTTTTTTATTTAAAAAAATTTTTTGACAGAGAGAGAGAGAGAGCACAAGTAGGCAGATAGAGAGGGAGAAGCAGGCTCTCCACCAAACAGGGAGCCCAATGTGGGACTCCATTCCAGGACCTGACCTGAGCCGAAGGCAGCGGCTTAACCCACTGAGCCACCCAGGCACCCCAATACTTCCTGTTTTCAAAGGTATTTCAATACTTCAAAATTCTAACAAAAAGTGTACTATTCCCCTCCAAATTGCTTAAAAAAGAAAAAAAAAAAAAGCCAACAATCTATATATGCTTTTTGCCTGGAAACCTCTTAAGAGTGTTTGTAACTTTGGTTATTTCACTGTAATAGAGAAGTACTGATTGGCTATTTTTTCATGGCTTTGACAAATTAAAAATGAAGGGAGAAGGGGAAAGGGAAAGGAAAAAAAATCAGTAGTGAAAAGTTTTAGAAATCTGATGCAAACTACTTTAAAATCCAGGTTGGGTTTTTTTTTCTTTTTTTTTTTTTAAGATTTTATTTATTTATTTGAAAGACGGAGATCACAAGTAGGCAGAGAGGCAGGCAGAGAGAGAGAGAGAGAGAGAGAGGGAAGCAGGCTTCCTGCGGAGCAGGGAGCCCGATGCGGGGCTCGATCCCAGGACCCTGAGATCATGACCTGAGCCAAAGGCAGCAGCCCAAACCACTGAGCCACCCAGGCGCCCCTCTTTTTTTTTTTTTTTAAGTAGTCTCCACACCCAACCTGAATGAAGCTCAGTGTGGGGCTTGGAAGTCAGGACCCAGAGATCAAGACCTGAGCAAAGATCAAGAGCCAGATGCTTAACCAACTGAGCCACCCAAGCACCCCAAAATCCAGTTTAAAATACATTGCTATCATTACAATTTTCATTTCACATAAGTCACTGAAGAATTTTAAATACATATGATCATTTAAAAACTTTCTCTGATTACTTTTATCTCCAAAAACCTAAGGAAAAGGAGCATCTGCATTTCTGTGACCCTCAGCAGCCAGAAGGATGGCCTCAGTTCCTCGACTTTACAATGAATAGTCACAGCTACCGTTAAGACTGGGCCAAAGACGGACCCAGATAATCCATGTAAAGTGCTTAAAACAGTGCCAAGCACTTAGAGCAAGAGTTCATAAATGTTCACTACTAGTATTATTATGTGATAGGTGCCCACTAATTAATTACTGAATGAAGTTTAAGGTTTAGGAGGAAAACATTTTTATCTATAGCTCACTGCCTAAATCTCGACTACACTGGAATATGGAAATACACTGGAGACCAGTATTCTCTTCCCTTCAGCCTAAGGAAGAAGCACCAGAATGGATGAATATGGTACAGAGATGGGTTTAAAGTGACAAAATAGTTACGGTGAGTTGCATTATTCCAGTAAGACATCTATCCAAATCTAACAGAGGGGGCCAGGAGGTGACTAACAAAAAAATCTTCCAGCAAACTTAATGCATTTACATTTCAAGGGCATCATTTGCAGGGAAACTCCTTAATATTCACTAGGTGAAACCTTGTTAGGCCCTTTTGTCCTTTTGTTCCAGAAGCAAAATCCAGGTACAGCACCTATTTAAGTCATCATTAGGGACTCCCGAGCCGGGTTTCAGAGCCTCCGACGAGGCGCTTGCAGATCCCGCCCGAACTCGGAGCGCCGAGCTGGTTCAAGGAGAGCCGCCCTCCGCAGGGCGAAACACCCAACGGCAGGGACGGGGGCGAACCCAAAGGCTCAGTAAGGGGCACTTCTCCCCGCCCCAACGGGGCATGTGAGGGGGCTGACCGCTCTGCTAAGCCCAGCGGTACCCCGGTGCGGAGCTCGTAGCTCGTCACCTACCGCCTACGCAGCCCCGCAGCAGCAACCGCCGCTCCCCAGCGTAGCCGGGCCGCAGCTGCCATCTTTGTCCGAGTGCGCAGCCGTGGGGGGAGCGCTCCTGCTTCGCCGAGCGGCGGAAGCCCCGCGCAGGCGCAGGCCGACCGGGAAGTGGATGGGCTCCGCGGAGAGTGTACCCTACCGGCCGCTGGCGGCGCTGCTCACGAGGAGCGGCAGGAGCAGGCGCCCGCCGCCGGGCACCTTTGCCCACCCTGCGCAGTAAGCCTGAACCAGGGCGAGGGAAGTCCCGGAGACGTTTGCGCAGGCGCCCTTGGTAAGACACGCGGGACTCGGCGCGCACGCGGAGCGTTGCATCTCTTTTCCTTCTTGATGGGTGCTTGCTTACAGGGACGAAGGCCGGCAGGTGGAATGCTGTTCCCCACCCCTAAACCAGCCACAGGGCCGCATGGAGCATCCTAGCTCGCTCTCCAGGTCCAGCTCAGTGGCTGCTTCCAAAGACTCCCTGGAGCATCTCCTTGGCTCTCCTTTAGCCAGCAAGATGCCTGCCCTTCGCCCGTGGGGCTGAGGTGGATCTTACCCTTCTGTTAGGCTGTGCTTATAGACCCTGTCCTCTTGGACCAACCCCCAAGGAGGACTTACCTGCGGTGCTGCCCTTTGCTGTCTAAGCATAAGTATTTGACTAGTTTCCAGAACGAAGTACAAACAATTCTTCCAGAACTTTTCTTGAATATTCCTCTTTCTCTAGGACAGCGGTTCGGACTGGGGGGCAGCAGCAGATGGGGACACATTGGAAACGCAAATTAGCGGGCCCCACCGTAAACTTACTGAATCAGTCTCTTAAGGTGGGGTCTAGTCATCCTTTGTTTATTTTTAAGATTTTATTTATTTCAGAGAGAGCGCGATTGAGCACGAGCACTGTGAGGGGCTGAACAGACCCTAATAATCCGTTTTAATACTACCTGCAGGAAAAATGTGAGAACCACTGCTCTAGAAGGTAAGCACAGTACTGGTTTCTGGACTAGAAACAACACACGTGTTGTTGGACAGATTGAAGACACACCCAATATAATCCTGGTGGTTTCTGTGGCCCAGAGAAGTGTCTAAAGGGGTTGGGTGCGGGCTGCAGGCCTGTGCAGACTGTGGGCTTGGACACTGAGCAGGCCATGGCTCTGGAGTACAGTTTACATTCTGGAGGCTCTTCCCTACAGAACCAAATGGCATAAAAAGAATTTTAATCTTTTATTTGTTTATTTTTTAACATTTTCTTTATTTGAGAGGGGGGAGGGTCAGAGGGAGAAGCAGACTCCCCTCTGAGCATGGAGCCTGATGTGGGCCTGGATCCCTGGGACTACAGGATCATGACCCCAGTGGAAGGCAGTTGCTCAATCAATGGAGCCACCCAGATGCCGCAGAGTTTTAATCTCTTAACACTTCTTTTTTTTTTTTTTTAAGATTTTATTTATTTATTTGACAGAGAGAGATTACAAGTAGGCAGAGAGGCAGGCAGAGAGAGAGAGAGGAGGAAGCAGGCTCCCTGCTGAGCAGAGAGCCCGATGCGGGGCTCGATCCCAGGACCCTGAGATCATGACCTGAGCTGAAGGCAGCGGCTTAACCCACTGAGTCACCCAGGTGCCCCAAATCTCTTAACACTTCTAATCTTTAGTTTTTCAACTCTCATTCCTGAAACCACACTTCTCAAATTATTTTTGAGAATAATACGTCCCAAATTATTTCTGACCTCAGGACCTTTGCATAAATTGCTCCTCTTATGGGGAATACCTTCTCCCCCTGCCAGCCTCTTTTTTTTTCCTCTTCCCCTCATTTTTCCTTGAATTGCTCCTATTAATTCCCCCATGTCTGAATATAAGGTAGGGATATTCTCCTTAAATATCCTACCTTAGGGGGCCTTTTCTAACACCTCTTTTCATCCCCATCCAAATAGTCTCCGTTATTCTATCTCAACATACCCTCTCCTTTTCCTTCATTTTACATTGTCTCAAGTTAAAATTACAGATTTGGGTGTTAATTTTTCTAATGACCCTTTCCCCGCTGTATCCTAAGACTTACGAAGGGCATGTCTGTCTCTACTCTTGTACCCCAGCAGCACCTACTGTAATAACTAGCACATAGTAGGTTCTCAACAAGAAGTAGTTGACTGAATATAGTCACCTCAACCCTTCTGTCAAATCCAGGACACTTGTTCACTCTGTGTGATGACCGTGTGGACAGCAGAAGGAGAGGGCCTGGCCTCACTCACCCCTTGGCTGGTGCTATGCCAACGCAGGTTGTGGCATCTAATGGAGAGGACTATGGCCATTGGCACATAAAACTGGTGTGAAACAACCTTCACTTTTTTCCCCAAATATACTAGAAGGAAGGTGACTTTTTTTTAGGAAAGAGTAAAACTACTACTTGAGATATCTGGATCTTTATTTATGCCCTGTTCCTTCCTCTTTCTCTCTCTGTCTCTACACCACGCTTGTACACACACACACATACAGACACACACACACACATTCATTCACCATGATAACTGATAGACAACTGATATTTCCCCCAGTACTATTTCAATAGGATGTTGGCTCTGTTTTAATTCTTGGCTAAGAAGATTACCAGACCATGTGACATGGACCAAAAAATCATTTATTTACTCATTTACCATTTATTCAATAACTATTTTTTAAGCATGAAATCTTTCCCTTTGCAAGAGACAGATGGAGCTAGAGAGTATAATGGTTAGTGAAATAAGTCAGAGAAAGACAAATACAATCTGATTTCACTCATATGTGGAATTTAACAAACATAACAAGCACAGATCAAAAATAAGAGAAATCAGAAAGTAGATGCTTAATTATAGAGAACTGATGGTTACTAGAGGGGAGGTAGGTGGGGGATAGGTGAAATAGGTGATGGGGATTCAGGAATCCACTTGTCATGATGAGCCCTGGGTGAGGTATGGAATTGTTGAATCACTGTATTGTGCACCCAAAACTAATACAACACTGTATGTTAACTAACTGGAATTAAAATAAAAATCACTTAAAAAATGATTTTAAGATAACTTTTAAAATTAGTTAATTAATTTTCAACATTCATGTGTAATTAACATACAGTGTTACATTGGTTTCAGGTGTACGATGTCAGGATTCAGCAATTCTGCACATTACTCAGCCCTCCCGAAGATGAGTGTACTCTTAATCCCCTTCACCTGTTTTATCCATCTCCTCATCTACCTCCCCTCTGGCAACCACTACTTTGTTCTCTATAATCAGGAGTCTGTTTTTCTGTTTGTCTCTTTTTGCCTTGTTCATTTGTTTTCTTTCAATAACTGTTGAGTGCTTTCTGGATAGCATGGTGCCAGGCACTCGCTTTGTTTTAGGCATTGAGGCAGACGATGCTGGTTACCTTCCAGTGTTCATTTTGTCCTTCTTTACTAGTCAACACTGACCTTGCTTAGGTGGCAGTGTGTTCAGTCTAAGAAAAAGAAGAAGAAGAATTCTCCTAGCCTCTCGTGCAACTACAGCTTGTCGTGTGGCACAGTTCCATCCAATAAGACAAATGTGGAAGATGGTCGAACTGTCTGAGAAGGTTTTGCGTTCCTGCCCTCTGCACGGGTCCTTCTTCCTGCTTGTGTCAGGGCAGGAATGCTGGAGTCATGTCCGCCATGCTTCAACTATGATTTCCCTAAGGCAAAGAGCCAACAACCACCAGCAGCCACCCTCCTCCAGACTGCTTAGGGCATGAGAAAAAAACCAGCCACAAGTTTTGCTGATGCCACAGGTTAACCAGGTTTCCCATTACTCAAGAATGATCAAAATCCCTGGTCTGAGGATATAAACATGAACAAAACAATTCGTAGTCTTAAGGAGCTCCTAAAGGAGAGACATTGGAAATCAACACAGGAAACCCCAGAGGACAGCATGCTCCACAAGGGCCCACTGGTTGCAGGTGGGAGAAGTGAATGAGGACTTAGAGGTAAGAGGAGAGCCCAAGGAAGGCAAGAGGAGAGCCCAAGGAAGGCTTCACAGAAGAGGAAAGTCTTGTGTTGTGTGTTTAAAGAAAAAGAAGTGTTGGGATGTTCCAGCAGTGGCTGGCAGCACCGTGCAGAACCAGCCCACTAGCTCCAACTCCTGGTTCTGCTGCTCACTCGGTCGCCTCGTTGCATGTGAACTGCAGACAGGCACGCAAATTTATCTTTTTGATTTCATTCCCAGTGCCTGGCATTTAGGAGAGGCTCAAAATACACTTGCTGAATTGAGACCTCTCTGAAGTCCCATAGAACCAGGCACCTTCTACCATATTTTATTTCATGGTTATGCTAATAATTTATAGCCATTTACCCCCTCTAGAAAGCATATGGCACAAGGGGGCCTCCATTGGTATATGAGGTAGCTCGAATGCCTAGAACCGTGCCTAGCACACAGTAGGTACTCAATAAATTCTTGTTGCATGAATGAGCACCAAGTTTTCTCATCTATAAAATGTAGATAACTATAGCTATCCAAAAGGATGGAGTGGATAAGAGAAAAATGCATTTCAAATGTCTTGCCCTGAACTTCTCACATGGGTAGCTGTAACGATGCTTTTGTCTTCTGTAAAACTTGGAGACCCATTACTAACATAGCCATAAGCAGCAACACTTGAGGTCAGCAGCCTAGTCTGTTCTTAGAACTGAGACTGGTTTGAGCATTTCTCGGGGCCAGTGTGGCAGTTCCAGCAGGGAAGTGTTCGCCTGAAGTACTGGAAAGTCTGTCTGGAGAGAACTGGTCCGGGAAAGAATTTCTCTAGGGGGGGAAAGTCAGTATTCACGAACTTGATTCAAAAATCAGTGAGCCCTGATGCTCAGACAGTCTTTAGGCCCAGACGGTCTTTAGGCCCAATACCCATAGATTCTGCTTGAGGTTCAGGAAGGGTGACCCACAAAATAAGAGGGCTGTTTTGTTAAAATATCCCAGACTATGTGAGCCCTGGGTTCTGCTGCCTTATTAGCAAACTGCAGCAGTTGCTGTCTGGACAGGAGAAGTGGGAGGATGTGACACCATGGGTGCCTTGGCCTTCTGAGGCTGATCTGGCAGCAAGTGGCAGAGCAGTTGAAATAAATATGTGAATGATAGCGGAACAGAACCTTGTTCCAAGCACATGTGATGCCAGGAATAGCTAGGAAGAGATGAAGTCACTGGAGTCTCTACAGAGAAGGTGGGGACAAGGAAACATTGTATTGTGACCCTGTATTTCCCAAGAGATTGGTTATAGTCTCAAGAAATGTTAAACAGGTGACAATAGAGATCATGCCTTCTAGTTACCTAATTACATACAGTTCTCTCCACACTCTGGTTTGTTGCTTAAGAGAAAAAAAAATCTGTTCTTTCTCTTAAAAATTCTAGAATAAACAGTTTTTTTTAAATAATTATTTATTTATTTGACATAGATCACAAGTAGGCAGAGAGAGAGGAAGGGAAGCAAGCTCCCTGCTGAGCAGTGAGCCCAATGCGGGGCTCGACCCCAGGACCCCAGGACCATGACCTGAGCCGAAGGCAGAGGCCTTAGCCCACTGAGCCACCCAGGCGCCCCTAGAATAAACATTTTAAACACAAAAGTCCCTGGGTGCCTGGGTGGCCCAGTCGGTTAGACATCCAACTCTTGGTTTTGGCTCAGGTCGTGATCTCAGGATCATGAGATGAAGCCCAGTGTAGGGCTCCTTGCTGAATGTGGAATCTGCTTAAAACTCTGGCTCCTTTTCTCTCTGCCCCTCCCTGCTGTGCTCCCTCTCTCACTCGCTCTTTTAAGTAAATAAATAAATCTTATAAAAATAAAAACAAACGGTCCTACTTTATTATTTCCCCAAATCACCCTGGAAGCCTTGGAACTCCTCTGCTATTTTATGCTCAAAGGCTTATGCCAATAACCACCAAAACCTTGGCTTCCTTACTGCACAGGTCTGCTTTGGCCTCCAAAGCTAGGAAAGAGTCCTTAGATTTGTGCTCATTTGGGTTTGTTGTTGTGTATACAGAGCCATAGGAACATTGCCTCTGTCCACGCAGGTTGTGCTCCCCAGGACCCTAATCCCTGCCATAACCCAGGCTGTGGTGTGGATCATGAGCCCTGAGGTTGTACCGCATCAGAGTCCTGGGTCACAGCGTATGGTCTGCAACTTCTGTGGTTTTCATGTTTTGGATAAAACTTCAAAGTCAAAGACATTGGGTGATAAGGGCTCCAACACTTTAAAGTGATTTAAGACAACCCTGTAAGCTTCCTAAAAGATGCAGGAAAATGGTGACCACCTCTTAAGCCCCTCCTGGCTCTATAAGATGGGCCAACTGAAAATCCTGTGCGAAGGCCCCAGGGTGCCTGCTACAAGAGGATTGTGCTGTCGCATTCACTGGGTCCACGCTTCCTCAGCTATAGGAACTCTGGGTCTGCCTCCCCAGGTACCGGGGTAAAATATGGGAAGGGAGACCTTGGAGTATCCCCAGGAGTTTGGGGGTGAAGTGTAAAGATAAGAGGCTAACCAAAGCAGCCCACAATGGCAAAGCAGAGAGGGAAGGAATAGGGGACCAGCTTGCACTCATGGCCTTTGGAGCGACAAGGATGCAAGACTTTGCCATGCAACAAGGAGATGCTGCAGAAGCGAGCCAGGCTGAACTGTGCTGGAGGGCTCCTGCTCACCAGGGTCCTCAGAAGGGCAAGGGGCTCTAGCTTGCCAAGTGGGGTATACCACCAGCTGCAGAAGGGGAGAGGGGCCGGTTCCACAGGGAACCCCCGCCAAGGAAAAGGACTGCTATATGCACCCTGATCCTGATGCCCCTATCCTGCCCCAAACTGCACGAGGCAGGTATAGAAGGAAGCTGGTCCTGGAGCCCAACCTAGGAAAAGGAGGGAAGCTCTGAGGCAGATGTGAGGTGGAAGCTGTGAAAACTTGGTTAGATTTTTTTTAATACTTGAGAGTACTTGGGAAAGGAACTAGAAAGCCGTGGGATCTGCAGGAATTTCATTAAGGATCACATATAAGCCCTTTCCTGAACTCTTACCTATCTTACTGAACTCAGTCTATTTAAAATACTGGTTGCAAATATTTAACAATTCCCTTTATTGGCTAGTCCAAACTTAACGCCTTGCATCTTCATTCGTAGTAGATTTTACTTTGCAGAGAAAAAGAGGACTTGACGGTGGTAGGGGCAGCAGTGGGCTTTCTAACTGGTCAGAACCCTGCCTGGACTCACACATTCACCTCTTCCTGCTGAAGGCATCCACCACATATTGCTGAGGAGCTTCGCTTTGTTTTCTTTTTCTTTCTTTTTTTTTTTTTTTTTTGAACTGCCCTTATCTACCTGAAAGCAGAGCTTCCCAAAGAATCCATTAGTTATAAATCGGTCCCATCTCCAGAAATTTAGCAACCACAAAAGATAGACTCCTATCACTGGAGAGGAGAGTTTGGCTCAGGAATAAGCAATCACCTAAACAAACATTTTCACAAAATTGCCATTTATCTTTTCCTAAAAGTCATTTGTTTTCTTAGGGCACCCTTCTCCCCACCGCCTTCTCTTGTTAAATAAACCCAAATTCTGCCTCCTTGAGTCATGTTTTTCTGTGAATTCCTGTGTATGTGAATAAAAATCTTTTTTGCTAATCTGTCTTTTTGGCAGTTTAATTTGCCAGCCCCCATGAAAAGAACTGGAGAGGATAGAGGAAAAGTTTTTCCTCCTTGACACTGCATTAATCTTACGGCCTTTCTCCCATAGCAGGAGAAGAGGCATTTTCCTTACTCAAAGCCAATAACTTCACCTGTGTTCAGGATCCACCCCACTCCTTACTCCCCCTGCCAATTCCTTAGGGACTTTGCCCAACTTACTATTTTTTAAGTAAACTTTTTATCCTAAAGTACTATTGGGTTTACAGAAAAGTTGAAAAGACAGTGCAGGCTGTTTCTATGTATCCCTTAACCAGTGTCCCCTGCTACTGATGGCATCTTACATCACCATTAGACCTTTGCCAAAACTAAGGAACCAGCACTACTATTTACTACAGCTAAGGAACCAACATCAACCAAACTCTACAGTTTATTTGGATTTCCCTACTTTTTCTCTAATGCTTTTTTTTTTTTTTTTTGACAGAGAGCACAAGCAGGGGGAGTGGCAAGCGTAAGGAGAGGGAGAAACAGGCTCCCTGCAGAGCAGGGGAAGTCAGCCCAATATGGGACTCGATCCCAGGACTCCGGGATCATGACCTGAGCCCAAGGCAGTGGCTTAACCAACTGAGCCACGCAGGCACCCTCTAATGCTCTTTTCTGCACCAGGATCCTATCCGGATATATTACACTTATTTGTCACACCTCCTAGCATCTTCCGGCCTGTACTAGTTTCTCAGATTTTCCTTGTTTTTGATGACTTTGACAGTGTTGAAGAGTGCTAGTCCAGTATTTTGTAGACTGTCCCTCAATTGGGATTTGTATGATGTTATTTTCTTGGTTAGTCTGGGATTAATGGGTTTTGGAGAGGAGGACCACGGAGGTGAAGTACCCTTCTCATCACATCATATTAAGGGTACACATTATCGACCCATTACTGTTGATGTTAACTTGACCATCTGACTGACGTGGTGGTTGTTAGGTTTTTCCACCGTAAAGTTACTCTATCCATCTTCCCACTCCAGACACTATTTTTCGGAAGCACAGCCAACATTCGAAGTATGTGGAATGAAGCTCTACTTTGGAGGCATAAGGGTCTACATCAATTAGTTGAAATTCTTCTATGTGAGAGATAGGTCTTGTCTTCCCTGTTTATTTTTTCAATCACTTATATCCGTATGGGTGGTGGATATTTACTTTCTATTTTGTAATAATCTAGTATTATGTTATTTATTTTGTTGATCCCATTGTTCCAGCTTTGACTGCTGGCAGTTCTTTCAGGCTGGTGCCTGTGTCCTTGTGGTAGTTGCTTTTGTATTTTTGTTGTTGTTGTTTAGCACTTCTTTGCTTTCTAGCCGTACAAGATACCCCTAGTTCGCTTTGTGTATTTCCTGCCCTCAGCCCTTTCTCCATGGAGCCACGGTTCCTTTCATTCAGAAACCAAGATCTGGGTGCTGGGCGTGCTTGTTATCCATTTACTTCTCTCTTTCTTATTCCTTCAACTTCATCTACTCCTTCTCTACAGGTTGTTTCTCCTTAGCTGCTAAGGTAGGACCGTATTCAAGTGCTTCCCTCATTCATCCTTCCCCATCCATGTCCCCCACTAGCAAGCTCCCTAGTTCTCTTTTCATTTCCATTTAAGCTCCTGGCATGGTCACGTTTTATATGAATTTGAAAATGTAACACAAGAGATTAATAAAGTGTCAACTCTTGCACAAAATATGAAATACATGCAAATATGAAAAATGGCCAGGTACAGCACAACTTCAGAGCTGGCAGTCTGAGGAAACTGGGCCATCACCACAAGAGTGGGCCAAACAGACATCGCTGACACTGACAGAGCACCCAAAGTGGGCGGCTCTCCCAAGTCCAACTCCTGACAGTCTACGATGTGGGCATTTGCTGTCCTCCCTATTTTACAGGTGAAGAAACAGATGCAGAAGTTCAGTGATTTATTCAAGTTGACACAGGTAGAAGTGACAGACAAGAGACATAAGCCTCAGCAGTTGGAACCCATCTTCTTCACCTCCACTCCTCCACACAAGGCACCCATTCCCCTTTGTCAGTAAGAACACCACTGTTGTTAACTTGTGTCAGAAATTTGGAGAGTGACTTTCGTAACTGGTTTCCTGGCGAATTCTCACAAACATGGTGGCTTAACACAGCAAACTTACTCTCTTACGGTCGGGAGGTCTGATATAGTCTGGTACAGGTGCAGGAAGTCTGGAGTTCATTTTCACTGGACTAAAGTTAGGTTGTCAGCAGGACTGGTTCCTTCTAGAGGCTCTGAGGGGGGAATCTGTTTCCTTGTCTTTTTCACCTTCTAGTGGCTCCCTGTATTCTTCAATTTCCTCCATCTTCAAAGTGACACCCTAGCCTTTGTGTCTGTCACCACATTGCTGCCTTCTTTGACTCCTCCTGCATCTCTCCAACAGGAAGCTGTGATAATGTTGGGCCCACCTGGAAAATCCTGAATAGTCTTCCCATTTCAAGATCCTTAATTTTATCACACGTGCTAAATCCCTTTTGCTAGATAAGGTGTCCTTCACAGGTTCTGGGCATTTTATCATGGATCATGTCAGAGGCACTACTCAGCCCATCACAGTGACTACTGGTTTTTTGTTTTGTTTTGTTTTGTTTTGAATTCACTGATAGAATAATGTAATTCTCTTTTCCTAGCCTACAAATGTCATCTAAACATTTGTTCAATGATGTTACTAGTATGAGAACTGGAGGAAAACAACACATTCAAAACAATAACATTGGAATGCAAGTTTCATGTAATAAGGTATGGAAAAGGCTGTTAGATTAAGAAAGATAACTCTTTTAAGAAAACCAACATAGTGTGTGTGTGTGGGGGGAAACAGGGGGCCTTGCTGGTGTTCTGGGAAGGAACATGCATCTGTGGTATGCCCTTAAGTTGTGGATTATTTAAGGTCCTTGTATAAATTGGACCACCTTGTTCTTCAAAATATAGCCTGCCTTCTTTACACCCCACTCATTCCTCAAATCACTGCAGTCTGCCCCACGACTTTACAGAAATTTCTCTTGCTGAGGTCACCAATGGCCTCCAACTGACAAATCCAAATAACGTTTTTCTCTCTTTTGATTTCCCTTTGGCATTTAAAACTATAGACCAGAGGTGCCTGGGTGGCTCAGTGGTGAAGCGTCTGCATGCAGCTCAGGTCATGATCTCAGGGTCCTGGGATCGAGCCCCGCATCAGGCTCCCTGCTCAGCGGGAAGCCTGCTTCTCCCTCTCCTGGTCCCCCTGCTTGTGTTCCCTCTCCTGCTATGTCTCTCTGTCAAATAAATAAATAAAATCTTTAAAAATAAAAGAAAAAGAAACTACTGACCACTGCTCATTCTTGGAAAATTTTCCTCTCTTAGCTTTGGTATCACACTTCTGTTTTTCTGTCTACCTTTGTGGTTCAGTTTCCTCCATGGCTTTTTACCTCCTACCTATACTTTAAATGTTGTCATTCCCTAAAGATTTTGTAAGTGCTCTTCTTAGGTCTACATTCTCTTTCTTTGATCTCATTTTGTCCAGGGCTCACTGATGACTTCTCTCTACCAGCAGTCAAGACTTCTCTTCTGATTCATGCTGCTAATGGCCATCTGGACAACTTCACTTCAACTGCCCACGCGTGGGCACAAGAAAGACATTTTGAACTACTGTGGCTGTTTCACTCAATGTTTTTGATCACATATTTTAGCTGGGCTAATATTGATGACATTTCGTCAAGAAACTCCATTCAGCAACTCCATTAAGCCAATTTAATTTTTGATCAATTTCCTCTGCAATATATTTCCATTTTGTTGTAATTATTTTCATTGGGATCCAGTTTCTTCTATATGTTTTATAATGGAGACTTAGTCAATTTTTGGTTCATTTCAAATTTTACCAATGTATCTTCTGTGACTAAGTTCTCTTGTGGCTACTATACCTATAAAATTCAAATTTCCTGGTCAAAAATTTCGATTTAAACTTTGTCAAAATTTCGTTCTTCCACCAATTTTTAATGATGTGTGGTTTTAACGGATTTGAATTTAACTTGGACAGAGTATTTCTACCATTAATATTCATTATAAACTGAATAAAGATCAACAGTTTATATTTAATTTTTTGTTCCTCTGTGAGAAAACTGTCATCAATTTCCCTCTGAGGTCAAAGGTCCTGGTCAAAAACAGGATGTTCCTGGGGAGATCTGGTAGAAATAATAATTTCTCCATATGTGACTTGGTGAATTCCCTATCTAGTGATGATCTTGGTCCCAAAACCTTGGTGCTAGAGAAGTGGGCCACTTTCTATAGAAAATATTTGCACTCTTTTTGGGCCTCTGGGCAAAGCTTACATAAAAGCAGGTTAAATTACTTGTCTTCTTCCATATAGATTGAGATGCTAACTGAAGCCCTCTCGATCTTACTACCCCAATATAAGAAGAGGTTAACTCAAGGAAAAATTCTTAAGATGGAAGGAAAAAGATCTTTGTCTCCAAATCCAAAGGAAAGTTCTAAATCATCTGCTCATGGCTTTTCTCTGGGTCTTACTCTGGCTCTTCTCACTTGCTTGCAAATTGGGGAGTGATCTCTTAGGTCTCTGGCTGGTCTCTTACTAACCAGTCTTGGGGTTGGCAAAATGAGCCACAGAAGGGTAAATGCAAACGACAGCACCCTGTGGGAGCTGGAGCTGCTGAGTTTGGCTCTCCCTACAAGAAAGACAGAGCTAAGTCACTGAAGGTGAATCTGTCTGCATTTGCAGAAGGCTCGCATTCCTGCGTCTACCTCAGTGGGAGTGATGCTTCCCCCAGAGCAGTCCAAGTCACAGACAAGGAAGACTATTCTTGGTTAACGATAACTTGAAACAGAAAAAGCACAGGAACTTCACATTGTAGAATGAGGTGGGGCATATATTTAAAGATAGATGAATCAGATCTTAGATAAATCTTTAGTAAAAGGAGGCAACTTTGGCTTTCCTCATGTATATTATACCAGAACTCTCTGGATCCCTGGGTCTTCTGTGAACACCATTACCAGCTTGAACTTGGACCTGAACTCAGCCCTCTACCAATTCTCCCTGAATGATGGAGGTCAAAACTCATTAAAGCCCAAATATTACTGTTATTTTCTCAAATTTGGAGAGGAAATAGGCAGGCAGGTTCTCTCCCACACTATGGATTTTAAGATTCATAGGTATAATTCATTTCTCCCCAAGACTTTTGGCATGTGTACTTTGTGTACTTTTAAATTTTAATTCCAATATAATTAATGTACAATGTTATTAGTTTCAAGTGTTTAATACAAGGATTCAGTAATTCTATCCATTACTCAGTGCTCATCAAGTTAAGTGTACTCTTAATCTCCTTCACCTAGTTCATCCATCCCACCACATACCTTCCCTCTGGTAATCACCAGTTAATTCTCTATAGTTAAGAGTCTGGGTTTGTTTGTTTATCATTTCCAAGACTTCTCTCTTTAATTTGTTATGTTAATGCTGGTCTCTCTTAAGGAATTTTTTTGTTTGTTTGTTTTTAAAGACTGAATTCTGGGGGTGCCTGGGTGGCTCAGTTAAGTATCTGACTTTGGCTCAGGTCATGATCTCAGGGTTCTGGGATCAAGCCCCATGTAGGGCTCGCGACCCAGCAGGGAGCCTGCTTCTCCCTCTCCCTCTGCCTGACATTCTGCCTGCTTATGCTTGCTCTCTTTCACTCTGTCAAATTAATTAAGTAAATAAATAAAATCTTAAAAAAAAAGACCAAATACTGAAGCAGATCATATTCAGATTAACATATTTTAGGAGCTCACAGTGAAGTTTACAATAGCAGGAAGCTCTTTGGTTTCCTTGCCTCAGTCTGTATGGCCCTGCTATCTTTTATTATTCCATTTATGTCTCCATGTAACATCTAGAAGGAAAAGTAGGTTTCAGGAAGTAACAATGTTGGCATTGGAAACCAACCAACCAGCCAGCCAGCCAGCCAACCAACCAACCAACCAACCGTTCTTTGAAACTTAAAAGCACAAAACTAGGCTTGGTACTATAAAAGGCACTCATGGAACCCTTCAATCATAGGAAGATCTGACTTAAGAAATAATACAAAATATAAATCATTTACTTTTATTAGGTCCATTTTAATAAAGTGTATAAGAGTTTACAACTCAAAACAATTATTCATAAAAACTATCTGATACATAAGATAGATCACACGAAGAGTGCAATAACATAAATCCAATAGTCTGCAAGTAAGAGGTATCGCAAAAACTGTTAAGATTGACTTTATAAATGTCTTTTTCCCTTCCTTTCCCATGTTCACAGCCCTTAAGATTGTGTGCACGTACTGTTTCCTGGGGTCTGATGACCGCAGTATTCCTTATAGCTGGGTTGACTCCCTCATTCAGTCAACTCAAAATGTCTTGTCAGCAGAGTTCACCTCTTTTCCATGGAAGGAGCATTGTCCTTGGCCATCATTTGGTTTCTGTGCCCTAACAAATGACAGCATTTTCTCTTTCAAAGGAACATCTTGCAGGCCTTGTGCTGTTCTGGTCACTACTGCCAGTCCAACACCACACATGAGCCAAGGATTCAGGTCAAACCCTACTGAGTTACATCCTTGTGGATGAGAAGAGCATGCTTAATGCGGAAACAGGCTAAGGCAATGGCTGACTTTGCCCACCTTTATCTAGAACTCCAGTTCTCTGAGTTGTTGGCAAGTGGGGCTGAATTCACTCAAGCCAAATGCCTACTGTTACCACTTGGTATTCTTTGGATGCCTTCATAAGGAGGTTTTAACACCATGGCAGAAAGCATGAGGACATGAACACACACACACACACACACACACACACACACACACACACTCCCTCTCCATTCACAATCCTCAAACAGGAGTCTTTGATAGACCCAGAGAATACAACTGTTTTGCCATTTCAGAGTGAAAAAGCTACAATGTCTTCGCTCACTCCCAAAGTCTCACTTTATAACTGACATTGCTAAAAACCATTTCTGCAAAAAAACCACAAAAGCCATTTCTGCAATTCCTTGCCAAAAGGAATCAAACAGATCCCTTTAACATGTATATACAGTTCTCGCATAATGCAATGGAGAGAACTTTGACTTGATTTCAAGAACATTACTATAAACTCTTGAACAGTGTCACCCATATTGAGACTGCTGGGAAGCAGCTCGGACTAAATTTCTTACATAATTACAAGTTCTGGGAATACTAAACTAAGCCGCCGGTGTGCTGGTTAACAGTTAGGTATTTTTACAAGCTATTCCAGAGTCCTTTCATACCTAAACTTACCCCTGCATTCTGGGGCACATTGGGCCTGGGTTAGATCATGATGGAGAGATGCCTTTGGGTTGTGTCTCCAGGGTAAGGCTGGACTTCTGCCAACTTTTCTTCATCTGTTCTTCTGGTCCATAAGAAATGGGGACGGTGAGCCATTTCAGTCGTATTTGGAATTATTCCAGTGTGGTGAGATTACCATAGGTTAAGCTGAAACTTGGGCAGAAACTGTTTACAATAACAAGGCACATAAAAATTGACACGATCGTCCAGTTGTACCTCTCATCATTCATTTATGGGTAGGGTTGTAGTAGGGGAATGTTAAATGAGGAAATGAAGTGGGAGCAGGAACAAGGAAGGTGAGCCAGAAAGACCTGCAGGAGTAGAGAAGCAGCAGAAAAGAGCTGTGTCTGGCAGTGTTTTAGTGATGGGATGTTGGAGACCACATGAGAGGCCTGTTTCCCAATAAAGGTCAAAGTACAAATGAGGCAGGGAGGACCAGGAAGTGGGAGAACAAGGTGGCACCTGGGGAATCAAGACACTGCCAGTGTGGGTTCTCACATCTAAACTGAGGCAGCTAGTTGTTTTCAGCAACCTGCAAGACTTGTTCTGTAGCAGAAGAACACAGGAACAATTCCCAACCAGATAACACTTTTTTTTTTTTTTTTTTTTTTAATTTTCAAGCATCTTGAAACCTTTAAGTAAACTTCACAAGTCTGCAAGGGTTCTGATGATTTAAAAAAACAAAACAAAAAACAAGTAGCTGTTGACTAAAGCACTGAAAAATGAAGAATTTAAAGTACATGATTCCATTTAAAATCCTCATGTTTACTCCATCAGGCAGGATTGGATTAGAACCCAGGGGTGACTCTGGGCATTTAAAGTGCTTCTACCTCTTTAGAAGCTGCAGTCTTTCCAGCAGCAATCCTATGTACCTTTTATCAAAATGATCCGAGTTTCAAATTTCTCAGATAAGACTGCATCTATGCGGCCAGCAGCTATTCCAGAGTTGATTGGTATGTGTTCTCCAATTTCAATTCCAAAGACACAGCAGATAATAACATTTTTCCTTATTAAAAGCACCCAATTTGACTCCATTTTAAGTTGTATCCTTTTTGCTAGAGAATGAGTTGGATCTCACCCTTCTGCAGTTTCCTATAAAATCCTATTTGATAAAATGCAAACATATTATATGACGTATGTTCTGATGATTTTTCTTTATCAGTGTGATTGAATTTGTATTGTCAGGTCACTCTGGAGATTACATTTAAGGAAAACTGAAATCTGCTCTTTATGAGTCGCTGAAATGTCCACCCGATAGTTTGAAGTACTGATGGACCTGTACTCTAAAACTTACTAAATAAATAGTGGGCCAAAAAGATGCTGGTATTTTTCTCGAAAGTTTCAAGAAATGTTGGTTGCCAAATTAAACTCAGACCTAACACAGGCACGTGGACATGTACGCATGTACATGTACATCTACGCATACCAAATTTTCAACTCAATAATTATGGAGCCCAAAATGACATTGAATTTATGACCTAGATTCACTGAGGTCCTGCCCAGCATCTGCTTCTGCATCAAGTTTTTGTTCATTCCATCTCCCAATCTAACAAGGACTGGGAGCCTAACAGGCCATATGTGAGCTCAAGGTGAGTATTTTCCACTACACATAATATAACTTCATTAATTCAATAGTGCCTGTTAGTCATTTAACACAGATTCTTTAAAAGAGTTCATCAGTGCATGTTGTGGGTTCAACACTTTGTATCTAAAATAGATTCTGGCTCATTGCCCTCCACTGAAATGAAAAGTCACAAGTTCTTGCATTTCCTATCAGATGTGTAAAGCAAGTAACATATAAAAGTAAAAGGTGTAGTAGCATTTTGCTGACTATATATCTTCTTTTTCTCTGTAATGTTAACCTGTTGCAGTATTACTTGTTGGAAACATGCATTTGCTAACTAATTCAAAGCACCCTGAGCGCTCCTAATTCCCTTAACACTAAATTTTCTAGAATTCCAGATTCAGAATGGCCTCTGGCAGGAATATTTTATCTTTAAATGATGCATTTACCCTATATGATCCAAAGACCAGTGCAGAATTTACTAGTTATTGGCTGACAATTAATGTAATATAGTCAAAAGTTTTCATGCATCAGTCTGTAAGAACACAAGCAATTTGCATGGATTTACGTTCACTTCTATTCAAAGAATGTACTTAGAGTATCTACCCATCGTACCTCTCCAGTGAGAATAAAAAAGGGTTACAAGCCCATGCCTGACAAATGATTCAATGATGTGATAAAATCACCATGATTTTACTGATTTTACCTCAAGAGCTAAAATGGCTGCTTGATCAGTTAGAAGTGATTAAATAACCAAAGGAAAGACATTTTGCAAGGCTGTTACAGAGGTGATCCCGAATATTTGATAGAGGGAATGAGAATGACCTTCCACTTGAAGAGTTCCTGACTCGGGGTGAGAACTCTCCCTGAATATTCTTATCCTCTTAGCTCCTGCATTGGAGGGCTTTACTTGATAATGGCCAAGGGAAGAGGCTGGGATGCAAAGTTCCATATGCATTAGCCCGAACTATTTATTCAACTGGAGAGAGGATTTTGCATCCATCGTTACACAAAAGAAATCAGAAATCATCAAGGGGAGAAAAGCAGAGTCTTAGAAGGGACATTTAACATTCATCAAAGTGAAAGACTGGAGTGGTTGAAACCTCAGGTGTAAAGCCATTGCCAGTAGCCCTGATCCAGTGCCAAGTACTTTTCTTTTCACCTGGATGTTTGAAATAGGTGGAGACCAAACTAGAAAATGTCTTGAGAAGTTGCTGTTCATATTCTACCCCCAAGATTCCTGAATTTCAAATCTAAAGTATACGACACCTATTCAACTGCAATAGAGTTTGGCATTCTGGCTTGATTCTTGGATGAATTTCCAACTCTTAAATCATTCATCTGTTTTGGTAAGCAATTCTCACAACTTCTCCAGCTAATGGAGACATCACTGACATCGATTACAAGTCAATGGAAGATTTTAGGTTGAAACACGGTAGAGCAGCTCTTTCCAGTAAGTTGAACTTCCTCAGCACAGATCTTCCCGTTGAGACAAAAGTTTCACCTTAAGGCACTAATAATAACGGGTATGGAAAGAGCCGGGAATGAGTCAGATCTTTCCAGAAATAGACGACATTTCAAAAACACAAGTCAGTCACCTATCTGGCCTACTTTAACATCTACAGAGGACAGGAAATTGAAAGATTTTCAGGGACAATTGATTAAGCTCTTTTCTCTCCAACTGATTTACATGTCTCAGATTTATTTTTCCTCAAGAGGCAGTGGAGAAAGGTAGCAAGGAATCAGAAAACACAAACAAGTATGCAACTCTAATTTGTAGTCTCATGATTAATTCTAGGAGGACAGCCTAGAGTGCTCAGAGCTAAGGTTTTTAAGTACTTTAAAATATTACTAAGACCACATACCCAATAGTTCAAATTGGGACTAGATGCTCTTTTCTATTGTTCTGAGAGGAAAAAAAAAAATCGTAATTCTTTAAAACCATGTACATGGAATTTGTTAAGAGCAAATAGTAAATTCTGGAGGAAAACATCAGCAGGATTCTCCG
Organism: Mustela nivalis; assembly: GCF_964662115.1. Lineage (NCBI taxonomy): Eukaryota > Metazoa > Chordata > Mammalia > Carnivora > Mustelidae > Mustela > Mustela nivalis. The sequence continues at coordinate 53,303,606 of NC_139027.1, read as the reverse complement.
ACACCTTCCAATGGATTTGATTTTGCCACAAGACAGAACTAAATAAAAACAGGGCTCAAATCAGTTAGGTCAGGAGACAAATGCCAGTAAATGAGTGGTTGTGGAGGTAGGCATAGTGAGACAGGATTTACCTACAGGAAAAACGCTCCCTGTGCGCGCGCCAAAACATACACGCACACATGCATACCTGTGCACTCAAGAGTGATTTTAAAAGCATGGGTGTGGGAAGGCTCAATACTGTTCAACATGAGCACAGATATCTCATCTGTTCGAGTTTCTCCATAGGAAAGGATCTGATGCAGGTCACACACCCACAAACACTTGTGTGTGAGAGGCTAGCCCGGCTCGCAAAGACTCAGAAATGGATCCAGAGAATCCTTTGTAGAGCTGCTGGTTTTACAGGAATGATTAGTATCTGCAGGATTACACTTCCTCTTCATTTGCAGGATTTTCATCTTGGATTTCTTTCCATAAATATCCCTTTACAAGAGCATTAAGTCGAGTCCTGAAGGAACTAATCTTGAGTCCTCAACGGACAAGACTCAGAGCAGGAAGTGCAGGAAAAAAAAAAAAAATCGCAGTAACATGGCCCCTCTGGGGTTGGGATGAAGTTATTTCTGGATTTAAACAGTCTTGGGGCCAAAAGAGACAGCAGAGATGTGGGTGGAGGTGGAGATGGAAATGCCTGGAAGTCCAGAAATCAATACAAACAAAAGAAGTGAGCATAACTTAAAGGGGTTTCAACTGAGTATCACTGCCACGGAGTTCGTTGCCCGCAGGAATCCTGCTCGGACGTGGGGAAAGGAGAGATAATAACTGGTGCACTTCTTCTGAGACAGGCTCAGCTGGGAGTGATGTGATGAGTACTGAGGGTGTGGTAGAGACAGAGGCTTGAAGGCTCAGGTAGCGCTCCTAAGGTTTCTGCTTGCCTGATTTGGAAGGAAAGGGTGCTAAAGCAAATGGATCCACCGCTGGCAACTCCGTAGTCCTGGAGGAAAGGGATGTGATGGAAACAGAGCCAGCTATGGACTGTCTGTTGGTCTGGGAAACAATTTTGTAGGCAGCAATGGGCTGGGCTTCTGGACTTGGCTCATCTTCTGGGCTATAGTGACGGGAATATTTGGATAAAGACTGGGGGCGGAATGGTTTGCCAGCCACTGGGCCTGAGATAGCTTCTTTCTGGGGCTGAGGTCCTTTGTTTCTGTCATTAGGATGGCCCCCAGATTCCAGGCAGGATCCCCTGGGAGAGATGCTGTCAAGATGGTCTGCCGCTTGCACAGAATGGGAGGGAAGGTTAGATTGCTGGACAAAAGCAGCCGCGGGATACTGAGCTCGGACAGGGGCATACACTGCTCTCTCAAGGCCTGGGAGCAGAGGGACATCATCAGTCTGACTGAGGAGACTGGCCTGCACAGGCAACTCCTGGGGGGCACTCTGGGCAACCGTTAACTCCTCCACGTTCTTCTTCTTGGTAAAAGGAGCTCTCAAGAATACGTCCGCTTCCTCTGGCTGGGAAGGAGCCATGCTGCCCTTGGAGACAAACGGGGCTTTGGAGAAAATATCCAGGTCATCAGCTGGAACCCTTGAGCTCCTGAAAGGGGCTGTGGCAAAAACATCTGGCTCCCCGAGACCGTCTGTGGCTGGCTGTGGGAGGGCTTGGAACTGGTTCTTTCGGCCACCCTGGCCTGCCTTTGCTTGCTCAGTAGAGACTTCATGCTGAGCGAATGGAAGAGCTCCCCCCAGCTTCCCCTGGGGAGGCTTGCAGCTCTCGTCCTCTTCTTCGGACTCCATGAGGAGAGGTCGAGACCCACTGCAGTCCAGCATGTCCCCCTCGAGATCAGTCCCTTCCTCTTCACTGCTGTGGAATGAACTGTTGCTTGAAGGGCCATCTCGGGCCAAGTAGTCCGATTCTAAATTGTTCTGTGTTTTCGTGCCAGGTACTCTGGAGGGATCTGGATACAGGGGAAGGCCTTTAACGCCTGCTGAGTCTTTAAAGTGCTCTACAGTTATTACAGGACAGGGATTGGGCTCTCTCTGGAGACCTAGAAAAGCACAGAACGCAGAATTAATGCACAGATCAGATCAGCTCTCCTCGGAACACTTAAAATGGTCAACCCATGGCAGAAACATCGTGGGACCAACTAAACAAAGGTTGAAATGGAAAAGGAAAAACAGAAAAATAAAAGTCAGGCAAGGAAACGGCACACAAACTGGAACACAAGCAGTCACTGTCTCACATTTTGAACATGATAGGCACAATGTACAGGAAAGGAGATGAAGATGTTAGGCACACAGACATTCAGCATAACTACACGAGGCTCCTACTCGCGGGGCCAGGCACAGCCACCTGCTCTACCTGGCGCTGGCTCAGGATGGAATGAAAACAAACCCGGTTGCTCAGTTCCACATATACCATGGAAGTTCTGGATTATGCAGAAATACTGTCTGGGGACAAATGCAACTGAGTATCTGACAAGTGGTTGTCTGCTCCACACTGCCTGTTTCTGAGAACAGATTCTCAATCCCAAACCACACCCCCATCCCTAACCCCAAGAGCAGCAGAGCACGGCTGCTTGATAAATGCAAGATTTATACCAGAAGCACTAGTCAAAGAGCACAGGAGTGCCCCAAATGCCAACACTGAAGGTGCCTTCTAAGGGAAGGAGACATAATAAAAAATCATATTAAATAAGTCACCTTCAGCTGGAGTTGGTGCGGAATTTTGTTTTCAGTCTTTTCAGTTAGGGAAGATCTCCTCTGCTTAAATGAATCTATTATACAGTTCTTTAAGCAGAAGGAGTAAAATACATGGGTTAACTGCAGAAATATTTGCAAACGCTAATACACTAGTCTACTTCTAGCTAGATGGATGTGCCTCAGGGTGCTCTGGCTTTTAAAATCAAATAGACAAATTATCAGAATGCAAGAGAGCTTACCTTCCAAGAAATATTAGCAGGTTAGAAGTATGTCATTGGGCACATGTTAGCAAGAGGGCAGGAAAAAGGCATATGTAACTAAGCAAGAAGAATCCAGAGAAAGGGTGGTTGGGGGTAAAGAGAGCATTTCATCATGGGTTTCCCAACCCACCAGGCATTTGGTACCATGGTTTGGATTCTGTAGATGCCCTGGAACCTCTGTACTGAGGTAATTCCATCAACCCCTCCCCATGTTTCCCTCTCCCCTTCCAGGCAAATCATTAGCTAGTAGAAACTTCTGTTAATGATTATCCCCTACCAAGGTTTCTGCTTGAATTAAGCACACAGAACACAGCAGAAGCGGCATCAAAATCAGTTTATTGGGAAACCAGTCACTTAGAGACATTACATTGTAAAGAGATGTTAGAGATTGGAACATTTTAGAAGATCCTGTACAAAAATACTATGTTTCTCGGAATCCTAGAACTTTTTAGCAATGCTTCTTTTTAAACAGCTCTGATCTTAAATACCGTTTCCAGAAACAAACAAACAAAGGTGGGTGTCCCCCTCATTTTCTGAGTTTGAATGCATTCAGTGAATTTTCAGTTAGGAGTCTTTAAGTGAAATTCCATACTGGTGCCAAACAGCTTTCTGAGTAGTGTTTGAAGAATATGATTTTGAAGAGGATACTTTTTTTTTTCTTGGCATTGCGGCTTTGGTATGTGCACCCACGTGGCGATAGGAAAGCGTTAGTCAGCTGTTAGGAAGCAAATGGAACATCTTCTCTCTTGCAGTATATGTGGAGAGACATAATCCTAAGCTCTCAGGCCAGTATAATATTAGTTCTGCCACTGTGATTCTTAGGTGGTGATTTCTGGGAGGAAATTCAAATGAAAAGGGGCAAAGAGGTTTTCCAAAATAAGATTTGCCAAGCAAAGGGGCATGGAAGCTCCCCTCCCGCAAGACTCCTTGAACCACATTCTAACACAGACTCAGCTAGACAAAGTTTTCAGTTGCCAAACTAAGTCACAATTTCTCATCTGCCAAAACTACCCCCAGGGCTGTCATTATCTAGCTGGTTCTGTGGGAGTGCAAAATATCTTTTAGGGGAAACATGGTAAATTTAGTTAAGCCAATGACCAATTCTGGCACCATACTGATCAATAATGAAAACCGGACACTAGTTTGACTGGAGTCAGTGCTTTTGAATTCAGCCTGATCTGTTTGTGTGCAGAGAATGCCAAAAAGCAGCTGCCTACAGAATCGGGGGCACTCTGGATGCCTGCAATGTTGGGTTACATTTTGAGAACTATCAGGTACCAAGTGGAGGGGACCATATCCAGAGCTGGACAGGCCAGAAGAATGTGCTTACCCTATCTAAATTACTTAAAAAGTGGGTTCTTGGACAACTGGAAACCTGCCAAATTAGCATATTCTGGGACCCTGATGATAACAGGAAAACCATACCTAAAATTTCGAGAACTTTCAAAACCTCACAAGCCCAGTCACAAAAACCCTGTGACATTGAGTTTGAAGGGGAAACTTGTTTCCTGTTCTTCAAAACAAGGCCAGACCTGTTTCTATTTTTCAGCATGAATCTGCCTCCTAAGGGTTAGAAAACTACATTTAAATGATTTTCCTGAGAAGGCCAAGTCTCTTAACCTCTTTCCTCTTTTTTGAGAAGGTGTACTGTGACTACAGCAGAGAGCAACCACTCTTTGCTGCTCTCCCAAGCTGGGCAAGAATGCCAGTGGGTTTGGAAGAAACACAGACATCCATACACCCTCAGCACAAGACACAAAGGGGTCAAGGAGAGATCCTAAATAACTTACAAGCAGAAGATGGACATTAAATCTTGTTGGCAATTAGAGGTCTTTTTTGGAATACGAGTATGTATGTTCTTATAAGGAAAGCATGTATTTTCAAAGTGAACAATCCTTGTATATGAAAATGGCCTTACCCTATCAGGTAAATGTGTTTGAAACAGTCTGACTACTAGCAAAGAAGGATTTGCACTACTTTAAACCCATGTCTTGGCCCCATTCCTCTGGCAACCAACAGCACGCACAGCAGATGCCCCAGGACCACACAGCTCAGTGAAGCCAGCTAGTTGTTCCTGAGGAGCAGAGGCCTGCAATCCAGGCCCTGGTTTCACAGGCTGCACAAGGGTCTTTCTTATCATGAAGCCTCAAGTAGGGCATTTGGTTCTAATCCCCTCAAACTGGGTTAGGTCTCTTTTCATTCTGGTTTAGCGCATTAAACTAAACAAGAAGGCAGGACACCCTTCTTTTTCTTTCTGACATGGAGGACTGTGTGCAAGATTAAGGGTCTGCACACTTTTTTAGGAGTTCTAAGAGTCTATTTCAAGGCTCCAAATTCATGCAGATTCAGTCAGAGTTCATGTGCTTGACAGAGCAGGAAAGGGGTCCCCAAAACTCTTGGATGACCTGTTCACTAACAGCCTGTTAACTTTCAAAGCAATCCTAAGTGCTGAGTGATTCGGGGTGCGTCTACTCTGGGGATTTTATCTGATGGACATAGTGAAGGGGTCATCAGAGCGCTTTCAAAAAAATCAGAATCTGGGTGCCTGGGTGGCTCAGTGGGTTAAAGCCTCTGCCTTCAGCTCAGGTCATGATCCCAGGGTCCTGGGATCGAGCCCCACATCGGGCTCTCTGCTCAGCAGGGTGCCTGCTTCTTCTTCTCTCTCTGCCTGCCTCTCTGCCTACCTATGATCTCTGTCTGTCAAATAAATAAATAAAATTTTTTTAAAAAATCAGAATCTGAAGACTTAAATTCCAGGCTGGATATTCTTTACTGCAATATATCTTGCACAGCCAGAATTTTACTTTCCCCCATACTGTAAACTGAAATAACAGTTACAAGCAGTATCGAAGACCTACTTCTTGCCCCAAACTGAAAATGAAGACTTGGGAGTACTGAGAAACCTTCACATATATCTGGCAAATAGAAAGCAAACTGTCCCTTTTCAAGAATGTCAGAAATGCAGCACCAATTGAAATTCACACTCTCGGAGCCGAATCAGGGAATTAAGAGATGGACATCAAATTAATAATTGCCATGACCTTCAGCTTAGATGATAAAATTAAGGATTTGGTTCTACCCTATGCTATGCAGTGGTTATTAAAGCCCAGGACTGGGGAACAGGGATTTGGTAGGAGCCAATGCGGGCCAGTGACGCTGCGCCTCTCAAGGCAATGGAGCAATTAGAGAGATTTCTCCCTGGGCATCAGACTGCTGTTGCCAGCATCAAACGTTCAATTAAACTGGCCTGGGTATATGAAGGATCAAATTAGAGGAGGGCAGCTGCAAATCTGTGCTCAATTTGCAACCCCGAATCTAGTCACACCAAATACAGGCTCACAGGGTTTTTTTTCTCTCTGACAGCGAGGGGAAACCTCAGTAGCCACACTCAGTAAGTCACTCAACAATGGGTTCAAGTCCTTTTCGCACAAGTGCGTTTTCAGATCAGGAAAGCGGCAGTTACTGTAAGTTATTTACATCTGTGAACATCAGGCTCCTGTTTGAACAGATAAGTCTTTATTCCCCTGTATGTTTACATAATAAATTGTTTACAGACTGTTTTTTAAAACACAATACTTGCGTAGCAATGTTTAAATTTCATACTTTTACTGTAGAAGGGAGCTTCGCGTACCTCTGTTTGCTCTGTCTTCTTGGGGAGGACATGGTAAAGACCTGTGGTAAGTACGCATCCACGTGATGAGGCGATGTGCAGTAGGGGGAGGGAATACTCACAGGAAAGAGAGGAAAGTCAGGACACTACATCCAACTGGGGACCCGGAAAGTGTCTTCCGTTCAAGCAACCATTCAAGCAACTGCCACCGTTTGGTAACTCTGCCTAAGTCAGCATTACCCAAAGAACCTCCCTCCTCCACCTTAGTGAAAGGAAACCCAGGATAAACAAAGAAATATCTTGTTACAGATTATCTGAAAGGGAGGCCATCTGGGATTCATTTTGACTCAAGAAACCCAAGTACATCCAACTTCAGGAATATGACTAGGGTGGAAAATGAAAAGACTAACATTGTGTTGGTAAAATTATAGTCTCTAGAGAGAATAAAAGATAGCTTTGTATAATCTGGAGGGTTTCAGTAAAGATTTCATTTTAAATATCCCTCTGATAGTTTCTCTGTTCTGGCTGGCAGCCTCTAATTTGCTTAATTTTGTACTTTGGGCAATCTTGTCATTTTTTTTGTCCCCAAACTCTAAGTTAGTGGCTACATGATCCTGATAATGTTACAGCCAGAGAAAGTTAAAGACTTCTGGACATTTAGACAAACATCATCATGGGAGACTTGACTTTGGCCCAAGGTATCTACAGTATGAATTTATGCAGCTGAACTCAGATCCCTCCACACTTCTGGGCTGAGGTCAATCCCAAAGGTCTCCTCCTTCCTCTAAAATTGCTGAAGGCAGACTGTTCCTGACCTGGAGAAAACTGTGTTAGTTCACATCAAAATGATCAATTACCTGCCAGGACAGCAGGAAAGAAAAGTATTATAAGCAAAACTAAAATTTCACCTTGAGAAAAACAGGTTCTTTTCTTGAGTATGTTCCCCTGTAATTATTAGCAATCCAAGTTCTATAATTCTAATACAGGAAGAGCCAAGTTCGATATCAAATGACACTGAACAAAGTGACAACCTCTTTTAGAGGTTATTTTAAAATCTGCATCTTTCCATTTTCTAAACCACTAAAGACAGGTGAAATTATGGCAGTTCCCTTATTCAGAATATTAAGGAAATTAAGACTGATTGTTGTCACTTTCCACTATAAGGTCCTCTCTGGGAATTTTCTGTGGATTATTCTTTTTACTGTCCTCAATAGTAACCATGTTTCATGGCGGGGAGTGATTTTGCTTTTTGGAAACAGCTAAATGTGACCCAGAATCAAGAGTTATGGGAAAAGATTAATAAGACAGAGAACATACTTCTGGCTGCTAAAAGCAATACTAATTAGATAGTAATTCAATGGATTTTCTTATACCTTATTACTGTCCTTGACAGTGTTTCTAAGGATGGGGGTGGTTTCAGAATTAACTTAAATGAAGCCAACACCGTTAGAGTAGTATTAGCTTCCCAAGTAAAACCAGATGCCTTTGAGGGGAACAACACTCACTGAGCGGCCAAAATTCTGACAGGTCTGCTAAAGAAATCATTAATTATGACTGTAGCTAAGACTGTCCATTTAAACCTTATCTCCTCTGAGTCCTGTGTTTTTACAAATATAGGGACTTAAATTTGGTGATCTAGTTATTTGAATGCTGTAAGGGGGGAAAAAAAAACTTGTGATGTGTTCTGGTATAGTTACCACTCTTGCACAGTTGGATTAAAGCAAATCAGAAACATATGCTTATAGTATCTGCCCATTTTTAAGTGCCAAATCACTGATTATATATTTTTAAAGAATTGTAGTCTTCTGATACTGTTTTGTTGGAATAGGTAGGGCCATTAAAAAACAAAACAAAATGATACTTAGATACTTAAAAAAGAAAAAATCTATGTCCCAAACTGTCCAATAATGTAGGCTTCTATTCGGATAACCAAGGAAGCGCCACTCCAGTAGTAAAGAGCTATTATAATTCTCTAAAATGTAAATGCTGCTCCAGTAACACTAAGAACTACAGAAGGGAACTTAAGAACATCAGGATTATACAGATCCTTCATAGTCCTTCCCAAGCATCATAATATGTAGGTAGAATGCTAGAACTCCATAAACTTAAAGACATCCAGTCCAAACTCATCACCATATACCTAAGGAACGACCGCTCTTAGAACTGGAGCACCTGCTGACAGCTACTTGGCCGGTAACTGGCAAAGGTCAGGGAGTGATCCCAGGGGGCCTGTCCTGCCCAGGCCTCTTCTCCCACAGTTCAGCCTTACATCCCACACCTGTGAGATGAAGTGGACGGACTATAGGTTGGTCTCTCTTAACTCGCTTGTGGCTCAGTCTAGAGTTTCGTGTGTCTCCCAATTATCAGACGCTGTCGTGTCTCTAGTGTCCTATCAATAAACCCTTTTAGCTCAGGGATGAAGCTATAAACTAACGGAGGTCCCAATTTACCGAGTCACTCACATGGACTCCTAACTTAACAGAAAAATAGTTCTCCCCTTTGGGGTCCTATTCCTAAAGAATAAACCCAAGATGATTTCATGTCATTATTTCCCTCAGACTTCCTCCATCCAGTCTAGTCTGTTCATTTTCATTAACAGTCTCCATTAAGCTTTCATGAGCCAGATGACTAGGGAATACCTCTCAATGTGATTATGGGTAATACAAGAAAGGAATAATTTAGAGATACCAAATTTCTAAACTGTACTCTTCACTTCTTCAATTAAATCGAGAAACTAGATGTTCCATTATATTTCTAACATGTATATGTGTGAACAAAAATCAAATTGGAAAATATAGGCATAAAACATTGTTCTTATTTAAAAATAAACATTTCCTTCGTTAGTTTATACATTCTTTCTATGTCCAGGAAAAAGAATACAGTTTCGATCTTCAGTAATATTCCTGTCCATAAAGGGGCAAACCGAGTCCCATTTTCACTGCTGTCCAATCATGGAGAGCTCTTCAAGGACATCTTTTTTTATCTTCAGCAGGAAGGTTGTGCCTCCCTCAATTTTGGAAATGATCCATTATCCTAATAGAGGGTTTTACTTAGCTCATCTAGTTTCAGCTGGCACAGGAAGTATTTAAAGTCAGAAGGAAGACTGAAAGATTCAGACTTTTCCTCTGATGCCTTTCAAAGGCTGTTCTCACATTTCTGGGGTCAAAGCTTGACCTCCAAAGTGCCGTGTTTTGTAGGCTGTTGTTGCCTGCTCAACTTTCTTCCCCACCCCCCTTAAAGTGCACGTGTGGAAAAAGGAACAAAAGTACTAGATAGAGAAACAAACAAATGAGCGTGGAATTTTATTTGTACAAATCTGATCAATTAAGAGTTTCCCCTTCTGATCATGGAAAGTGGCACTCAAGGAAGAGAACCACAACCGGCTTCTCCGTGCCCACCTCATTTCTAAAGGGCAATTTTATAAAATTGCTTTCTATGGGAGAAAAAAAAAAGACACTCCAACGAGTAAGGACATATACAGAGGGTGACCATGAGGCATGTTGTCATGTCAGTGCAGGGTCCTTTATTCATTTTATGAACAATATTCTAAGGTTAGTGAGGAACTACGCTTTGTTTTGCTTTTTAATCTAGGAAGCCAAGGAAAACCAACTGGACATATTTCACTGGCTGCATCCTTCGATTCAAACATCAGAGAGAAAGAAAGGTAAGTAGCCAGAATCAAATTGTGCCTACCTTGTCAGCACACTTATTTCTGATTATCTGAAAATAAACAACATGCTTATTCTACAAAGACAGAGGACCTGCTGAAAGCTTATAGCAACACACAAGTCTACTCAAAATGATTCCATATGTTACACTGTAGGATTGCTGTGTAGTTATACAAGGGAAAGAGATCAAAACCCTGTACAGACACCTGATATCAGACTTGAAACGCCAAGTGGAAACAGAACTATTCAGCGTCTTCATTTATACACAATTTACAATATTTGATTCAAAATAAAAATCACAAGAAAAATACATCTGTTTCTGCTACAATTCCTTCCCCTCCCCCATCCACCCCCCAGTGAAAAGTCTTCTAATAAAAGGTATCATATTACCACCATTGTCTCATTTTGGTCTAATTCTGAGATCCCGGCTCGGGACAGTTAACATGAAAAGGAATGGCAATACTTGGGTTTTATATAACGTACACATTTTATCCAAGGATCTCAAGTACTTGCAGTCACGTCTCCAGATCTGAGAAATCACGGTTCAATGGAAGCCAGAATGCTGGATGAATGCTGGGCAGGTTGCATGGGGTGTAAAATCCCCTGACTAAGTCTACGATCAAACAAGGTCGGAGCTGGTGGGCTAGAGCTGGGCTCAATTGCTCTTTTCAAACACATCCCATCCGTCAGTCAGTTTTACTCTCTCTTAAGTCACACACCCATCTCCAGGCTACTGCCCAGAGTCAAGACCAACTGAAGCAGCCAGGTTCTCATGATATAATGCAGCAGCGTAAAAAGCAAAAACAGAGAAACACATTCATCAGCATCTGGCCAAAGGAGACAGGGGCTGGGAGGATTGGTTTGGGAGGCCATTCCTAGCAAGAATGAGACAAGGGTGTCAATTCACTAGTTTCAGTTACAGTTAAGCTTTGGGTGGAGTTGATTCCAGCAGAGAAGCTCATGGCATCTAGCGCTTGATTTAAGATAATGCTATTGAAGAAGGGTAATGAGAAAACACAGCAAACTAACAGGAGGAACTGGCCAAGGAATATCTGGAGGGCCAAAGTGATTTTCTTTCCTTATCGTTTCTACAGGAGAAGGCAAGGGGTAGGAGATAAGGGCTAGAGGGCCCTTTATTCGTAGATTTTTTAAAAAATCCTTTTTTCTTATAACTCCGTAATGAAAACGTGTATTACGGTGTGAAGGTTACAGAATTGCCTCTGCTACTGGGTCCCGGCTACAGGTCTATGAGCTGATCCACCAACAGTAAAGACCTGGCTAGGTTGGGAAGACTGGACTCAGAGCTCCCACTGCTGTTTCTAGAGTGCCCACCTGGAAGTGGAGAGATAGGAATTCAGTACAAAACACAGAGGGTTAGGGTTTAGATGTGCAGAGCAAGCAAAGGAGAAACCAAACCAAACCAAACCAAACCCTAGAGAAGCAACAGTTTACATTTGCAAACTCTTACATGTTGATTTTTAAACATACAAGCTAGGTATCCACCACCTCCCACCAAAACTCCAGGCATACCATACGAGAGGCAGAACACCTTGCAAAGAGGATGCTATTTTCAAATGAATAGACATTCTGCCTGAGAACTGCTGGCTGGACCCTAACTTCCTGATAACATCAAATCATCTCCCTGACAAAGTAAAAATCCACAGTTTTTGCTTTGGGGAGAAATTAGTTACTAAGACCACTGCAATAGAAATGGGCTTTAAGAAATATATAGATGGTCCCATGGCCATTCAGGGTCTCATGGCACATTGAAATGATTTTAACCCATCAGAGAGGATAAAGGATGCTTCACGAATGTCCAAAAGATGCAAATGGTATCTAAGCAGCATCTTTCATCTCTTTGGGAAGAATATTTATTACAGATTATTCTAATCATGCTCAAGAAATGTTCCATGCTTTTTAAAAAATATATGCCTTCTGGTTTTCACTAAGTTTCCACTTTATTTTTCTCTTGATAACTTTGTAAAAACCAGATTTTGGTCAAAGTATTAAATACATTCCTTCTAACGAAATACCGTGGCCAAGGTTTAAGATAACTGTATCTCTGCCTATCCCTGTATCTCTATCTTATGCTGCTTCAGCCTCACAACCTGCCATTATCCCAGTTTCCTTTGTTAAGTGCGGGCGCTTTTTTCCCCTCTTGGAGATTACATTACTATTTTGTAGTGAGCTGTGATGTCCAGCTCTTCTCTTTTCCACATCCTCTCTTTCTTACCTTGTGGGTTTTTGGTTATCAATACAGGAATAGGGTCAAACTCATCTTCTGCCACCTTGTCCGAGCCCTCAGGGACATCAAAACCTGAGATGAGATTACTATCTTCTGCAGCTTAATACAGAATGCAAGTACACAAGCAGAAACAACAGAGGTAGAGATTAGCAAATGAGAGAACATGTAAGGGCACCAAGTTCCCCAACTATACAATTGCTGTTGTTTTTGAAGGTGAAAATGCTTATTTTCATGACTTGAAATAAAAGTAGCAAAACTGGAAAATAGGAAAACAGAAAAAAAATGGTTTCAAGCTGGCCATGTTCAGACTTTCATAAATGGTCAGGGAGAAGGGTTAGAGGATGAATTCTCCACTACCGTTTTAAAACCACTCATTGTAGTTAGTGTGAGGGATCTCTTCAGTGCCAGTAATTCACAAAGGCCCAGCAATTAGTCATTTACCTTCCTTATTAAGCAAACAGAGGCCTGACTAACAAACAATACTCAAGAAACTCAAAGCCAGGGCAGGGGGTAGGTAATTAGTAGCTCTTGAAGAAGCAACTGCTACCTACACTATATGTTAATTAATTGAATTTTAAGTTAAAAAAAAAAAAAAAAAAGAAGCAACTGCTGTATACAAGGCAAATAAAATACTTCTGAAAGGACTTGCTGCCCTGTGACTTTCCATCAACTCTGATGCCTCAGGGAACGCTGGGGCCCGGGATCACATGCCCTGGGATTTCAAGTGTAAGTTTGTTAGAATATTCTCCTCCATTCTAAGATTACCCTACGGGCAAGTGCTAGCTGAGCATCTATTTTGCAAGTTATGTTTCTCTGTAATTACATATCGCTGCTGACATACTCCTGTGCCAGACATAATTGGTTAAACACACACTCTATAAAAACATAATCATTTTAATGCCATCAAGGGTAAAAACAAAAACTCAGCTATTACCGCCGTAAACCATAAACTAATTATTTTCAGACTTCTTGGGGAGGCTTCCTTCTCGAATTTCTTTCAGAATAAACTTACATTGTTCCTTTTCCATACATTTGCTCCTTCCAGAAAACCAACTTCACTACCCCCAGTAGAGAAAGAAGTTTAGTGAACGCCTGCATCCCGTGCCTGTCACTTTTATAAACAGCTCACTGAAGGGAACTCATTTCAAGCTACTTCTGTCCAGCAGCCTTTCAAACTGGTATCAACCCAGGACTAAGAAATGAAAATGGCAGATGAGAAAGAGAAATCCAATAATCAGTCATGACTCAAAATTTAAACCTTTGCTAATAAGTTCAGTCTTTGAAGACTGACTTTTGAGGACTTATGCCTGCTGCTTTATTAAGCAATCACTACCCAAAAACTTGAAATCAGATTTAACGAACAATTTTAAGGTTCTAAGGCTAACAAGCGTATTAATGACAACAGTCAGTCAGTGGACAGTCAACTGAACCATCTACTTGTGCTGAATGCGAAGGCACAGAGCTCTGCCTTTCACGGAGAACAGGGACTATATGCTGTCCCCATGACAGCCGGAAAGCAATGGCTCCACCAATCCATTGTCTAAGCCTTATGAGGCACTCTTCCCGAGAGGGATTTTAACAGAGAGGCTAAGTACAAACTCGGGTTTCCTACATGAAGGAGGGGGTGAGACCACTTCACTGGCAAAGACTTTCGGTAAGGAAAATTCTCAGGACTCATTCAGTTTTCCTTGAAGGACACATGAGAGCCCAAGGACAGGAAAGCATTTTACCTTTATGGGCTGGAGCAGAGATCGCTATGGGGGCAAACTCTTCCAGAAGGTCAGTAGTAGGGTTAGAAAGCAGGGAGCCATCAATCAGGGAATCTTCCCCGGTGAGAGAATCTGAGTCCAGATTGACAGCATCGCAGGTCAGTGATGGCATTAAATGGCACACACAATATCATGAGATTAGAGTTTAGGCTTGAAGTTACTGCATTTACATGTCATACGTACAAGCCAAGGCGGGAGAAAGAAAACCACAAGTAACATGTTAAGCCCCCAGCATTTTCATTGATAGAAACATGTACTTCTAGATTCCTCTTAACATCAACAACATCAAATATGGCATAATTCTTTGCTCAGAGGTTGCTGGGTCAGCAAATATGTGATCTGGATGCCAAGAACCCTTCAGCAACTCAGTTCTCAGCAAATGCCACTTGGGGGAAAAAGGACTTTGCCACTAAAGAGTTTCATTTAAACTTTCCCTAAACAATCGGGGGAAAAGGTACGACAGGGTGAGGTATTGAAGCTGACTTGGAGGGGGTTGTCCCTGGCTTATCATCAGCAGAATATGACACGTTAAACAGCATTTTCTAAACCTCAACCAGATCTCCATTCAAAATAAAGTAATCTTGCTTCTTAACAGTATTCTTTCAATTTGAATTGCTTCTCTGAATATATGATTTTACTTTTAGGTAAGGAACAGAGAGAAGGCAAAATGCAGAGCTCAAACATTTTAACATACAAATTGTTCTCTGGGGGAAGTTTTGGACAGGTCAACTAAGCAAGAGGCAAAGGAACCATCTCGCCTTCTTTGCTCATCTCCCCCACTCCCTTGAGTTTATTTTCATAGTTCCCAGACTTCCAATTGTTTTCTGTCCCAAGGTAGGAAATCAGACACTTTTACCAAGGTAACTCTATGGGCTCGATAAAAATGCAGGCTATCAACTCTGGATTTATGGACAGTAAAGGATTCTATTAAGAGAGAAGTTTGAAATTAGGGTAAAAACAATGCCGGACCAGGGAAGATTTCAACTCTGCCTACAATTTAACAGCAAACCATCCATATAAGCTAAAAACACTGGGCTGGGAATAGAACGTCCACATCCAGAGGGTGAGCTCCACGAAGTTACTGACACCACTCACTGGAAAGTGGCTCAGAAACCTTGGAGGAGTCCAGTCATCCCTGCAGCTCAGCAGAACTTTTTAGGCAAGGGGGTGCAGGAAACCTGACACCAGTGAAAAGAATCTTAAATAAGGAAATACCGTAACCAGAGAAAGTCCAAGGACCACTCTACAGAGAACATGGCTCCAAAAATACTCTGCTCTTCGGCTTGGAATGGTATCACTCAACTTCTAGAAGCTAGGGCTGTACCCCCATTCTAGGGGCATCTGATCATTCTAGGGGCAACTGACTAGGCTGCAAAAGAAGAGGGTCACCTGCTGCAGGTGGAAAGGCTGACCGCGAGGGCCACCACAGTGAACGGTCCCCGCAGCTGCAGAGAGACCGGACTGACCTGTGCGGTTCGAGGCCACAGATTCCGTCTGAGATGGAAGGCGCTGGGGCACTGGGGGCTCCAGTCCTGGTATGAGACTCTCAACAGCAACATCGGCCTTTTCTTTTGTAACAGAGCATTAAGAAAGGAGAACAGAGGGTAAGGGAAGAGGAGTCAAAAGGTTCTTTAGACAATTCTGTGGAGGCTTTCTTCTACGGGGCTCTCAAGTGCCAGTCTCGGGCAAGATGGGCAGCCCAAGAAGTTACTGTCTGTCTGCTGTCTGGGCTTCCCTGATTGAGCATGCATGCGCAGGGTTAACTGCTCTGATGAGTCCTAGTGAGTCTTGGTTTTTACAGATAAATGTAGAACATGGGCCACCTAGCAGATTTCTTCCGTGTCAGAAGACACGGGCTGAAAGGCACCATAATATCTTATGGTAATTTTGCTTTTCTTAAGGGATGAACCTGGGGACAGACGTCCTCTGTGCCTTGCAAAGGCCACAAGTCCATCTCAAATCCCACTCCCTGCTGTAGCGGGGAGGTCTTTCACGCTGTCTGACATCCCGCAGCTGGAGGCCTCCTCTCTCTCTTGGCTCATGGCCTTTCTGAGTTTGAGGACTATGGACCCCAGAGTACAGGGACCTTGACATCTTGTACGTCTCGCCTGCCCTGCTGTAGGAGCACAGGGCAACAGCAGACTGAGCGGACCAAGCCCCTTGCCTGGATTGTACTCGTGGGGCTTCACCACTGGGCAAGTGTTTCCTGTTACCGCTGGGCTAGTGCTGCCTGTTACAGAAACGTGGCACATACAGGCCTTCTAAAGAAGAATCTGCTAAAGGTAAGGTCCCAGGGCGAAACCAACTTCCTTCACGAAGCTTTTGTAACTAACGGTGAATTTTTTCCATTCCTCCTCATTCAAAAACAAGTCCCTCTAGACATCTCAGGCAAAGCAAACGTAACTGTGGTGTCCCAGGAAGGCAGAGAAAACTCTTCCTTTGGGATGACAGCAAAATAGACTAAAGGAGGCTTTGTGGCACTTTCCACTCCTCAGAAGGGCTATCCCCTGGGGATCTGCTAACCAGTTAGTGATCGTTCTTGAAACAGACACATATATCATGCAGGACTGAAGAAACAGAGACAACGACTTTACCAATTACAGCATCGGAAGTGCTACCAAAAGGGTCTGTCATAGGCAAGAGGTCAGGGAGCAGGAGAGAAGTATCAGGAGATTTGAGTCCCTCAATTAGTTTTTCTAGGTTGGGCAGAGAGGCAAAGAGAAAGCAAAAATGCAGTGAGATATTAAAGCAAGTTGATCATTTACCATTTTCTATACAAACACATTTGGGGTCAAACTTTTGTACCCATTCATCATAAAAACAAAGCCGGTTAGTATCTTTTACTATATTAATTAAAAATAAGCTTCCAAAGTTCAAAATTTAAAAGTGATGATTTCCCCAGGTGAAGTAATCACATTGTAAGTCATTCAAGATACTGCCCTAAGTTTGTTTGTCTTAAAATCTGAGGTATAAGTATTTACCCAAAGGACACAACAATACCGATTTAAAGGGATACATGCACCTTTTATAGCAGCAACAGCCAAACTATGGAAAGAGCCTAAATGTCCATCAACTGATGAATGGATAAAGAAGATGTGGTCCATACATATGTATACAATAAAATATTACTCAGCCATCAAAAAGAATGAAATCTTGCTATTTGCAACACCATGGATGGACCTAGAGGGTATCATGCTAAATGAAATAAGTCAGTCAGAGAAAGAGAAATACCATAGGAGTTCACTCACGTGGAATTTAAGATACAAAACAGATGAACATGGGGGGAAAAAAGAGAAAGAGGCAGACCATAAAACAGACTCTTAACTATCCAGAATGAACTTGGGAGATCGCTAGAAGGGAGAAGGAGGGGAGGGGGAAGGGCAAAATGTGTGTTGGGTATTAAAGAGGACATGTGCTGTGATGAACACTGGGTGTTGTGTATAAGTGAGTAATCCCTAAATTCTACACCTGAAACTAATATTAGACTGTATGTTAACTAACTGGAATTAAAATAAAAAGTTGAAAAAAATTTGAGGTACAATGTACACTGAATAAAAGCCACCAATTTCAAGTGTACAATTTGCTGAGTTTTGATAAATGCACACATTCATGTAAGCACCACTGAAATGATGTGGCACATCTCCATTATCACCAAAATTACCCTCATACCTATTCTAGTCAGTGCCATCCTGCTACCCCCAGACCTTGGCAACAACTGATCTACTTTCTGTCCCTATAGTTTTGCCTTTTCTAGAATTTCCTATAAAGGGAACCATACAGTAGGTACTCTCTTCTGTCTGATGTCTTTCATTTTTTTTTAAGATTTTATTTATTTATTTAACAGACAAAGATCACAAGTAGGCAGGGAGGCAGGCAGAGAGAGAGTGGGGAAGCAGGCTCCTTGATGAGCAGAGAGCCTGATGAAGGGCTCCATCCCAGGACCCTGGGATCATGACCTGAGCCGAAGGCAGAGGCTTTAACCCACTGAGCCACCAAGGCACCCCTGATGTCTTTCATTTAACATAATGCTTTTGAGATCCTTACCTGTCATGGCATAGTAGTGTTTGTTTTGTTGTTGTTTTTGTTTTGTTTTTTATTGTGTTATGTTAGTTACCACATAATACATTAGTTTTGGATGTAGTGTTCCAACATTCATCGTTTACTTGTAACACCCAGTGCTCCATGCAATCTGTGCCCTCCTTAATACCCATCACCAGGCTCACCCATTCCCCCATCCCCCTCCCGTCTAAAATCCTCTGTTTTTTGGAGTCCACAGTCCCTCTCATATATCATCTCTCCCTCTGATTCCCCCTTCACTTTTCCTTTTCTTCTCCTAATGTTCTCCATGCTATTATTCCTTATGCTCCACAAGTAAGTTAAACCATACGATAATTGACTTTCTCTGCTTGATTTCTTTCACTTAGCATAATCTCCTCCAGTCCCATCCATGTTGATGCAAAAGTTAGGTAGTCATCCTTTCTGATGGCTGTGTAATACTCCACTGTGTATATGGACCACATCTTCTTTATCCATTCGTCTGTTGAAGGCTATCCTGGCTCTTTCCACAGTTTGGCAATTGTGGACATTGCTGCAAAGTTTGTTCAGTTTTATTGCTGTGTAGTGTTTCAGTGTATGAATGTACCACATTTTGTTGAATCATTCACCAGTTGATAAGACATTTGGTTGTTTCTAGTTTTTAGCTATTAAAATAAAGCTGCCATAAACATATGCAGTAAGTCTTTATGCATTCATATCCCTTCCTGGGCTTAGTTTCGAAAAAAAATTTTTGGACTTGCATTTAGAAATGCTGTGTAACTCAGCAAGTGAATCAAAATATGTCTAAGTTAACTTCAACAATCATTTATTGTCTGCCAACTGAGAGCCTGTGACAAGCTGGTACACTTATCATTCTATGGTCAAATCTCATGAAATGCACTTAAACCTGAAGAGGGATTACTTCTGATGTTTTCTGGCTGGGAAACAAAAGGACAGAAGAAGCCGCCAGATTTGTCATACCCGATAACTTACTGTATGGTAAGTGCACACATTAAGATTTCTTCATGATTTTTTCAGCCTTGATCCATCAACAAGTCTCTATTTATCTTCAACTTATTAAAGGTAGAGAGCATTACTTGAAACAAAATCCAGAATCACAGAATCTTACACAAAGAAGGGAATTAAGAGCTCAACCTCCTTTTACTTGTAAAGAGGTTGAGGCCACATAAACTCTTTAACTTTCCCAGTTAAAGCCTGCCGACATTCTTTTTTCTATCACAGAAATAACATGCCATTAAGGTAAAACTAAAATAAAAATGTCTGAGAAAAGGTAGTGACTTAAAGTTCAAATAGGTGTACAGAACATTTTAATGAATCTGCATTCTTCTAGGCCATCAGGAATCAAGATAAATAAAGACAAAATTGGCATTTGTTGAGGGACTGAAACCAAATCATGGATTTTAATGTCTTGGCAAGATAATTTGCTTTGGTACAAGTAACACACTGCAGAAAAAGATTTTTATATGTGATATCAATTTACCATCTTTGGATGTGGATATCTTTGAGTTAAATGACAATCTGCTAACTTTCTCTCATTTACGTCTGGTATTTAAATTGAAGAAAGGAAGAGAGGAAAAGAAGCTTCTCAACAGCAGGGGGGGAAAAACCCCAGAGTACTGACCGAATATCCAAGTGTGATCACATCAGCATTAATCTTGCATCATGCATAACATCTTATTAGCAGAAAAGATGGTTAAAAATGTGACAGTTTTTAGCATACAAGCAAAAAGAAGATGGTCTTCTTGAAAAGTCTGATTCTTCATTATGCTGAACACTAGCTTCTGTTTTACTCTGAAAAAAGCTTCTTTCATGTGCAGGAAAGTAATTATTTGCTTCTTTCACTTTTAGCACTCACACAATCACAATCTCAAAGCAATGGATAGAAAGTAACCACTCCCAAAGTACCTGCTTATCTTTCAAACAGTAGTTTGTTTCCATGATAAAGCCTGGGCTAGCCAAATGCAGAGTCTGAATTCTAGCCTCTCCAGCGAGAGGTTATGACCATGGGGTCGGGTCCTCGAACTTCTGCCCTTACTTCCTCAACTGTACAACGGACATACCTCCTACCCCGTTTCTTTTTTCTTTTTTTTTTTTTTTTAAAGATTTTATTTATTTATTTGACAGAGAGAAATCACAAGTAGGCAGAGAGGCAGGCAGAGAGAGAGAGAGAGGAGGAAGCAGGCTCCCTGCTGAGCAGAGAGCCCAATGCGGGACTCGATCCCAGGACCCTGAGATCATGACCTGAGCCGAAGGCAGCTGCCTAACCACTGAGCCACCCAGGCGCCCCTCCTACCCCGTTTCTGTACTGGTCTTTCAAGTATCATCTCTTCTGCTCCTTTCCCGATCCTCCCTGCCGCATTGGGAACCGTCTGGACCACTCTGCACTTACTTCTCTTGCAGTCCTTACAAAGGACTGAAGACAGGGAAGGTATCTTCTTAGTGTCTGTATCCCCAGTTCTCAGATTTTCCTCTCGTATCCTATGTCACATCTCTGCTTCATTAGGGAGGTGGGGAGGAAGAGGGGGTCAACCAGAAAGTCAGGTACTTCAGTAAGAACTGAATATTTTTATTAGCGATTAGAAAAAGGTAACATGAGGGGGTTAAAAAAAAAAGTTCTTGTGTATACGTGCGTGTGTGCGTGCGTGTGGTGAGACAGACAGGGTGGGGATGGGGTAAGTTGCCCAATTTAGGGGGCTTATCTTCTGACCGAACCTCAAGTAACAGGCAATTCACACAGCTAGTCTGTATGGTCACTGCTGCTCGAGTATCCTCGAATACTGACACGTGGGAGGGAGGAGCAGGGACAGGTTAGGAGCAGACAGAGAACTAGGAGTGAGAGCACAGACGGAGTGTGCAACCCCACTCCGCCATACCTAGTGCTTTCGAGAGGACAGAAGACTCAGCGACTCTGTGTGGGTGTCCAGCAGCCATTCTAACTACGGTTATCACTTCCCTTTGTAGAGTTCAATGTCAAGCATTTTCATCCATTATTCACAAAAAGACCTGGGTTTGGGAATACAGATGGAGTTGAGAAGAATGGAGACAGAGACCGTGTGACTTGCCCAAAGTCATAGATGGGACATGGTAGAGTTCGGACTTGACTTCACAGTTTCCTCCACATGCTGCCTACAGGGTCTGCCTATGTTCATCGACATGGGAGAACAGGTTTTCACAGAGTCATGGCCCCCTACACAACGGCCAAATTAGCAAAGACACGTTGGCCCTGGGAGGAGCCTCAGATCTTACTCAATTAGCCTTCTCGATTACAGATGAAGGAATCAGTTCCAGAAAGGCAAAGCCACCTGCTTGAGAGCTTATAGCAGGTAAACCAGAGAGCTAATTAGGATAAGGACCCCAACCTTCTACATACTAGAGATTCAGTCTTCTGGCTGAACTAAGGCTTTGGTTGCTTTAGAAAGTGAAGGCTCTTAGAAGAAGTCACATCCCAAGCTATTTCTGCTCATTTTTGATCACTTTAAGTGAAGAACCAGAGAATAGGGTATAATGGGCTGCACAAGGAAGGCTACAGGAGGCTGAGAGTTTCTAAATCACGGCCAGCAGGCCTTCCATGTGCAGCATGGGCCGCCCTCGATATGACTCATGTTAGGAATTCTATCTGCTCTCTGAGAGTTACAGAAAGATGCTCTGAGAGACCATGTGTCATGAAGGGGGTGGATGGGGACCAGCAGTGCCGAGAAGAGGGTGGTGAATTTAGGAACATGTGCAGGAAGTGTTTTTTAAGATCCCAAACCTCAAGTAAGTTCTCCCTGGGCATTTCACGATTTGTTGACATCTAATGAGGCCACAGATGCCTGGGATTAGAGTGAGAATGGGCAGAGTTTCAGGTTTTACCCACGTGTCTTGCTATGAGATCAGGAAAGGCAGAATTCTTTGAATAACGTGAAATGTGAGAGGAGGCAGCGTGGTCTAACAGAGAGAAAGAAATCCCCAGTCAGGTGCCCAACTGACTGAGCCACCCTGGTGCCTCTTGGAATAATTTTTTAGAAAAGGCAAGAATGTAAACAAGCAGGATCTGAGTGGGTCCGCGCTGCCTTAGATGTTCATCAAGCATGAGGTGGTGGGGTTTTCCCCCTTTCCAAGGGGATGGCAGACATTGCAGCATCTCACTGTTTCATAAATGGCTCTTCTTGGATTCATCATCATAATGGACTTTTACAAAATCTGTATTTAATGGTAAATTTATAACTCTTCTTTTAGAATTGTCTGCTTCTGTTTTCCTGTTAGTGGTATTTTCTTATCATATCCCTGTTACTAGACTCGGTTCTTTCTCAAGTCTCTAAGGTTCCCAAATAAAAACGAGTCTGGTTAGGAGCATGGAAAAACACTGAAATCATGGGGAGAGGACTGAGAAGGCAGACCCCTGGAGCAAAGTGGATGTGGAAGGAGTTAGCCTGGGCACTAGAGACTGAGAGTACACTTACAGGAAAGGACTGGAGCACTTAGGTGGCTCAGCTGGTTACGCGTCAGCCTTTGACCCAGGTCATGACCCCAGGGTCCTGGGATGGAGTTCTACAACAGGCTTGCTACTCAGCAGGAAGTCTGCTTCTCCCTCTGCCCGTCACCCCAGCTTATGCTCTCTCTCTCAAAAATAAAAATAAATATAAATATAATCTTCTTAAAAAAAAATAAAGGAGGGCAGCTGGGTGGCTCAGTCGGTTACAGGTCTGCCTTTAGTTCAGGTCATGATCCTGGAGTTCTGGGATCAAGTCCCACATTGGGCTCCCTTCTCAGAGGGCTCTGCTTCTCCCTCTGCCCCTCACCCCACTCTAGTACTCTCTCTGTCTCTCAAATAAATTAATAAAATATTCTTAAAAATTAAAAAATAAAAATAAATTTTAAAACTAAGGGAGAAGATTGTTAGTACTTTGAAAAATTAAGAGGGGACTTGGAAAAATGATCTTTTGAGCACCCCTCTCTCCTCTCAAGCATAAGTCAAGTGGCACTGGGGACTAGGGAAGAGAGGAAGAGGTAGAAATTAGTCCATTCCAGAGTCTTCTCTTATGTTTCTCTCACAACTTATTGAAAATATGAATAGGCAAGAAGGTAATAAATCCTTTGTAAACCTGTCTAAGGTTAGATAATCAAAACTGCTTCCTGATTTGAGACTGGGATATACTGCAAGTTGTGAGTTTTCTCTCTTTCAAAATATCAAAAGAGAGGATAGGTATCTGCTTATTACATAGGTTAAGAAGGGGAAGGCTTCGCTCAAGGACCATTCCAGACTTCATCAGGAATAAGACCATGAGGAGTAGAGCAACTTGGACTAACAAACATGGAAGAGCTTGATGCCAGCCCCATCAAAAGAGATGGTCTTGTTGCTACAGCTTTGCGGCTTTGGGAATTTACATCTTATCTGAAGTCTTGTGATGAGAGATGCTGTTTTTAAAATCTAGTCACTTTAAATAGTTCCTATCTTTAAGAAACCAGACACTAAACTGTCTGTAACATCTGCAAGCTGGAAGTCAAATCAACCACCATTCCCCATCCCAACTTCATTTCAGGGAACTGAATGCAGAAAGAGAAACTTTCCAGAACAAAGACACAAAGGTGCTCAACCTTGGACTTTTCAATATCCCAAACCAGCAGCTGGAAGTGAGGAAGACACCAGGCAAAGAGCTCTGGGAGGAAAGCCTATCTTGACAACAAACCAGTAAGAAAACACATCTTCTCTTGCCTACTTTCTGAGAGACAATGAAGTGCCATAAACCAGGAGGCACAGTTTTTTGAAGCTGTTGATTCTAGGAAGCAGCTCTCATGGGGCAACTAATGCATTCTTGCTTAGTCTTGTGGAACATTGATGTTGAGAGATCAGCGTTAAGGAGTTGCTCTGAAAATCTCTCCTTCAAACTCTTGTCCTCTGTTAGAGGAAAAGTAAAAAGATGTAGTTGCTATGGAAAATAATACAATGATTCCTCAACAAAAAACAGAATTACCATAGGATCTAACAATTCCATTTCTGGATATATAACCCCCCAAAGTCTTGGATCTTGGAGAGACATTTGCACACCCATGTTGCTGAAGCATTATTCACAAGAGCCAAAATATGGAAGCAACCCACGTGGCCAACAGGTAAATGGATAAACAAAATGTGGTTATGTATACAGTGGAATATTACTCAGCCTTAAAAAGGAAGGCAACTCTGACACAGGCTTCAACATAAATGAACCATGAGGACATTAATTTAAGTGAAATGAGCCAGTGATAACATGACAGATACCATATGAGTCCACCCACGTGAGGGTATGCAGAGCAGTCAAATTCATAGAGACAGAGGGTAGAACAGGGGCTGCCAGGAGCTGCAGGAAGGAGAGTTTTACTGTTTAACAGGTAGAGTTTCGGTTTTGTAAGATAAAAAAAGTTTTGTGGATGGATGGTAATGGTTGCAAAAAAACAGTGTGAATGTACCAGTGCTACTTTAAATATGGTAAATTTTGTGTTATATACATTTTACCATTTAAAAAAAAAACCAGGGATGCCTGGGTGGCTCAGTGGGTTAAGCCACTGTCTTCGGCTCGGGTCGTGATCCCAGGGTACTGGGATCGAGCCCCGCATCGGGCTCTCTGCTCAGCGGGGAGCCTGCTTCCTCCTCTCTCTCTGCCTGCCTCTCTGCCTGCTTGTCATCTCTCTCTGTCAAATAAATAAATAAAATCTTCAATAATAAATAAATAAATAAAAAATTAAAAAAAAAAAAAAAACCAAAAGATTAAATTGTTCAGCCAATGTTCAGGGAGAATTCCCTATTCTCTTCTACCATGCTTTAAATTTGGTACCACCTATAGTTTATCTGTTCTTTGACACAAATAGAAGGCAATATAAATGAATACACATAGCACATGGGCATCAGTGAACTACTTGGCGACTCACCAGAGGCAGGCTTCATTTGGCAGCTCTATGAGCACATAAATGCTCACAGCTGTGATTCCATATATATATATATGAGAGATTTCCTAAGAAAATTTGTTTTGTGATGCTTTGGATAATAGAAATGCTCCTTTAAGAAAACCCAAACAAATTCAATTATTCAGTCCCCTTTACCCACAGTTTAATAATCATTATATCAAGAAAGTCTACTTCAATGGCTCTTGGTTGTGCAAAGGTCAAAGGTTCTAGAGCGAGTTTAATTTCTGTTAGAGGGAAATATCACTGCCTAAGACTTTATCGTTAAGTAGGACTGTCCCACAGGGAATAAGGACACAGAACCAAAGATATTACACCATTTCCTATCTTTACACTAACTTAAAGTTTACAAAGCAATTCCAAATACAATGCTTTCATCTGAACTTCACAGGCCACTCCATGGGGTAGGTTTTAATGGCACCAATTTTTAGGGGAACACAGAATTTAAGTGATTTGATCAAAATCACCAAGCTACTATACAGGTAGAACGTAGGTCTTTTAAGTTCAAACCCATTTTTGTATTTCCCTAAACCTCAAATTTAGCTCTCCAGTTGAAGGCCTTGCTGATCTCCAGACAAGAAAACTTTTGCTGCTGGGTGCCCAATGGCCACAAAAAGGAGTGTACACAGCAGTACCTGTCACAGTAGCCCCCGGGCCTCACCTATCCCCCCAAGAAGATGAGATACTATTTGATATACCTACCAGTCAGTATTCTTTGTAGGATCAAAGGAAATTACACGTGAGAACATTTTATTTTTTTTTTTTAAGATTTTTTTTTTTTTTTTAATTTATTTGAAAGAGAGAGAGAGAGAGCATGAGAGGGGAGAAGGTCAGAGAGAGAAGCAGACTCCCCATGGAACTGGGAGCTCAATGCGGGACTCGATCCCGGGACTCCAGGATCATGACTTGAGCCAAAGGCAGTTGCTGAACCAACTGAGCCACACGGGTGCCCCCGTGAGAACATTTTAAAAGCATAAAATAAAATGTTAAAGTCATTAAAAGGCATATAGCGGTCAGGAAACTAAATTTACATGACTCACAATCAGGAAGGTGGAATGTGGAGGTAAGAATGTATGCAAAACAAACAAACAAATGGACCAAAGAGATGGACTGGCCCCCACAGTGGTAGTGGTAGTGACAAACTGGGGGTACTTTAGTGGGGCAGGAGGTGGGTTGTGGGGGGGGTGGGGAGACAAACTGGCCATTGTCCCAGAGACAATGCTGAGGTCTCAGAGACTCTAAACTCTCGGGCCTTTCTTCAGTCAGACATTTCAAGATGGCCAGGAAGCATGTAGGGCAATCCTATCTCTATCCCATCCACATCCTTGGATAAGGAGGCTATGGAATTGAATGGTGTATAGGCTGAATGTTACAGTACATGCAACAGTCAGACACAGCGGCAACACACCCTGCTCAGTCTAAATTCTGGAGGTCTCCAGGAAGGGTTGGAGCTGAAGGATTTGTTAAGCCCAGCTACTACTTCCACTCTGGGTTGGCAGCCTCATGATACTGTGGGCTATACCTTCATTTACTCGTCCTCAAAGACTGGTTGGGAGGCCTGGCTGGGAGTTGGCAGGGGCACGGAGGGAAGGCTATGGAGCCCGTTGTCTGGTATTTGGGAGACAGAAATGGAGAGCAGTGGGGGCACCGTGAGCCTTTCAGTCTCACATTTTACTTTGCTCATTCATCCAATCTGCAAATATTTATTGAGTGCCAACTCTAAGTGTTCTTAGTACTGGCAAAGCAATGCTGGATCAGAGAGCAAGGTCCTTCCTTCAGGACACTGACATCCTGGTGGGAAAAGACAGAAAATTAACTAAGTACTTACAACGTCATAGTAAATGCTTTGAAGAAAAAGGCCAGGAAGTGTGACTAAGAGTGCTGTAGGAACACAATGGGCCTGAGAAGATAGCATTTAAGCAGAGACCCAAATGTCAGATGACAAGAAGGAAAAGAGATAGAGGAAAGCTTCCTGGGCAGAGTTACCAGAAAATGCAAAGGCCCTGAGGTGGGAACAAGCCTCACCTGCTGGAGGAAAGACTCAAGAATAGAATACTGTGAGCTCAGGTTAGAGGGGTAGCCAGAGAGCTAACCAGATTAGTTAGGGCCTTTCAGGTCATGATAAGAAGTCTGGATTTTATGCTCAGTGATATGAAAATTCACTGCGGCACAAAGGAGTGACATGTCTAATTTATGTTTTCAGATGAGTCTGGCCTGATAGATCATAAAGCAGGTAAGAAACCCCTGAAATTCTCTATTAGTATCTTCCATTTTAATACATTTCCCATTAAAACCAAGAGACCATGGCTTAATTGGTATTAAAGTATACACCAGTATCACTTTAACAGGAATCCCCAGAATGAGAGAAATATGGACGATCAGGAGACAGGAAAGATGACAACAGGGAGGGAGGATGACGCCATCTACCTCTGGTGCCTCCCAGGCTCATCTTCACAACCCTTCACAACTTATCCCTATCATCGGGAGCTGATATCCTGAGCCACCTGGTGAGTGTGCCTGGTTCCTCGTCCCTGATCTGAAGGGCACCTGTGAGAGCAGCAGAGGACAGCCACTCGCCTGCGGACCCTCATCTTCTGGCCTGTGCCAAGAGGCCACCCTTCCAGCTTCCACAGCTCTTGGGCTATCTGGGAAAGAGCAAGGCAAGAACCCTGAGGGGTGCCAGTTTGCAGCCTGTACCTTTACAGCGTTCTGCTAAAAACTGGCTTGTCTAGGTCCTGCCAGGCATACCTGAACGATACATGAGAGAAAAGGGCCTCTCCTTGATTCCTTTCTTCTCCTTCATTTAACTATCCAATGCTGAATCACTCCTCAGTGACCTTAGGTATTTCTGACTTACATCCAGGTCCAGCAAGCTATAAAGTTACGCAATACTCCCAGATCGAGGCAAGTTTTTGCTTCCCCTAAGGAGGGTCAACAAATTGCCTAAAGAAATAAAAACCATCATGGTACCCCTGCCGCAGTCTGTCTTACTAAGTAGATGGTACAAGGATCACAGTCACTTCCCATCTTGAGTTAGTCAAATACCTTAACATTCTGGGAGAGATGAAGAACCAAACAGATCCTATTAGTTTAAAACCAAGAATAGGCAGGGTTAAGAATGGAAAAAAAAAAAAAAAGAAAGAAAAAGAAAAACTATCAGGAACAAAATGGCGGCTAGATGCTTCTAGAGCATTGGATCTATTTGCTTTTTCAAAAGGACTGATAGAGAAGAGAAAGGGTAGCTTCTGTGTCTCACATCGCACTCCCTCACTCCACCCCCAAAAGGATGGGAAGGAGAGTAAGGAGAAAATCACTGGCATCCATGAACCCCGAAGAGAACGCATCCAACCATTGTTTCAAAAGCTATTTCGATCAGAACACACTAACAATTTCTTACCTTTTTTTTAGACTGCTCACTTAAAAAACAAGATATACGAGGCCTAAAGGCATATTCAAACTCATACAGTCCAAATCAGTTCACTGATGAAGAGTCAAGCCCTGAAGGTTTTCAGATAGTACAAGTACCAGGAAGGGAACCTGAGTGAGGAGACTCAGGTTCCCTTTAACTTTTATTTATAAAATAAAAGCACATTATAGGAAAACAGGAACTGCACAAGAAATCAGCAGTAATCCAATCATCATACTAACCACTATTAGCATTTTGTTCCTTCTGTCACATGCTTATAGGTGTCCCCCAACATGTTATAATCATATTAGACTAATGTTCCCTCTAATACACAGGCTGTTTTCATAATCAAAAAATATATTACAGCACCTATTACTAGGGCTTGGAATTCACGTCCTCTCTCATGAGACCCTGGGACATAAGAATCAAGCTGCTTAACCTCAGATCAGCTCTATTTACCTACCTGGTGCGTCAGGTACTTGAAGAGGAATGAAAGGATCAGAAACACTTAGAAGTGGGAGGCTAGAATCCACAGTCTGCCCACCCTTCCTTTTTTCAGCTGGAGTTGGTTGGAGGGGAAGAAAGGATCAAGGAGAGAACAAAAGAGAAAAGCAGAAAACATCAAGTAAATCTAGATGAATTTAGCATCTAGTAACCCAACAGCTCAAATTATAGAGTAAATCTGAACTCAAAGGCAGCGTAAAGAGGGATGAGTGACTATAATCCAGTGTAATGGCAAAATATGTGTAAGAGATACAATCCGGTCCCTACAACATACTCAGCGATGCAATCTATGGTAACACTAGTTTACTCCTACACCTGAATCCACTTCTTCCTTGTGCGGAAGCCTGCAGTGATCTCTTCCAGAATTCCTATAGTAACTATTGTCTGTATCACACACTATGGCACGTAAACACTGTCTGCTCTGTTATCGAACACAGACATATAGGTGCTTCAGTGTGTCCTCTACCATCCGGGGGTCACTGTATCACCGAATGTCTGTTACAGCGCTAGGCAGACAGACACAGACAGAAACAGAAATAGCAGTCTTGTCTGTTGCAAGGTTAGGCAAGCCCTAACTTCTCGACTACATCTAACATCAGTGACACTGATTCTATACTTGGCAAACTTGCTGATGTACAGGAATCTAAACACATGGAATATCAGGGCTTGAAGGGGTCTTAGGATTCTCTAGCACAGTTTTCTTATTTTATGGAAAAGAAAATGAAGCCCAGAAGTTAAGAGGATAGCCAGAGGTAGGCCACCAAACCTGAGGTCAGAACCCAGGCTTGCCGGTTTTCTATTTACCCATTCTTTACATTGTATTTTAATACTCATTTGTTCTTTAGTTGAAATCTCATTTTACCTTCTACAGATTTTTAAAAAACTTTTTATTTTTAAATAATTATGAGATCACAGCAATCTGCTCTACATAGAGTCCTGGGAACCTTTGACCAGCTTCCCCCCCATGGTGAGATCTTTTCCCCCTGCAGGACAGTTATCGCTGACACTGTTACAATACTGTTAACTAGACTTTATCCAGTTTTCACAGGCACTCACGTGTGTGTGTGCAGTTCTTTGCAATCAGATCCTATGTATAGGTTAGCACAAGCACCACCATGACAATGACACAGAACTGTTCCATCAAACCAAAGAACACCCCTGTTGTTCTCCTTTATAATCGTACCCACTCCTTACTCCAGTCCCTACTCCTTGGGAATCCACTTATTTGTTCTCAATCTCTACAATTTTGTCATTTTGAGAAGGTTATTTATTAAAGTGGGTTTTTAATGAAGCTTCTTTAAAGATAGATGGAGGAAGAGAAGGGTAAAATCACTGCTCTTAAAATCTTGAAAATATTTTTCAAACGAGACACAATGAAATACATTAAAAGGAAAAGAAAGAATCATAAAACTGGATATACTCATTTTTACAGAAATAAAATTACGGACATAAATACTGTAAAATGCTGACAATGTTTTCCTCTCTGACTGGGTGGGATTGTGAGTTCTCTTATCTTGTTTCTTTGGGCTTTTAGTCATTTTTTCAAAATTACACAAAAGATGATTACACAAAAAAATATTTAAAATAAAGAGGTACAATGTCAAGTTTTAAATGTCTATTCCAACATGTGGACATAGTTCATCAACATTTTTGCAGCTTTTACCATAAAATGTTTAAAATAACCCTTCTGTCATCCTCTGTGACTCACTGCCACATTTCCTGTTTATTTCCTTCCTTGGTTGATCAGAAGGTTTAAAATCAGTGAACAGTCTGAGCTTGATTAGAAAACTCCTAGAAAATGAAGCTATCCTACACTTCATACAAATGAGGACATATTAATTTCTGGGATTTGGATGTGATTTTCTTTCATTTATAAAAAATAAAAGTGTTGCACACATAAAAGTTTATACCAAAACAAGAAAGAAGGAAAAATACCAAACGTCTGTTTAAAAAAAGGCTGGATAAGATGAAAAAAAATCTGCAGATGTTTTATAATGTTCAAAAAAGTGTCATGTCACTGATTTACAAAGATTCTTGGGATGTGGTATGACTACAGCTTCTGAGTTGGGCTGCTCAGGTACAACTCTCTATTCTGTCGTTCTCCAGTTGTGACCTCGGCAGGTCACTTAACCTCTCAAGGGCTGTTTTTTGTTTTTTGGTGGTGTTTTGTTTTGTTTTTAAGATTTTTTTTTATTTATTTGAGAGAGGGGGAGAGAAAGAGCACAAGAGTGAGCACAAGGTGGGGAGGGGCAGAGGGAGAAGCAGACACCCTGCCGAGCAGGGAGCTGGAAGTGGGGAATGTGGGCTCCATCCTAGCATCCTGAGGTCATGACCTGAGCCAAAGGCAGACGCTTAACCAACTGAGCACCCAGGCACCCCTGGGTTTTACGGACCACCTGAGATAATGCATAAAAAAGCACTTAACCAGTGGGTTAATATTATTAGCATGTAGCAAGAGCTCAGTGTATGTTCACTGTCATAACTCAAGCATAAAGGGGGAGAAGAGGCTGAAACAAAAATAAAAACTGTTTTAAGAAGAGTTACAGGGGCACGCGGACAGTGTAGTCATTTGAGTGTTGGACTCCTGGTTTCCACTTGATCTTAGCCAAAAAGCTGAGAAGCGATGGACTCCTGGTTTCTTTTCAGGTCCTGGTCTTAGGTTCACGGGATAGAGCCCTGTATCAGGCTCTGTGCTCAGTGTGAAGTCTGCTTAAGGTGCTCTCTTCCTCTCTCTCCCTTTACTCCTCCCCCTCTCACTCTTTCTCTAAAATAAATAAATAGGGCACCTGGGTGGCTTAGTGGGTTTAAAGTCTCTGCCTTCGGCTCAGGCCATGATCCCAGGACCCTGGGATCATTCCCCACATCAGGCTCACTGCTCAGCAGGGAGCCTGCTTCCCCCCATCTCTGCCTGCCTCTCTGCCTACTTGTGATCTCTGTCTGTCAAATAAATAAATAAAATAAATAAATAAATCCTTAAAAAACCATATAGACAACAAAACACGTGATAAGTAGGAATTATAAGTACTGAAACTGGGAATGTATCGAAAATGTGTAGGGACCTCTGTTAACACTGGCGAATCCAATTAAATTAATAACAGTGAGATTATCATATCAAGACTTATATGAAGACTTATAGGATAC
Source organism: Mustela nivalis (assembly GCF_964662115.1). Taxonomy (NCBI): domain Eukaryota; kingdom Metazoa; phylum Chordata; class Mammalia; order Carnivora; family Mustelidae; genus Mustela; species Mustela nivalis. Next base: position 53,271,332 of record NC_139027.1, on the reverse strand, counting down.
GATTAAAATTTCAGGTTTTTTCTGAGAAGGGAAACACAAACCTATTAGAAAGCACTCTTAATCAACAGTGTAATCCTCAAAGGTCAGGGAGGGGTGGGCAATGAAAGAGAGAAGCAAAGTGAATACTGAAATATCTGTGGCAAGACTTCTAAGCAGATTATAATGAGCCTCTCTCCCCATTCTCATGCTGATTGAAAATCATGGTTATAGTAGCAAAAAAACTCTAAATACTTTCAGTACATTTTTAAGAAGAAATTTTTAAAATTTTACTGTGTTCCTCTTAGTATTGACATAGCAATTTAGAAATACGCACCAAAAGCCTTAGAAGACACGTATCTTCTTTTTTTTTTTTTTAAGATTTTATTTATTTATTTATTTGACAGAGAGAGAGAGAGAGAGATCACAAGCAGACAGAGAGGCAGGCAGAGAGAGAGAGAGAGGGAAGCAGGCTCCCTGCTGAGCAGAGAACCCGATGTGGGACTTGATCCCAGGACCCGAGATCATGACCTGAGCCAAAGGCAGCGGCTTAACCCACTGAGCCACCCAGGCGCCCCGAAGACACGTATCCTTTGATTTAACAAATAATCTAGAGGTTACCTTAAAGAAACTATAAAGGATATCATATAATGACAGCCAAAGTTCCAATAAGAAATAAATTTATGACATTAGAAAAAGTACTAACATATCTAAGGAAGGCAGGAAGAAAAAATATATAAGGTTAAAATCAGAAATTAATAAAATTAAAAAGATCAATTTTGGAAGCATATCAAATTCCTATCTACAAGGATTATTTATACTCAAAACCTCATATCGGTTGCTGAGGGAATTTTAACAGGAAAACACTGAAACCAAATTAATGTTTTAAAAAAAAGAGGTTACTTAGATACATTATGACAAATCCATATGAAGCCATTTAATACAGATCTTTTATAATTTATCTTTTAAGAACTTCTTTAATGACGTGGGAAATGTGCCAGACTTAGTAAGCAAGAAAATTTGTTTTTAAAATAGGACTATAAAGATGTACATTAAGGTCTTTTTTTTTTTTTTTAAAGATTTTATTTATTTATTTGACAGAGAGAGAGATCACAAGCAGGCAGAGAGTCAGGCAGAGAGAAAGGGGGAAGCAGGCTCCCCGCCAAGCAGAGAGCCTGATGTGGGGCTCGATCCCAGAACCCTGAGATCATGACCTGAGCTGAAGGCAGCGGCTTAATCCACTGAGCCACCCAGGCGCTCCAAGGTCTTAAGCTGAGTTCAAAAACTATGTGCAAAATCGTGGTCATTTATTTTCGTGGAGAAGATCTGTAAACTTTCATTACGTTCAGGAAGATATATGTGACCCTAAAAAGGTTAAATGTCACTAACAGACACCAAATGGTAATCCTGTGCTACTTCTTAATTGTGAGATTACTTTTATTACTTTTATTTATTTTATTACTTTTATTACTTTTGTGTAATAAATATGTATAATTTTCTCTCATTTTTAAGAAATTTTAGTTGAAATATAGTTGACTATGTATCATTTTTATTAATAAAGGGGAAAATTAGTTTTTTACTATTGCTTCTTTAATTTAAAAAAAGGTCTAAATTAAAAAGATATCTCTCTCTCCCTGTAAACACACACGCACACACCCAGAAACGGCTCAGAAAAATCTTGGATAGAGGATAGAACATCTAATTAGAATTCTTCAAGCTGTTCCAAAGATCTAAGCAATTATAAGAGATTAGCAGTGATGTTCTTAAGTTCAGAAATATTTGCTTAAAGTATGTGTATGAATTAGAGAGAATAAACACTGTATATTATTGACATGTCATTCCGTCATTTTGATTCAGAATGATTCTAGGTATTTCTTTTTCCCCACCTTTTATGTTGGAAATCTTCTGAATAAGAGAAAATATACGTTAGCACCAAGATCTGGGGCTCATTGGTGTGCCACAGCTATCTGTGGGACGGAAACTATGGAGGCAACAACTGTGAGCTCCGTGTTTCAGGTATTGGCTATACTAACCGGTTCCAGCAGAAAATGAAGGAGTGGCAAAAGCATCACCTTGAGTCGGTTGAAAGCCTGGGATCAAACTCTCAGCAGAGCCTCCAAGCTTCTCAGGATGTTTGCCTGGAGGGACAAAACACCACCGAGTTCATTCCAGCAGAACCCCATGATGCACATACACAGGCAGGAGGTGGAGGGCACCTTCTGAACTGACTTCTCGACTGGAATCCGTTTTACTGCCTCAAGGCAATAGCTCAGCCTGCATTCACAGGCCCTTGTCTAATCACTGCAGTAACTGAGACAACAGCTGAGAAAAGGAAAGAAGTTTTAAGAATCAAAGACAGCACATAGGTTTTCCACGATGGAAGGAGTTCCGGAGATTGGGTGCCCAACGATGTGTGTATAGTTAACACTACTGAACTGTTCACTTGACAATGGTTCAAAAGTTCATGTTTATGTTATGTTTACTTATCATAATTTTTAAAAGTATTTTATTTATTTATCTGAGAGAGAGAGAGAGAGAATGAGTGGGACGGGGGGTGGGCAGAAAAAGAAGGAGAACCATGCTCCCAGCTCAGTAGGAAGCCCAACAAAGGGCTTGATCCCAGGACCCAGGGATCATGACCTGAGTGTAAGACAGATGCTTAACCCACTAAGCCACCCAGGCATCCCTGTATATTTGTCGCAATTAAATTTTTTTTCAAATAAATGAATAAAAAAAGCAACCAAAGAGATGGCTGGAGCTAACACCCAAAAGTTCAAGGACATTACTCAGGCAGAATGCCTCTAGTCCTTACTTTGAATCTATTTGTTTTTATAAAATACTATTGAGTTTGCCAATCTGTTTTCCATGTTGGAAAAAGTTGAGGAGAGCACATGAGAAGGGGTTGTGGGGGAAACAGCAGGAGATGTGACGAGGGATAGGCACAATGGCAGCAGTTTAACGTGGCAGAAGAGAGACTGGAAATTATGAAAAATAGACATAAGAACTTTAATACCTGGGAGCGTCTTAAGTGCAAAAATACTAGCGTTTTCAACACCCACAAACGTATTTGTTTATTCTAGAACAATAACTGGCATACATACCAATGAAATAATTTGATGGTAAGATAGTTGTCTGTCAGAGTTAAATCCTATATCCTATCTTGTGTTTAAAATAAGAAAGTAATATACATTTTTAAAAGATATCTATGAAATAAAGTTAAAAGAGATTAACATAAGTTAAAAGAGTAAAGTTAAGAAAGATATCATTCACTCAGTTCTGATCATTCCTTTACCCTGTGTTCTTGTCTAATGCCGAGGTACTCTTTTTGAAGAATTTTCCCAGGGCGTGCTTTTGTTTTCCAAAGTGTGTGTGTGGTGTCTGTGTATACAAGTCCCACCTTCCAAAACAGACTGTGGGGGGTTTTTGTTTGTTTGTTTTGTTTTGTTTTAAGAAGGCTCCACACCCAGTGAGGCGTCCAGTGCAGGGCTTGAACTCATGACCCTGAGATCAAGACCTGAACTGAGATCAAGAGTTGGACACTTAACCTACCAGTGCTCCTTGACTCTGGGTTTTTGGGAGTAGAAATGGTACCTTCTATTTGATCACCTCTTCACAGTCCATCAACAGTACTACAGAACTCTGACCACAGTCAAAGATTCTAAGTTCATGTGAGGGCACACTCTCTCCTGCGTAAGCAGTTGCAGCCTTCTGGGACAATAAACACACACAGGACAAGAAAACCAACACACTCCTCCAATGAACAACCATGCTGGTCAGTATCATCCTGGTTTATGCCACCAAATCTTTCCTAAAAGCGTCCCACTCTCCTTACCACCACCCACAACAGGCCAGGAGTTCCTATGGATGAAAAGATGTCAGTGCTCTGGTAAACATTCAAAGCAGTTTTCACTTAAACTTCAGATCAAGACTTTGAGGGGAGGAAAGACCTAACTACATTTTCAAACACATACTCCTTTAAAGTCAGGGTTTAAGAATCACAGCAGGGCACCCCTTGCTCACCTTCCCCCAGCTTGGCAAAGTCCTTGTTCAGCAGTTCCTCAGCTGTGAGTTTGGAGAAATTGTCATCATCGAAGGGATTCCACGTAGAACCTTCTGAAGCATTATAAACGTTTTGCTGGGAGGTCCGAGGAGAGCCTGATGGAGTGGTGGTTGCAGACCTATGTAGGTTCCCACCCCCACGAAATGAAAAGAGTTGAAAAAGGGTTAATCTACTTTCTCTTTGTTTTGAGATCAAATTGTTTTCTGAGTCAAACCATTCTTCTCTGCAATAGTTTTCTGAAAGGGCTTTCCATGGCCACTGGACAGTTTCCACAGATAACTTTTATCACCGTCTGAAATAAATGTCTCCCTTTCCTTCATGATCCACTGTCTCCCATACTTCTTTAACCTCTTGCTTAGATTTTTGGTCTCTCCTCTGCCAGTCCTTTCACAATCCAGAATCCCAAAGCAACCTGTTCCGAGGCTTGTGCCTCCTGTGGCCCCCGCCATAACATCCACAATGACTGCCCCCAGGCTGGCTGGGACTGAAGCCTTTTCAGGCTGCCTCCCATCTGTCAGGATCTAGCACACAGAGAATGAAGGGCTGCCGTGAGCGGTCACCATCAAAGTTAAGGAGAAATAAAGACAGCAATATCTTGTGTTTCTGGGTAACATTGCCTAATTTTCTTCTAAAGTCTCTCTTGACGCCGTTTGCATTTAACTAACGACTTCAAGAGTTTTAACTTTAGAGTCCATGGTTCCAAGAAAGCTGAGGGTCCAAAACTGCATTCACCTAGTAAGCACTCACTGCAATCTACTTTACTTCAGGCACAGAGCCCATCACTAGATTTACAATGGTTAAGACATGGTCCTCATCTTGGAGGAATCTGCAGGCTAGGTCAGCTGGATATACAAATAAATAATAATAATATAATGGGATACATCTCCAAAAAGGTTGAGACAATTTATATATGACACCCAAGGGGTCAGAGAAAAGTGAACCTCTGACATCGATCTTGATGAATAAATAAGCATTTCCTAGGTGGACAAGGAGAGCAGTAGTTCAGGGAAAGGGCACAGGATGAACAATGTGGCTACAAAGACAGAGAATGACACATCCACCAATGTGATACAACAGTCTTTGGTCTGTTAACCAATGAGTTCAGATATTATCCCACTGGCAATGGGGAGCCAAGGAAAGATCTTTATCATGGAGAGGGTTGGTTAGACTAAGATTTTAAAAAAATACTCTGTGGAACATGGAATGGATGAGAGAATGGAAATAGTAAAGCAAGTAAATTATTTCTGAAGATCAGTATGGTCTACACACTACAGGCAAATTCAGTTTCTGAATGAACACAGACACAGACGTACCTTTTACATATATATACCCGCGCCCCTCTACATACAGATTCAGGGAATTACACAGCAGTGGCCCACAGCAGCCCTAGCCCACAGAAGTGAAAAAGAGAAAGGGGAAGCACCACATACTTGGACTTATTGAGGCTGGCTTCAGCTGCAGCTGCCTGGAGCAGCTGGGTGGATTTGCTGGCAGGGACCCCAAAGACAGCACTGTGGGTCACGTCACTGAGAATCCGCCTGTGCCCAGCACGCTGGGTTTTGGGTGATGAGGGAGGAGTGAGAGATCCGAGTTTCTGCCCCTGGACGGTAGGAGGTGGGGTTGTTTGAACCTTTGGCTGTTGTCTTACTGGGGCTTGAATCTGCTAGGAAAAAAAAGAAATGGCAAGTGTTTCAAAAAGACAGGAAAGAAAAAACAAACAGACAAGCATAATAAAAAATGGCACATGACAGCTAACACGGGACTCAAGTGGCTGAATTTACCAAGAGCACCAAGAAAGAAAAAAAGCAGTTTTGGACAATCTGAGCTCTAACGGTGGGACTGACAGCATGGTATTTATCTGATGCTTAGACATCAATTTCCATCTTCATCAGCAATCCTCTAGAGAGCAGCTATACACAATACAGCCCAGATCATAAGGCTGCAGAAGCTAGTCCTCATTCCAAAAACCAAGAATGTATCCTACAGGACCACTTTCTGCTTCTGGGGTCACGCAGGAACTCATTCAGAATGCCTCCAAAGAGCATGCTTTAAGCAATCTACCACCACAGTCAGAAGCCAATGAAGGCACAGCTCCAGCTAAAACACATTTGAGCTGAATAATTTCTGCCAAGAGATCCCTGAGTCTGACAGAGCTCAAACTACTGGGTAGGAATACGTTTGAATTCCATTGTGATTCATAAATGGTAGTGTTTTTGTTTTGTTATTAAGGCTTTTTATTTCACTATTAAGTGGGTCTACAAGATTTTCTTTCTGTGGCTCCCCTGAGAAAATGTACAGGATTGGAGCAGAGGGATTAACTTGTTCCCACCTTTAGTTTGGAAATGGCACAGAAGAACCAGGTAGAGAATATAGTAAGAAATAAGAAAAAATTTGAAAAGCCCTTGATGATAATTGATCTAGTAACACAAGGACTCTTCAGAAGGCAGAACAAACTGTCACCACAGAAAAACAAAGAGGAACATCCTTGTGGCCACGTGGTTAGACCTCAGGCATCAGACACAATCTACAACGTGCTACGTCAAGAAGATGAACAAAAAATAGCACTAAGAAGGCCACCTAATGCTTTAATTCTTTCAGTCCAGAGACAAAATGATTCAGAATGTTAGACTCAGGTATTGAACTATCCCTTCCCTCCAGTCCCTAGTTTCAGACTAAGATGCCCCTCCATGCTGCAGCTCAGCCCTCACATTCAGTGCCATCACAGGTAATCCTGAGAGAGAAGGGAAACCAGAGGGGCCAGCTACTTGGGTCAGGATGCTGACAGCCTGAGATTTTGTCCCCTTATTGACGCAGACTCTGAATTTGACTGAGGCAGGTTTATATGCACGTATGAGTACACAAGCACTCACCAACTGAATGACACAAAACAAGCCTCTAACATCAGTCAGGTTAAGGTCAGAGGGAAAAGCAGCTGACAGATCTCTGAGAGAGAAGCAGTCTGTTCTGGGAAGACCAGAGCTCTGGTTCCGCAACTTCCAGTGGCCCCGGGGTGTACCTTCAACAGCCAACCTAGAACCAGTACCCACAGAGACCACCATGGCTTTATGGACTGAACAAGATTAGCTAATTTCCTCGAGTCTAAGACAGTCATGGCTTTGAGAAGGATATACTTCACTGCTGAGTTCCTTTATTTTGAAGAGTCCAGACTACTTGGAGAACATTTCCCTTCTTCTTACCTATCCCCATAGGCAGCATAGTGAAGAACAGACACTTCAGGAGGACACCTTACACTATCACAGCTATCTACGAATACAAAACCACCCCAATCCATTCAGCTACTCCTCACAACAGCCCCATCAGGCAGGCAGTTTTATTTCCATTTCAAATCTAAGAATACGAGAGACAAAGGGACCTTAGCACAGATTCCAACTCCCTCATTTCAGAGGAGCTGAGACCAAGGCCCCCTGAGGTTAAGGGCTCGCTCAAGGTCATAGAGTCAACTGGGGACAGAATCCACGTCTCCTGATTACTGCTCAGGACTCTCTTTTCTTCATCATCTATGTCTCCTCCAAAGATGGGATTAGGAAGGGGAAGGGGGGAACAGACAAAGCATAGTGGAGGGAGAATCAAAGTAGACTATGATGTCTGTCTTGCTAGAGATTGTTTTTTTTTTAATTTTTTATTTTTTATAAACATATATTTTAAAGAACAAAAATATGTAATTATAAAAGGAGTACACTCAGATCCAGGAATGCAACAATATACACAAAAGGGGGGGAAAAATCACCCAGACTTCTATCCCACTATCCTAATACAACTGTTTTTATCTTTTTGGAATCTTCTATTTAAGTCCCTTTCAAGTACATACTTTTCCCATAATTTCAACATTCTCTCATGACCGTTTCACATTGTTGTACAGATGCTATAACCATGATTTGTAGTGGCTGCACAGTTGGCTTCTTGAACAATTAGGTTACTCTAATTCTTTTGGCTGTTACTAATAAGTCTATAATAAACATTATGGCATATTGCCATTTTCCTTTTGTGGATCATTACTTTAGGATGGCTGCAGAGTATTCTTTTTTTAAAAGATTTTATTTATTTGACAGAGAGAGAGAGATAGCAAGAGAGGGAATACAAGCCGGGGAAGCGGGAGAGGGAGAAGCAGGCTTCCCGCCCAGCAGGCAGATGGATGAGGGGCTCGATCCCAGCCACCCAGGGGCACCCAGAGTATTCTTTACAATCACTCACTTGCTCCTCTAGTTAAGTCCTGACAAGGGTCAACAGAGAAAGGGATGGGTAAAATCTGGGAAGTTCTCTGACTCCTGGCAGAAGCAAGTTCTGCTCCTTGCTCTTTCTCTATCTCCTCAACCAACTACCCCAGAACGAAGTGCTCAAGGTACGTTTTTAGCCAAGGAACATCGAGAAGGCTTATAATTCATTCCTGAGAGAGGGACAGTGAGGGGAACATCATAAGAAATGTAGTCAGTTACTGTTGATCATTTTGTCCCCCTTGATGATCACTTGTTATTATTAGCCTTAAACACAAATCAGGATTCTTTTGTTCTTTCCTTAGCTCTGCTATCAGTCTGTGTGTCTTGGGTAATCCCTTTCTAGCCTGGGTCTAGTTTCCAGTTCCAGTAAATGAGGGGAATAAACTAGATAATTACAATCTCAACTGCCTACATCATATAATAATTTTATATTTTTAGATTTTATTTACTTATTTGACAGAGAGACACAGTGAGAGGGGGAACGCAAGTGGGGGGAGTGGGAGAGGGAGAAGCAGGTTTCCCGCTGAGCAGGGAGCCCAATGCAGGGCCCTTGATCCCAGAACCCTGCGATCATGACCTGAGCCGAAGGCAGACACCTAATGACTGAGCCACCCAGGCGCCCCTATAATAATTTTTTTAAAAACTCCATTAACGGGCGCCTGGGTGGCTCAGTGGGTTGGGCCGCTGCCTTCGGCTCAGGTCATGATCTCAGGGTCCTGGGATCGAGTCCCGCATCGGGCTCTCTGCTCAGCGGGGAGCCTGCTTCCTCCTCTCTCTCTCTGCCTGCCTCTCTGCCTACTTGTAATCTCTCTCTGTCAAATAAATAAATAAAATCTTTAAAAAAAAAAAAACTCCATTAACAAGAAGAACTTCAGTTCGTCTTAAAAATACAGAAAGTGGCTGTCTACCACACGCCTGCAGGGAAGACTGAGTTGTTTCAGAAACAGAGGTGTAAAGACACTGACACAAACTAAGCTGAGGCTCAAAGAAGACAATCTATTTACAGCAATGCTTCCTTTTGAAAGCATGGTTTTCCAGTTTAAGATGGGTGACAAAACTCTATTAGAAATCAATCCTCAGAAGACGATTTCTTACTTTTCCTTCATTTGTCTAGTAGCTGGACTTCCCTGGGAATGAGAGAGTAGCTGTGATACTCTATTGACTGGACATATACGATGCCTTTTCCTATTACTAGAATATTTTCTTCACGATCACTCAGAAATATGTGAGTACAGAATTAAGAGCACTTGGTAGAGGCAAAACACATTGTGCCTGAGGTTGCTGAAGCTGTAAAGATCAATTAAGAGAGGAGGAAGGAGTTCTGACGCTGTAGTCAGCCCGTATCTAGAAGCGGACGTGCCCAATTTCTCAACCAACAAGATGGCTCCTGTAGTACTCAGGTGCTCTGGTGCCCAGAGGATTGGGTCATGGTAAATGGTCCCAGCAAGGAGGCCCCTCAAGGACGCTACATGGTAGACTTAGATGAGGTCATGTTGCCGAAGACCAAGAATAAGTAAAGCCCTATCAGGTGTCAGGGGAGGCCACGCAAACCTCCAGAGACTGGAGAGGCCACAGTGGTCAAACCCCCCCCTTCAAGGGAAAGGATTTCCTCTGATCCTATCTGGGTCCTTGACTGACCTACACGCACCAACAGAGACAGCAAACAGCTCTTTCTGCCAGTCTAATTTTAGAGTGATAAATAAGAATGTTTCTCTTCATCAGTAGCCTAGAATCGTTTTTGTTAAACCTCTTACCTTCTACAGAATACATCCTCCTGACCTCAGGCATAACAAGAGAACAAAAATCAAGTATTTTAACCACAAGCCTGGGGCAGCCACCTCTCCCTAACGCAGGGGCCCCGCCCGGTGGCGGGCCCCGCCCGCTGCGCTCTCCTGCTCCGGGACTCTGGGACTCAGAGCCCTGGCCGGCTCTTACCGCCGGCTCTGCGGGCGCCTGCGGGGCTGCGGCGGGGGGCGCCTGGGGCTGCTGTCCCGCTACCACCACCGCGGTCTTCTGCTGCAAGGCGGCCTGCTGAGTAAGCAGCTGTTGTTGGTGCAAGCTCGAGGCCAGCTGCTGCTGCTGCTGCTGCGGCTGCGGCTGGTAGAAGTTCTGCATCAGCTGCGGCTGAGAGCTTCCTTGCGACACCACCGGGAACTGGGGGATGGCTGGTTGCTGGGCGGCTGCGTGTACTGCCTGAAACTGAGCAGGAGAAGTGGAAAAAAGGACGAGGGGAACAGAGTGTCTCAGAACGGTATTCCACAAAAGACCAACGTCTCAGGAATAACCGAGCCCAGTCTGAAGCCAAAGGCAAGGGCAGGCAGAAGTCTCTTAGCTTGGCCTCAACTTAGGAGGGGGACCTCAGGGCATTAAAATTAACCCCACAGCACCTGACACTGCCAGGCTGCATCGAGGGCTCTGGGCCACCTCCTGGCTTTGGGGAGTTTCTCTGGCAAGTCTAAGGCATCCCTTTGTGCATCTTCTGACTCCCCGTGCTGGGGTGGAAGGGAAGCTAATAAACGATCTCCCAATCTCAGACGTAATCCTGCTTGTAAAGGGATTTGTTAGCAGCCAAGATTAAAATGCTTTGCTCCATGAAGAGGATGAAGCAGGGACGACACTGAAAATAACCTAAATGCTAAGCCAGCTATAAAGAGTCTGTTCGAGCCCTGCTGAAAATTATTTCCCTATAGCTCTATCTTACTAATTGTCCCATCTTTAAACATTCAAAATGTTCAGTATCCTCTAGCACACTTACTGGTATTTTATCTTGTGTCTATAACCGATTCTTTCGAGTTATATTCTCTTATAAACTGCCAATGGCTAGGGATACTTCTTATCCATTTGTCTATTCCACACTGCTAAGGGCTACCACACACACACACACACACACACACACACACACACACACACACGCACGCACTCACGCATGCACTCCCGCCCCAGAGAAGGGCCTAAGAGAAACGCCTACTAATCAACAAAAGTCAAGAACTTGCCTTTGAGCATCCCAAACACTGTTACTTAGTTGTAGAGTTAGGGGATTGGATAAGGTTTGCCTCCTGGGGCAAAAGTTAAAGGGTTAGCAAAGAAGCAGATGTCAACAAGTAGCTGCCTATTTATAACTGCAAAATGCTGGAAATGACCAAATGTTTATCAACAGGGGACACTGATTGAATAAACCATGCTATGTATCCTTAAAATAGAATGCTCTCAAGTTGTAAACAGGCATGAGGGCTCCCTCTATATTATGGGATGGAGAGAGCAGAATTCTGTAACTTTGAAACTCTGTAAATGTTTTATATTTTCATTCAACAAAATTAACCCAAAATTTGGCAATAACTACAAATCAAAATCAAAATCAAACAAATAAACCTGTGTATCAAATTGATTCCAGAAAATAATGAGCAAAACATTTTAAGAATGAAAAGGACAAAGAAATCTTTAACTGGGGCACCTGGGTGGCTCAGTTGGTTAAGTCTCTGCCTTCAGCTCAGGTCATGATCCCGGAGTTCCAGGATTGAGTCCAGCATCAGGCTCCCTGCTCAACGGGGAGTCGGCTTCTCCCTCTGAACCTCTCTCCTCTCCTGCACAAGCACTCTCTCTCTCACTCTCTCTCAAATAAATAAATAATATCTTTATAAAGAGAGAGAGAGAAATCTCAAACTGTTTCCAGTACTCGTGTTGGCACTATTATGTTGAAATTATAAAGCAATTAAGTGATTATGTTAATGTTGTTAGGAATCAAGATCTTCAGATCAGAAAAATACAAATATAAAATCCAAGAAGTTAAGCAAAAATCCTATAATTACAATTCTGAATTAGGAATATAAATTTGCATTTATTGTGTATATTCTGTTAACAAAACAAAAGAAACAAAATATATTTCCCAAGTATCCCCTCAAAAGGCCTAAAAACAATAACTGACCCATTAGCAAAGGAGTATCCTTAGCATCAAAATGTGGTCTCTAAATATCATTTTTAAAAAGAAAGGGAGCTCCTTCAGAGAGATGGCTGTATCCAGGTCAAGGGCAGAGTGAGACTGGAATGACCTGTTACAATAAACAGCGAGGAAACCATTAAAGATGGCTGGGTCACCACCAAAGGACCCAGGAACCGGCTTGAAGAGACTTCTACTGGTCAAAGCTGGGTCAATTTAGGCATCAAAATAAAATTTTAAAAACAGCAATGTCTGGAAACTAAATATGTTTAAATCCCTGAATTCATGACACTAAAATAAAACAAATCAAAAACCTCTGTTCATCTTTAGATGACACTAGCAACAAACCCACTCTGAAAACTGGTAAATACAGGCAAAAACTCAAGCATTTTTTCCTGCCTTTTCTATATAAACAGTATGTCAGGGTCATCAAATTGTTAAGAAAAATTCTACTCAGAAAAATTCCAGCCCCTAAGTGAAGAGGGAATGTTAGAATATCACCATGTTTTCATGCCTGATGAGTGAATGGACTGAGGAAATGATTAGCAATTGCTGCTAAACTGATCTGGGACATTGAATGAATGGATCAGACAGACAATACCAAACTCACGGACTGATTTTAATATTGATAAAAGAGAGCGACAACCAGACCCTATACGCCTCCTGAAGAGATGCAACTGGAAGAACAAAGAACTATCCAACTGAACCAAATTCTGAGCAAGCCTCAAAAAATCACCAGTTTACCAGATCAGAAAAATACAAATATAAAATCCAAGGAGTTAAGCAAAAATCCTATAATTACAATTCTGAATTAGGAATATAAATTTGCATTTATTGTGTACATTCTGTTAACAAAACAAAAGAAACAAAATATATTTCCCAAGTATCCCAAGGGGATGGAAGAACATATATGGCCGCAGGGACGCAATTAGCCAAATTCCAGAAGGTGGAAAATTCTACAGGACAACTGACCTAGTTTCTTCAAAAAATTAAGTGGCAAAGTGAAAAAAAAGGGAGAGGGCATTATGAATAAAAGGGGACTTGAAAGACATGTCAATCATTATAAAATGAATTATGCTCATAGTAAAAAATGTAGAAAAACTATGAAAAGATAATGGAAGAAAAAAGATTTGCATCTAAACATAACATGTGGGCCTTGTTTGGAACTTGATTCGAACAAGCCAAGTGAAATTAGGAGACATCAGGAAGTTAAACATTACTGGGTGTTTTTTAAGAAGAAGAAATTATTATTTTTAGTATGGTATTGATGCAATTGTGTTAGAGGAAAAAAAAGACAGAGAGCTAGAGAGAAGAGAAAAGGAGCCCCTTAAAACAGCTCCCTTGGTGAGGCTCCTCCATCAGCTGAAGAATTCCCCAAGAAAGGGGTGTGAGTGGCCCCATGATGCATCCGCTATGCACAGCTTTCTTGTATTTTGTTCTGGAAGAAGCAATGATGCGATGTCTAGTGGCTCCCTGTCTTCCTGGTGCTTCTCAAGAAAGATGCCTACGTCTCCTGGGCCTGTCCACAGCGCCGCCTCAGTTGGGTCAAGCAAGGGTCAGACTGAACGCTTTACCTGTTGAGCCTGGGCTTGCTGCTGCTGCTGCTGCTGCTGCTGCTGCTGGTAAAACGTGCCCGCGGGCTGCTGGGGAGGTGGTGGCTGCTGCTGGGGTGGTGGCTGCTGCTGCGGCGGCTGCTGCTGCTGCGGCTGCTGCTGCTGTTGGGGCTGCTGCTGCTGCAGCTGCGGCTGCTGCTTGAGGAAGAGTTGCTGCTGGTGCTGGGGCGTGGCCTGGGCCGCAGTGGGCAGAGCCTGGGCTGGAGTGGGCTGCGCCTGCTGTGGGGTAGGTGGAGCCTGCGGCTGCTTGGGCTGAGACTGTGGTAGAGGCTGGCTGGGTGGGGGCTGAGTTTTTGGTTGGGGAACACTGGCTAAAAGGCCAGGCTGATTGCTGGATCCTGTAATGAGAATAAACTCCATATAAGGGCTCCAAACTCTTCCAGACAAAAATGGTTTGCTTTCTCTTGCCAAAGAAATGGGGGGGGGGGGGTTGATAAGTAGACAGATAATCCCAAAATCCATGTGCCTCTGTCTTTGCATCTTCTTGCTAAACTATGTGCTTAGTGTTTTTCAAAACAAGGTTCAGGGACAAGGTTCAATGCTTGCCTCCTTCAGAAAGCCTTCCCTTATTCACCATACCATCTGTCAATTACTCCTTTAGTCACCACCCAAGTCCATATTCAACTGGCCTTTGACGCTAGTGTATTCAAATACAATCTTTGCACTTAAAAGCTTCGGGACAAAAGCCTTCTTTGATATTTTACATGTATCTACATATATACATGTATGTAAGTTACACGAACCCAGTCTAGATGCCTGCCTATGAGTAGATGACCACCAAATTCACCAAAAGCAGCTTCCTGGTAGGGAAGTGATGACTAAACTCTGTTACTGGATAATTTAAGTCCTCTAAACTAAATCACCTCATTAGAACCAGAATACCAAAACACGGAGTGGAAACAGATACTCTAAGTAGACAGAACATTAAAGAAACAACGCCTCTGTGTCAAAAAAGAAGAGTCTTGTTTCTTTCAAGGCCAAGAGAAGAATATGAAATAAACATGAAAGCATGGGATGAATGGACCAAACCAGAAAATCAGGGTCAAGACTAGAAAAAATAGAGGTATCACGCTTCAGTGGTCTTGGAGATCCCCTGCAGAATTCAGTGAGAGGACTCCCCTTTTACCAGCTACGTGCCATATAATTTCAGTGCGCGCTTACCCCCTGTTCCTCAAGGCAAACCATTATTCCTCATGTGCCTCTGGATTCCATTTCTGAAGCAAAAGTAGTCTTCCCGAGACTTCCATTACTGACCGGGATAACCAAGACGTGTACCAAATTTCAAACCGAGTTACTGACCTGCAGCCTGGGGTGGGGGCTGAACCGTGGCCCTCTTTCGAGGTGTCAGGGCTGGCTGGATGGGAAGGATCCCTGGGTTTGGCTGAGTCTGCCCAGCCTTAGGCCTCTGCCGGGGTGCAATTGAAGTCTCTGTTGTGGGAATGGGATCTGTCAGTCTAGAAAAGGAAGGGAGGGGGGACAAAGATTTACATTAACGTGGGGAGAGTGGGAAAGGAGCAGACAGAGCACTTGATGGACTGGCTTTCCCCTCCACACTCATCCAAACCTTCCAGACTGGCTTAATCGACATTTGTCAAAGGGTATGCCACAGGATGTTATGTGTTACTCGATGTTATAAAACAAGGGTTGGTGGGAAAGAAATTTAACACACTAATCAATATACATCAAGCCGATTTCTTTCAGCAGAACTTTTCATGGGTCCATGTGCCTGGAGAACTTTGAAGAGAGCCCTATACCTGAACTTGGAATCCTTCGACCTACTAATTCCTAGGATTTCCCAGAATATACCTTTGGGTGATAATGGAAAGGGGTTTGAAACAGGTGTTTTTCAGATATAGAAGGAACTCAAACTTGGTTAGAACTAGTTATCAAAATGGTCTCTCTATAATTAAAAAAAGCATGTAAACGAGTGACTCCAATAAGGCAACTAGAAGGAATGAGTAAATAATTCAAGATAGAGGATTTGGGGACTATGACAGGGATCTATTTCCTCAATATACATGTACCTCTTCTTCCCAGGGGAAGAACTTCTAATTACTGTATACCTTAAATTTATTAATTTTTAACTATTTTTAGTTAAATTTTTAACTACTGGACACCTTAAATTTATACAATGTTATATACAAAATATATTCCAATTAAAAAATTTAGCTAGACTTCACCCAGAGTAAAAATCACATTGTCCAGCCTCTCTTATAATTAGGTGTGGCTAATGTGTCGAAGTTCTGGCCTTACATGGGAAATCAAATTGTCACATGGCAGTTTCCATGATATGCCATTTGTCTCTCTTCTTTGGCTACTCCTTCATCTGTTGCTTGGAACAGGAAGTTACCGTTTTGGTCTATGAGGTCATAGCTACAATCGTAGGGAAGGTAGAGTGATAAGCTTGAAGAAGCCTGGGTGTGGGGCAGAACTGCCAAACCAACCACGGACTACTTACCTCCAGTCTATCTTTTATGAGCCACAGTCATATTGAATGTTACAGCCAAATCTAATTCAAATTAACACAGGGAGGACTGCTGGGTGGTCTTATTCCTTGTGATAGTGTAAAAATTCAGGGATAACTTCTGTTCAGTTAGAGTAGTTCAGACAGCTGGCTGCCATCTAACTCAGAACAGAGTAGTGGTCTTTTGAAAATACACACTGGGGAGTATAACTGAAGTTATGGCCAAAACAAATGAGCTTCATGACTATTCCCAAAATATGTCTGGTACATTCTCCACGAAATGTAAGATAGGAAGCAAAGCAGCAGGTCCCATGTGCCTTCCCCATGACATATCTCCAGGGGATGTCCACTGGGGATCCTGAGGCTTTCCTTTGCAATCCTGCTAGAGGGATGCTCTTGTGTAGGGTAGAGAACTTATAATATAAAAGTTATCATATTTGGGGAGGCTATAATCTGGGGAAGGAAGGTAGAAAAGAAAACAGGCCAAATGTTGGAGAAGAAATGTATAAGAATAATACAGCCAACAGTGAGAAAGTCCAACAGATGTCTGTCGTAACCAAAAGTTAATTAAGAATCTCCACACTGGATCGATTTCTCTCTCTCTCTCTTCTTTAAAGATTTATTTATTTGATAGAGAAAGAGAGTGAAAGAGAGCGCGAGGAAGGGCAGAGAGAGAGAATCTCAAGCAGACTCTGTGCTGAGTATGGAGCCCAACACAGGACTCGATCCCACGACCCTGAGATCATGACCTGAGCCGAAATCAAGAGTCGGACACTCAACCAACTGAGCCACCCAGGAGCCCCTGGATGGATGTGTCTTAAGGGTAAAATCTTAGAGATAAAAGGATTTGGAGTCAGAGAAAACTATATTTGAGCTTGCTTCCTGACTAACTGTGTGATGATAGGTATGCCATTTGACCTCTTCTTGCTTTGGGTCCCTTCTGTAGGAGATGGAGAAAATAATACATCATGAAGCAGATGTGAATATCAAATGCATCAACGACTGTGAAACCATTTTTATAAACTGCAGAGTGCTCAAAATGTTAGTCTGAATGGCCCTCAATATGCTCTGAAAAAATATCTTTAAGCAGGAGATCTGGCTCTAAGTTGTCCAATCTATGTGTTTGTGTGCAAATCATTCAATGCATAGAACAGAGTAAGAACCCAATATGGATGCTAGAATTCTGGGCTCTTTTTTACTAACCACATATTGATTGATTACCTTGGGCAACCTATAATTCTGAATCTGTTTCCTCATCTGTAAAATGAGAACAATAACGGTTCATAGATCTACTTCAAGGAAAATAAAGTCATCTTATTTATATAAAGGGCCTTATACGGTATCTGCTATACAAGATGCCTTAAAGAAGAGTGGTTACTTTAATAACAGAGTCAGAAAGAAAAACGTAACTTCTTGGGACTGGGGAGCAAATATGGTAATGCAAATGAAATCAATGTAAATTACAGATAGGACACCTTAGCCCCAAATCTCTGGGCTGTAAGGCCTATGTATTCTTGAGCATTCTGGATCCATACAAACAGTTTCACAGTCACCAATGTTCACATGTGCCTTATGATACAGGTATGCTTTTCTTCATTTGACACAACACAGCACCACTCAGAGCGGTACCGGTCATTGTCACCGTTATAAATGCGGGCCTTTGTGGGGCTGGATCCTTGCTTAGCCTCAGTACCTTCCATATTTGGGTCTAGAGCAATATGGGCATAAACCCGAATACTCAGCTAATGAGTTCAACCCCAAAAGCAATTTCCAGAGGTGAGCACAGCCAACTTCAGTAAGGAACAGACTACAAAGTAACATTGTTATTGATTATTGAAAATAACACTGTTATTAATATTGTTTGCTGAATTTGTGAAAAATAAGTCTTCTTAACTTTTGGAGCCACATCAGTGTTTACATTTATTCCATAAACATTTAAGAATGTTTTAAAATGTATAAAATTTAAAATGTACAAAATATAAAATGTGTAAAATTATTTTACCGTTCTATTAAAATTCACATATTCCCATCTAGGGTACTGGGTTGACAGTCTGTGACTCATGTTTCCTTGCCACAGGAACATGGCAGAAAAAAGAGGTATACACATCTCTATGACTACCCTCGGAACCTGCCATTTGGAAGCACGGAGACCAAGAGGCTGTGCCCCGGAGACCTGCGGCTTGGAAGGGGTCCAAAGGCTACGTGCCCCCCAGCTGCTGTGCTACTGAAATCCACTGCCATGCTCGCTCTGAGGCTATGCTTCCCACGGGCTGCTCCCAGCCTCTGACCCCAAACATAGGGGGATTAAAGTAGGCCGATTCCTGGGATATGGGGCTCCTCTGATGGCTGCCTTTGGCTTGAGGATTCCCTGACATCTTTGGTGAACCTTCCGTAAACTGTCTGGTAGTTTCTAGGTCACTTCTACCTACCCTTCCTTCCTCTCTCTGAGTCAGACTTACATCGCCTTCTGACAGTTCTTCCGGCCTTCCCTGGCTGCTTCCCTGTTTTCCCTCCTGGTCAAATAAAATCCTAGCTTCTTCAGTCCTCTCTTGGCACCTGCTTCTTGGAAGACCCCATGTTACCTGGAAGGTGATTACCTAAGATCCACAAGCTCTTTTGCTGTTCACCGAGTCTGTGCCTTCACCAGCACTCTTTTGAGGTGGTCAGAGCCACAGAAAGTAAGGAGGAAAGGGAGGTGAAGGACTAGAGTGGAGAACCAGGCTACATGAAGGCCAGGACCTCTGTTTAGGATGTTCTTTTTGGCAATATTTTAAGTCAGCTGTTGCTTCTTCTCTGAATGCTCCTGTGCTTGTAGAGCAAAAGAAACAGCTGTGGAGTCCTTGGTTCTCTTTCAAATGTCGATGGCTGCATTTCCTTATATTCCTCCTTGTACTCCCAGGAAAAGACAGAGCTCGCTCTCCAGCTCTGCGCAGCCTCTGGCCACGGGAGCAAACCGATAACCAAGCACCTTCCCCTGCCACTGTGGTCACTGGCACAGGACCTGTGCACACTTGGGCGGTTCTTACCTGGCCTTTGGCTGGGTCTTTTTTGCAGCTGCCTCACTGGCTTTCACTGGCTCAGGAAGCTTTGCAGGAATGGGAGAGTTCTATAGAATTGAAAGGAAACCACAAAAGGACATTGCAGATTTCTTTGTAAATGAATACCAGCATGACTAGGCCAACAGAAATACGTGTCCGGGATTTTCCAGCGTGGCTTCCAGGCCCGGATGTCTAGTAGAGGGAAGTGAAGTTAACCAAGGGTAGAGCCCACCAGTCTCCGCCCCCTTCAGGGAGGCACCATATCAGAGAAGAGGACAGAGCAGCCAGAGTCAGGTGTGCTCCTCCTCCACCGCTCCCAACCTTCTGGACCCTTCGTTTCCTACCACACAGCTTGGAGGTAGTGTTGAGAATGGAATGGGAAAGAGATAACGGTAACCTGATAGTTGTATCAGTAAATAGTAAACCCATACTATTTAAGCTATGAGCTAGACCTGACAGAAGTCAGTGCTGACTAGCAGCACATCCAGCTGGGATTCATTCCGTCTTCTGTCTTGAACGTTGGGAGAAAACCAGAGCCACGAACCATGTGAAATGGTTGCAGCACTGAGACTGTCCCAGTGCATGAGGCACCCGTTGACCCACAAGGCCAGCAGAACTCCTACTCCCTGGATTGTGCACTGGCCACCTAATACAGGGTCCAACTCTGGAGGGAGCACTCCTATCCCCAACCACAAGACAACTGCTTAGCACTGCTGAGTGAGTACCGAATGGCTTGAGACTCATGAAGCTGACTTTTAAAAAAACAGTTACCAATCTGAATGCTTCTAATTATACTTCAGGTTATTTAACTTAATGAATGGGAAAGTGGGGCAGCAAAAGAAAAAAAAGGTAATGTTAGGCTCCGTACAAGATTCCTCATTTTAATCTGGAAAGCTGATAAATGGAATACTAGTCATAGTAAATGGTCAGGCTTTTAGGAGGGACCTTCCATTTCCTTCATGTGTCTAGGTGGGGAGAATTTCTGCTAGGATATCTCTCCTTGCTTCTCTTCCTCTCTCCAAGCATACCTCTCCCAAGGGAGAAGCGTAACTTATTTGATAGGACTGGGAGAAAAAAGTGAGCTCACCTGGCTCACCTGTGCCCTTTCTCCTTTGAGAAGCTCTCCCTACAAAATCAGGTGCTCCCTGCTCCGTCATGTGGATCTAAAGTTGGGGAACCTGACTGG
The DNA here is from genome assembly GCF_964662115.1 of Mustela nivalis. Taxonomy (NCBI): domain Eukaryota; kingdom Metazoa; phylum Chordata; class Mammalia; order Carnivora; family Mustelidae; genus Mustela; species Mustela nivalis. The sequence continues at coordinate 53,250,826 of NC_139027.1, read as the reverse complement.
TCAAGCTTCGTTCTCTGATTCAATCTTTTTTTTTTTTTTAATTTATTTGACACAACAGAGATCACAACTTGGCAGAGAGGCAGGCAGAGAGGGGGAGGCAGACTCTCTGCTCAGCAGGGAGCCTGATGTGGGGCTCAATCCCAGGACCCTGGGATCATGACCTGAGCTGAAGGCAGAGGCTAAACCCACTGAGCCACCCAGGTGCCCCCTCTGATTCAATCTTATTAGCAATACAGTCAACACTCTGAGTTCCATCTGAATGATTCCCATATCTGATTCCAAAAGTGGGAGTGAAAGAGGAGTGTTATTTATTAGTACCTTTAAGCTCCAACAGTGACATCATGATTGATATTCACGATTGGGAAAACTGGGAAGACAATTTCAGATTAGAACTTATTTACTATGGCATACATTAGTAAAATATTTAAGGGAGCTGGATCACACAGGAAAAATATGCTAAGACTGTAAAAAGGGGGTTTGTAAGCACTGTACTCTGAAAACTGTTGAGTGCAGAGTTTAGAATTACTAAATGTAGAAAACATTCCTATGGCCTGATGTGTGTGAGGAGGGTAGCGGGAAAGGAAGGACGGTAAGTTATAGACGGTGGAGAATAGAAGCAGAATCAAGAAAGCTCTGCTGCAGGAAAGGAGAAAAGGGTCAAAGGGCTTATGTTCCAGTAGGTATGGGAGCAAATTCAGAGGCCCACCTCAGGAAGACAGCCTGCCTTACCACTGCTAGGGAAACACAACAGGCACATAGCTCATAGTGAAATGTGGAAATTAACAGGACAGTAGGTTGGTCAATCTTCACCCAAAGTACTCAACTCAATCCCTAGGGATTTTTTTTTTTTTTTTTTTTTTTTTTTTGGTGTAACACCTTAGTTTAATAACTAAATTCTATGGGAAAACTGGATTTTCTTTATAGTAATTGCTTCACAGTTAGCTTTGTTTGCATGCCCCCTACCACACAAAACAAGGGGCATCTATATTCATTAAAAGCTGGTTTACGATCCAGGAATTTTAAATGACAATTTGATAATATTTACTTCCCCCTAAAAAGCACCTTTCACATACCTGTACATTAGGAATTGGGCATTCTTTCTTGAGTAGTTTAAATGAGAAGTAGGACACCTGGTAAATATCTGGCCTTTTATCCGGGTCTGGTTCCAACATATACCCTAAGACAAACATATGTGAACATATTTAATAATACCCTAATACTTATTACATTAGCTAGGAAACATAATTTCTCTGTTATCAATTTTTTTTTCATTTTTATTTCTCATAAAAGTCAAACAGTGTAATTAGCTTTTTTCCTCCCCTCTCAGAAACCAAAGTTCTAACTTCCCTAAAACTTTTAATATATACAAGAAAGTAACAAAGTTTCTGAACTGAAACAAAGATACTTGAAGTTCACATTCTGTGGCTTGGACAACAGAGACTCAAGCAAGCTCTCATTATTAAAGTTACCACCTTCATATTCTGGTACCTATGAAGTTATCTTGCTAAACAAATGATTATCCTTGATATTTATAATCAAAACTTATTTTTTTTCACTTTCTTTCTTTCTTTCTTTTTTTTTTTAGTAATCTCTACCCCCAACATGGAGCTAGAACTCGTGATCCTGATGATAAAGAGGCACATGTCCACCAACTGAGCCATCCAAACACCCCTCAAAACTCAGATTTTAAAAAACTAACTTATTACTCCTTTGTTGGGGATATTAGCTGGTTTCCATTCTAAAAGAAATTACAAAATGATAAATATATCTCTACTTTTACATATTCTATACAACATTTGTTTATTTCCAGATCCTTTAAGCTTCCGCCCTTTCTGAAGCTGGAAAACTCCCCAGGAAAAACATCTTTGTGAAGACACACAAACATACACATGCATACATACAAACAACAATGCAAGGCCTTACTGTTTAAGGAACCAAATGAATGGTCTGAACACTAAGGCTGAAGAGGCTGCAGTCTTGTGAAGGCCTTGCAGAAGAAGCAGGGTTTGGGGGCGCCAGGGTGGCGAAGCTGGTTGAGAGTTCAACTCTTGATTTTTGCCTCAGGTCATGATTTCAGGGCTGTGAGACTGAGCCCCGTGTCCAGCTCCTGGCTCAGCCGGGGCTCTGCTTGAGATTCTCTCTCCATCTCCCTCTGCCCAACCCTAGTCCCCAGCCCGTGTACTTTCTCTCTCTCTCTCTCTCTCAAATAAAGTAATTAAAAAAAAAGAAAGGAAGGAAGAAAGAAAACACAGGATTTGGGCTTGAAGGCAGGAAAGAATTAAGTCGGTCAGGGGAGAGAGGGAAAAAAGATATTCTTGGTGAAGGAATAGTCTGGGCAAAAATGCACTTGGGTAAAAAGCAAGGGAAGGCTCTGTTGTGAGGAAAGGCAGGTGCCAGAGGGACAGAGAGAAATTTCCTTGTCAGAGAACACAGGGAAATAAGGCTGGCTGGGTGGGGTATGAAGGGTCTTAAATGCCATGCTAAGAAGCTGGGCCCTCCTGTGGGACCATGGGCGAACAAGGAAGTTTAATATGGGGACTTGCTAGGGGGCCGCTGTGTAAGACCGATCTCACTGTGAGGCGGTGCTGGACTGACTGACTGAGGAGAGAGGCTAGTGGCCACCCCACCCCTACAGGCACACTCTGACCCAGTGTGTATATACTGTGGTGACAGGGATGAGAACAGAGAGAATGTGATGGCAATAGGAGAGACTCCCAAGAATGAGCACTGCCTAGAAAACGCCTGACTATACTCTCTTGTGAGCCAAGTCCAAAGAAAACCTTAAGTTTCCATTATCCCAGCTTGAATGGTGACACCACTGATAGAAACTGAAAAAAGAGGGGAACTATGTATCGGCAGTAATTGGGCAAGAACAATAAATTTAATTTTAGACCTGTGACTTTAGGTTGACTATGGAAACTTCAAGCAGTTTGTAAAGAAATAGGTCAGAGTTTGGGAAAGATGTCAGTGTTACAGACACTAGTGAAGAGTTATTTTTCCTAATATGAATGGCTGTACAAATGTTAACAAATGTAGTCCCTAAAATCCTACCTTTCTAGCACCAGATGTGGCCATTTCCTATATATCTTTCCAGTCTCACTTAGGTAGCTCCAGTTCTAGAATAGATACACAGTAGTCCCTCCTTATCTGGTGTGGGAGAGGGGGGAGGGACAAGTTCCGAGACCCCCAGTAGGAGCCTGAAACCACAGATAGTACTGACTCCGAGAGATACTGTTTCCTCCTATACACACATACGTATGATAAAGCTCAATTTATAAATTAGGTACAGTATGAGATCAACTAACAATAATAATAAAATAAAGTATTTATAACTATATGCTACAATAAAAGTTAGGGGAATGTGGTCTCTCCCTCTCTCTCAAAACATCTCATCACACTGTACTCACCCTTCTTGTGATGACGTGAAAGCATAAATGCCTGTGTGATGAGATGTCATGAGGGAATGACACAGGCATGGTGACATAAGATTAGGCTACTACTGACCCAACTATACATGGGAAGTAGGATCGTCTGCTTCCCAGTGCGGTCAGCAGTGGGTAGCTAAAACCGCAGAAAGCAAATCCGCGGATAAGGAGGGACTACTCTCCTGCTTTACCTCTGAAAACCATCCAACAACCATTAAATGCCACACTCTGTCTCTTTAAATTACCCCCCCACCAACACACACACACTTTTTGTTTCATAAACAGAGGAAGTGGATTGATGAAATTGGCCCAGTGGAATGGATAGTTGCCTAAAAGCTGTAACTACGTTACCCTGGGTAAGTCACCTATACTTTCTCAGCTTTGGCTTTCTTATTTGTATAATGGGGATAATTAAATTTACTATATGAGATTTTAAAGAATTAAATAAGGTACAAGGAGGCCCTCAACAACTGTCAGATGCTCTACCCATATCTCCTTCTATTTTTTTCAATGCAACCCCACCCAGGACCCAAACGGGGCCCCAAACCATCCCAGGACTTATACCCCGTCATGGTTAAAATTTAGATGCTAAATCCCCTGACCAATGTGAAAAGATGATAAACTATCTCTGTTTCACATTTAAGTACAAGTGCTTGTGCAAAGATTACTCGTTCTACCATCTGGTTAATGAACTGGCACATATGCTCGCTAGGATGATGCAGAAGAGTGGGGCATCTAAAAAAAAACACTTTAAACCAAGCACCAAGTTTAAATGCTTGTTATCAAAATCCAGTGATTAACCTAAAGAGAGAAAAAAAAAATCTTGTTCCACAGAGTTATACAGTCTTAATTATGTATTCACTCCAGCCAACGCATGGCAATCATTTCAATTTGAGTTGCTTCCAGTTTTGCAAGGATGAATTTCTTATCACTTGATAAGAGTCAGCTGGACTCTTTCATATCGACTGCAAGAGAACAGAGCAGTTCTGTGCAGCTCAGAGCACAGTTGGGATTTCTGCTCAAGTGCAAAAGAGCTTAGATTTCTGGTAAAAAGTCCTATGACTCTAACACTGTTTTATGTCATCTTTGAGTGACCAACCATTACCGGATGACTCATCTTTGTTGCATCCAACCCGTCCCTCCTGCGATCCAGTCCCTCTGTCCCCCAGTTCATTCCTGGAGATTAGAAGTAAACACATGAAACGAGAAACTTTAAATACTTACTAATTAGGCAGTGCATGTCTTGGGAATATCGAGAGTTATCAGGAATTGTGAAGTTTCCATCACAAATTGCCACCTGACTCTCTCCAAATGGCAAAGTGAAGTAGCATAATTTATACAACAAACATCCGAGAGCCTAAAAAAATAAAGCAGATTGCTACAAGTGGTTTATTTACCATAACTGCCGATGGGTCTACTGAGAGATACTGGCCTCGTCCACATTTACAAGCAGATACAAACACTCTGTACTATTAACCTATCAGAAACTTGAATTTAGAACTCAACACCACTATTTAGCTGCTGACGTACATTATTTCGACCATCATTACCAAACTGTGTTCCAATAAGGAACAAGCATTTCAGCTGTTTTGCTCTTAAGAATTAGTAATGCATATATGAAAACCACCTAAATAAAGGGCAGGTCACCTGAATAATTTTCACAGAACTCTAAAGTCATTTCCTTTGACATCCTTCATGAGGCAGTGGCTGGTCACCTGGAGTGAAGAATAACCCTGAGGGTCAGGAGACAGTGACATGGTACAGTGGCCACTCTCGCTATGGCACTGTCTGCATTAAACTTGGGGGTTTATGGTCAAGACTGCTGGTATCTGAGGTGCGGATAGGTTAGTTGACACCTACCCAAATGTCTGCCTTCGTAGTGATGATTTTGCCACTGTACAGGTTGACCATTTCTGGTGCTCGATAGGACAGCGTTGTGTATCTACAATCAAGAGATTTGTTTTTTGTTAAATATGTCAATGCTATAATTAAAAACCAGGGGTAGCAGAAATAACTTTTTATTTTTTTCTTTTTTTGCATTTTAAGTATTTTTTTCCATTTTATTTTATTTTATTTCTTTTCAGTGTTCCAACATTCATTGTTTATGCACCACACCCAGAAATAACTTTTTAAAAACACATACATTAAATTTAAAAAGTCTAGTTCCCTGGAAGCAATCCGCAGAAGAGAGCATGAAATACCAGTGCAGATAAAATGAAAAGCTGTCCTTGGTCTACCCCCAAGGCCCTCTAGAAGCAGTCCTTCTATCTGATAGCACAGGGAGACCCAGACACTGAGGCACTTCAATAAACACTAAAAGCAACTCTTCTTGGGTCCTCCAATGATAAAATCTCCTACAAATCCTTGTTGTCTAATAGTGTATTTATACTGTATTCTCTGATTCCTTTTTAAAAACGGCAATTCCCCTTGATTTGGCTCAACTCAGACATGTCATACAGGTTGAGACACTGGAGAAGGGCAGAACGGGGAGTGAGGGGGGTGCTGGAAGAGGGATGAAGCAACAGTCTTCCTCTTATCTCTGGCTCAAGTAAAGACAATATAAGCTCAGCTTCAAAGTTGAGTGTCTGATGCTACCAAGCACATGACTCTGCTGCTCAAGTCTCCAAAGCCCAGAAGGCACCATGGTTCAGCTGTCCACCAGCACCATGGACCAAAGTCTTCCTGCCCCAGCTTGGCTGCTGGGGATGAAGCAGGAAAGGAGACTGAAGATCAGGACAGAGGTGTGCAGACGAGACTGCTGGTTTATTATTGGTATTAGTGAATGTTGTTGCCTGTGAAAAACCTAACACTCTGGACATGAAGGGGAAGATGGTTCAGGTTCCTACTGGAGCCAGAAACCTAAAGATGCTTTTTCTCATCCAAGTCAGTGATTCAGTATCTGTAGAGACTTCATAGCCCTACTTACCATTAACTCCACTAGACTGGTGGGCTCCTTATGAGCAAGAAGGAGTACACAGCAGTGCAGGCTTCATTGGAAAGTACATCCAACTGACTGATAATGTCCAAGCTGTTGTGATTCCACTTGAAAACATCACAGTCCTTCTACAGTTTGTGAACCATGCAGCTTTTTAAGGACTATGTAACGTAAGTCAAAATATGTCTATACAGTGATCACTGGGCCACTGATAAAGTACTGTATGATTCCTTCATTTTACTCTACTGATAAATGCTTATGGATCCCTTCCACATTCTCCACTTATAATCAGACACCCCAACTTCCAACATGATGACCTGAGACAAGGGGCACCAAAACCAGCACCATGGTCTTCCCACCCTGACCTTTTCATTCATAAGCTCAAAGTACGGGTGCAGATCTGGTCATGAACAAAACTCCAAGAAAGGAGGAAAAGCTTACTTCTTAATTTCGTCTTCTACTGCATTGACTCCCTCAGTTTGTGGATTCTGGAATTTGTTGGTGGCACTTCCAAAGTCACACAGGACGTAGTGGCCTCGGTCGTGCAAGAGGATATTTTCAACCTGAAAAACATTTCCCCACCACCCATTCCAAAGTATTATTTAGTGATGCATATGAAAATCTGGTTCAGAGTCATATAAATATTTTACCGCTGATAATCCTATTAATATGCACAGGAAAGTTATTCCCCTCTAAGTATCTTGAGAGGGGTCATCCCAAGTGAACAAAAAAGCAAAGCGTAGTAACAGGGTGAAATGACAATAGAGGGGACAAGCTGAGGAATTCCACAATGCGCAAGCAAGAGTCCCATTTTCCTAGATTTCCTGCCCCATTTCTCACCTCTGCAGAAACAGTCCTAATACTTTCTTTCTTTCTTTTTTTTTTTTTTTTTAAAGATTTTATTTATTTGACAGACAGAAATCACAAGTAGGCAGAGAGGCAGGCACGGGGGGCGGGGAAGCAGGCTCCCTGCTGAGCAGAGAGCCCAATGCGGGGTTCAATCCCAGGACCCTGGGGTCATGACCTGATCCGAAGGCAGAGGCTTAACCCACTGAGCCACCCAGGCACCCCTAGTCCTAATACTTTCAAGCCTGCGTATCTTTCCTCATGTTCTTCTTTCAGGCTAGAATGTTCTCTGTGATCCCACCTTCTTACCCAACTATCAATATCCCATTCATCTTTCCAAATCCAGTTCAAATGGCACCTCATGTTTGAAGCCTTCCTCAAGGACCCACTCACTGAGACAAATGTCACTCCTTCCCCCCGGTGCATCAGCACTTCATTCTTCCTAATGTCAATTATTTCACTGGGCCTTATACACACATATATCAATTTCTTTACCACACTACATTAGGATTTCTGGAATAATAAATATTTGCTATATTTTAGCTACTTCTCAAAGTGATTAAAGGCCTGTGGGCAAATGTGCAGTTTTCCTATTAAAGTATTATCTTTTTATAGATGAATTATTTGGACAGTGGGTTAGCAGTTCCAAGTAGAAGGGACCTTACAAATATCAGAATCTCCAGAAATCTCTGGTATCAAAGGACTATGCCAATGAAAGAATAACTTCAAGATGGTGGGCGCATCTGTACTCAAGATGTACTGAGTAACTAACTGTTGGTATAGGTGAACTGAGCTGACTAGTGTGTTGGAGGACAGACCTGGCTCATGTGGGCAGTAAAATGGCAGCCAAAACATCTTGTTGGGCCAGCAAGTCTGTAGTCTCCATTGTCTTTTGTTATCAGCCTTCCAAGAACTGATTACCTTTAGAAAACAAAGGCAAGAGTAGACTACAAGCTCCTTCAAGACAAGCACCATCTCTCTCTCTCTCTTTTTTTTTTTTTTAAAGATTTTATTTATTTATTTGACAGGCAGAGATCACAAGTAGGCAGAGAGGCAGGCAGAGAGAGGAGGAAGCAGGCTCCCTGCCGAGCAGAAAGCCTGATGTGGGGCTCGATCCCAGGACCCTGAGATCATGACCTGAGCCAAAGGCAGAGGCTTTAACCCACTGAGCCACCCAGATGCCCCAAGATAAGAACCATCTCTTAATCCTGTTTGTAGTCTTCTCTACCAGGGCCTAACATAGTGCTTGCTATAGAAAATGCTGATTGAATGGAAACACACTTAACACCGTGTTTGTGTGTGTGTCCGTCTGTCAGAAGCGAGACAGAAAGCCATCAAATGCCCGGGCCATACCAATACTACTCTTCCTTTTTTTTTTTTTTTTTTTTAAAAAAAAAAAAAAAGGTCAATTGTGAAAGTCTCTTGTTCCCATACTTGTTTCTATACTTGCTTTAGTTCTTCTGAAAATTACATTATATATTACAAAAATGTTCACTGTACATTCTGTACCAGCTAAATCTACTACCTAAAGCCTTTGCTGCAAACTGATTCTTTTGTTTATTGTTTTTTACTCCTATTGAGTCTCCCGCATGTGTTGTTATCAGGGGTTTTGTTATTGTTACTGTTAACTCACTTTCCTTGGAATTCATCTGTGGGAAGCCTTGGATGTCTAGGTTTAAAATCTCTTTTTCTTCCTGAGAGGATGCTCTTTTGTACCTGGGGTACCATTAACCTATAATCACTTGAATCTAGAATCTTGACCTTGGGATTTTTAGCCACATAAGCAGGGTGAACTATGGCCACCAGCTCTGGTGGATATGTTCTTGGTCCCCAGAGACAAGGCTGAGGCAAGGAAGTATTTCTATCACCTATAGCTTTTTATAAAGCTCATCAGTTTAACTTATTTACACAAAGTGACACAGTCATGTTATCCTGAATATATATTCACTTTAGGAATCTAAAATAATTCCAACAACGCAATACTAACACTTGCAATCTAATTCCGAGGTTATAGATCGGCTACCCTAACTATTTACTATTATGAGTAATACTGTGCTCAGCACCTCACATGAGATTATCCTCATAATAATATAATAATATCCTTGTTGTACAGATGCAGAGGGTGAGGCTCCCAGTGATGAAGCTGGGAAGTAAACTTAGGCAATTTAATTCTAGAGAAAGGTAATTAATTACTTTCCTGTAGGGGCAGGAAGCAAGTTAGAAGCAGAGCGTTACTCAGGGTCCTCAGCCATAATACCCTCCAACCGTGGTGGGTGGTGAGTATGCCCAGTGTACTGGAGACATGCTTAAGGACAGGGTTGCCTTAGTCCCTTACGTTCAGAAATGCCCCATAAAAGGAATCGAGTCAATGAGGAACCAGGTGACTAATTACTAGCCAGGCTGCTTGCTCAGTGTCTCTTTAAGCATTCCCTGCATTGCCTGCTTTGTTCTTTTATTCAACAGCTCCATTTGTCAAATCGTAGCCATTCTATGAGGCCTTGCTCGAGTTCTAACTCCTCAGTACAATCTTCCACGGCCTGGCTATAAAATCTATAGAACTTACTGTCCACGAGGGGTTGCTGAAGGAAGATGTTCAGACCAAGTTAAGCCACGCCCATTCCTTGCTTATCCCCTAGTCCATGGGTGCTGCATTTGAGCTCCATTGGAGAGCCGAGCCCTTGTGACAGACAATATGACTGATAAGCCTAAAATATTTACTATCCGGTCCTTGGCAGGAAAGTTTGTCAACCCCTGTCTATAATCATACTATGCCCATGTGTGTACTACAATACCCAGGTAGGATTTCACATGCCACGTACCCTTCGATCCCTTATTCAGTATCCGTTAGTAGCAATCTTCCTTCCCTGCCTTCCCCACATCACGCAAAACACGCATCTCCTACTGTACATGCACTGCCCCTTCAAAATTACTGTCTATACTGCCAACGCTACAATGTATAATCAGGGGACCAAGAAGTTAACTCACTTCAAAACACAAACAAGGTAGTTCCAGAGACCAAAGTCACTGGGTTAGAGAGAGGAGGAAAACCAAGTAAAGACAGAATGATGATGCGGCACACTGGAGTTTTTGTTCTGTTTTTATTTCCCTCAACCACCACCTTTAAAAACTAGGTTTGTGTTTCTGGTTAGAACTCTGATTCTGAGTGGCAGAACTCAGCATTACACTCTATCAACCTGGTCCCCACCTCAGCTTGCCTCCTTCTCATAAAGATAACATCATACAAACCTATGTTCGCAGAAAAAACAGTTAAAAATGAAGGGTGTATACAAAAGTGGACACAAAGCCAAAACTATCAACGTAGGGGAAAGCCTTATCAATATCGGAGAAATGCTAAGGCAGGGGTACCTGGGTGGCTCAGTCTGTTAAGTGTCTGCCTTCAGCTCAGGTCATGATGCCAGAGTCCTGGGATTGAGCCCCGCATTGGGCTCCCTGCTCTGTGAGGTGTCTGCTTCTCCCCCTCCCTCTGACCCTCACCCTGCTCTTGTGCTCTCTCTCGCTCTCTCTCTCTCCCAATAAATAAATACAATTTTTTTGAAAAAAGAAAGAAATGCTAATGCAGGTAAGAATGGTAAAGGTCCGCTCTGGCCACTTTGCCAGCTTGCTGGGAGGGTCATGAGGTGGCAAAGGTGAACTCACTTGGCAGCGGCCACCACACCAGCTTCCGCACCCTCTGCACGTTCTCAGTCTGACCCTGTGACTTGGGAAACCTGCAGAAACCTCCAAGGTCAAGCTGGCCACTGCCCTTCATCACCAGCACCACCACCACCACCAACACACTGGACACAGAGCCTGGCATGTGACAACCACACTGGACTTGGAGGTCACAGGACCTCAGGGACTAATCAGATGTCTGACCTCAGACAAACCTTTAAGCCTTGCCGGACTTGTTTCTCATCGGCAAAGTCAAGCTAATAATATTTCTATCGCTGCTGTTATGAAGCAAGTAAGAGAATGTGCATGAAAGCAAACTGTAAATCTCCTAAGAAGTTATGACCACTCATTTAATAGAGAAATACACACATTCGAACTCCTACTATATGCCAAGGAGGTTCTGGGGGTAAGGCTGTGAACAAATCAAGGTTCACCTGCTCATGGAGCTTAGAGTCCAGCGGAAGAGAATAAGAAAGTAGGTATAATTGCCAGGTGGTGATAAATGTTATGGGAAAAACCCCCACAGGTTAAACACATGTGAAGTGAAGAGGGATGCTACTGCAAACAGCACATTTGGAAAGGTCACTGTGATGAAGTGAGCAGAGGCACCTGAATGGAGGGAGAAGGTGGCTCCCGGAGGACAGCCCGCAGGATGGCACTGAGATGGCAGCAGCTTGAGGCACCTAAGGCACACAGACAGGCCACCATGGCTGGGACATCACTGTGCTAGGCACTGGAGTAACAAAGAACATCAAAGACAAGGGGGCTGGAAGGTCTCCTGATGAGTGCCCTTAAGAATGGGGAGATAAAGCCGGGCCTTGGGTTAGTGAAGTACTCCAGTAGCTGAAAGTCGTAAGAGAAGCAAAGGCACAGAGACAAGAATGACGACAGTAACAACACAACTAACAACACTCCCTATGAGCCACGTGATGCGCCCTGCACTTTCACCTACACAATTTCATGAGACTCTTACATAGCCTTATTGTCCCCAGTTAACAGATGAGAAAACCGAGTCCAGTTACCTAACATGCCTTGCGTCACAAGGCTGGTAGGGCAGGACGTGGGCTCGGGCTGCCTGACCGCTGAGGCTCACCCTCCCCACTGCACTGATGGGCATTATGCAGGTACGGAATGTGGGCAGCTCAGATGGGCAATCTTGGAGGGAGCAGGAGAGACCACCAGAGCAGCTGACAAATGGCAGACTAGGGAAGGCCCCTTCGGGAGCCACTCAGCAGCAGATGAAAAGAGGTGTTTGAGAAAGGTTAGCCAGTGACAGGGGAGAAGGGGGAAAGTGAGAGCAGGTGCCATCGTCCAGGGGGAAGTGACTAAGGCCAGGGCTAGAGTAGGGCCCAGAGGGATTCAGTGAGACCTGGAAGGTAGAAAACCAACTGGCCCTTCATAGGTCATCTTCTGGAAGCTCCAGAGAATTTGCAGAGTGACTTTGTTTTGGGCCAAGTCCCTTGAGATGTTCACCTGACACTGGTTACAATCCTAAGGTCTTCTAGCTCTTTGCAAGTTTAATAGTACTGACCTTACTTCCCAACCTATTGGCTTAATAGGGTTATTGAAGTCGTCACTCCCAAACTCTGCTCACAGCTTTAGCTAAAAGGTCTGGAAGGCCCCTCCTACTGACCCTTCATTTTGACATTATTCCAAGCAGATAAGGCATTGAGGCATTTCGGTCACAGAATTTATTACCACTAGAAATTCTGGAGAATTTGATAAATGTAGGGTTTCAAACTTATGATTCTAAAAATGGGATAAGAATCTTCATCCTACTGTACTTCGTGAAATCAAAATCTCTTTTCTGACAAAAAAGGAGACATTCATGATTTTTTCAGTCTGAATGCACTTATTAACTCTTAGCCCTTTCTTCCCCTTTCTTAAGTGCCTAGACAAACAGCACAGTATAACAGAGCAAAACCAACCAAATAAAAACCAAGATGGGAGTAAAAGACCCGTGGCCTTTGCTCTGGTTTGATCACAGAATTAGCTATGCAGGTGACAGCGTTTCTGGGCAGAGGCTTCCTCTCTGGTAACAGGAGAAGGCTTGCTTAGGTAACCTTCCCAGCTCTATGAACCCATGATCTGCAGTGATCTCTTTATTTCCTCAGAGAGGGAAAAATTAAAACAAAACAAAACAGGGAAGTGATGAAAATGTTAAAATAATGTATTTGAGGAAAGACCTCCAATGAAGAACAGAGCTTCTATCATGCTATTTTTAGCATGTGAGCTGCTTAAGGACGGGGACCACTTTCAACTTACTTCCTACACAGACATTGAAGGAGAGACTGCACGTGTGGTGGGCAGGGTAAGAGGGGGCTTGCCTCAATTCTGGATGGGAACAATGAATCCCCACGCAGGGCAACCCAACAAGCGGATCGATAACTGGCCTGGCCTGTGCTCTTTTTCATGTCCTACCGACTTGTATTCAAGTTGAGGCCACCTCACCAGACGTAAGTCCTGCTCAGAGAGGCACCTTAAGACCAGTAACTGGCACTCTCTCTCTGGCCAACAGGGGAGACCTGGAAGGTAGCTCTGGCCGTTCCTCTGAAAGTTAACTGCGGTTACTACATGACCCAACAATTACACCCCTAGATGCACACACAAGAGAACTGAAAACATACACCCACTTAAAACTCGCAACAGATGTTCATACACCTGAAGTAGAAACAATTCAAATGTCCATCCACTGAGGACTAGATGAACAAGACATGGTCTCGTCACACTATGACGATCATGCCATGAAAACGAACGAGGTACCGTTACATATTGCAACACAGATGAACTCTGACACCATGGTTAGGTGAAAGAAGTCAGATCCAAGAGGCCACTTACTGTATGAGCCATTTATGTGACATGCGCAGACCGGGCAACAGAAAGCAAATTAGCGGTTGCCCAGGGATGGGGGTGAGAGGTGGGAATAAAGAGTGATTGCTGATGGATGCAGGGTTTCCTTTGGGGAGACAAAATGTTTTAGAATTATATGATGGTGATGGTTGTACAGCTCTGTAAACAGAGTAAAAGCCACTAAATTGTATACTTTAAAAGGGTGAATTTTATGGTTATGAATTATATCTGAATTTTTTAAAAAACAAAAAAACAAAAAACAAAACTAAAAACCTTGACACAGAAATGCTAGTAGGCTGCTATGATCCTCAGACTTGAGAATATACAAAAGCCACGTGGGGTGATTGTTAAGCTCTGCATTCCCGGGCTTCCCTGACACCGCCACACAAGTCATGGCCCAACGGGTTCCATGTGAAATCCGGTAGCCTGCATTTAACAAGCACACCAGGGGATGCTGATCCTAGTTATGAGCCATGAAGCAGGTTTCTCAAAACACAGTTATAATGAAAAGAAACTGTAATTTAGAATCAGAAGAACAGGATTCACTTTCGGAACCTGCTCCTTTCTAGTTATATGACCTCAGTCAAGTCACGTAACTGATCTACTCCTGAGTTGCCCTAACTGTAAATGTAAGGAAGAACGTCTTCCTCCAACAGCGTGCGTGCGTGTGTGTGTGTGTGTGTGTGTGTGTGTGTGTGTGTGAGAAGTGTCTGGTAGTATACACAGCACACAGTTGGTGTGCCATACACACTGGTGAATCCCTGTCAGTGCCAAGTCCATTCGACAAACATTGTCAAGTGACTATATAATCAGAAAAGCCCAGTACAAGGAGGTAGTAATTAGCAGAACAAATTTTTAAAATAATCACTTACTGGATTTTGCAAAATATGAAACAGATGTTAAAAACCAAGCATCAGGATGCCTGGGTGGCTCAGTTGGTTAAGCAGCTGCCTTCAGCTCAGGTCATGATCCCAGCGTCCTGGGATCGAGTCCTGCTACTCCCTCTGCCTCTACCTGCCACTCCGTCTGCCTGTGCTCACTCTCTCTCTCTCTGATAAATAAATAAATAAATAATCTTTATAACAAAAACAAAAAACCAAGCATCACTGTTTGCACACTATTGAAATTAGTCTATCATTTTCCATGCCCCTGACCGTAAATTTGGGACTCCATCAGGAAAAACAAAAACATGTATTTAGTCAGTTGATGACTATAAAGGATCTCTAAAGGCTACCTGGGTAATAAAAGTCATACCTGTACTCTACTTTCTTTTTTTTCCTTTGTGTCTTCTCTTACCAAGCAAAATGGAAGAAATAGGAGGTTACCACGCATGTTCTGTCACATCCCCCAAGGGTCTCTCTGTTCCCCGGGCCTATGGGAAATAGCCTGTGGGAAGGACTTAAGCAAACAGTGGGTTACCTTCAGGTCACGGTGGATGATAGGAGTCTTGCACTGATGCAGGCGGGCAACGGCTTCGCAGGTGTCACAAAATATCTGGAGCACTTCATTCTCTGTAAAACCTGTTTGTAGGCGCTGGTTCATCAGGTTGACCACCTGGCCTCCTGCGAGGGGGCACAGAGCAAGCAGGAGGTTAGCAACATTCTGACTCACCACTCATCCAAGACAATGAAAAGGCTGTCCACAGAAGAACGACCTGGACAAAGGTCACTGGCTGAGCCATGACTGCAACCCAAGTGTCTTGATTCCCAGACCCAGATTCATCTTCTTACAATCCAGGGCCTCCTCTGATGCAGCAAAACCCATTTATTTTATAAAGTACTCCAGATGTGAGCTACCTTCGTGACATCTTGAAGATCAGTAGAACGATGGTCTGGTCCTGCTCTAGCCACTTGATAACGCTGTCCCTGTTTGTATGGGATGAGGCCACAGGTTCAACCTGCTGTATTCTTTAATAAGAATCAGACTACATAAGAGACCCCAGAAGCAGGAAGACAGCTTTCTGGTCTGCAGTTTAGGAATGGCTTGGTCTCTCTAGTCTCACTCACAACTTGCTGCCGAAAATGCAGATATACTCCACCAATATTTTATCTCCAGGACCAGAAGACTGATGACCTCACTTACAAAATTATTCAGATCCCTAGATGCTCCCACTGCCTTGTCTCGAAACATTTTACCATCCAAAAAGGAATGGACAAGAGGAAACAAACTGCCAAGTTCAAATTTGGTAGTATCTTATAAAATTGGCTTAGGGTTATTAGAGAATTGGTGGAAATTATCAGTTAACATTACATTTTGGGGATTAACCACATATTTGATTTATGGACAGCATCTTTAAAGGCAAGGAAAATTCAGTGGAAGTACGGATGATTATAAAACAGGGCACCAAACAGTGAGGCAGTGACCCAAGCTTGTAAGTGGCAGTTGCTCAGGCCAAAAGAGCCAGACCTCCAAACTGGTTGTATGAAAGGCGGTCAACTCTGAATCAAGTCATGCTACAGTCTGTATGTCCCAAGATAAAGGCTGCTTGAAACTCCAAGCTTTCAACTACTTAACTCCACTGTTCACAGCGGCGTCATTTGAGTATAGCCTTACTGGCAATTACAGCTTGCAAGCAAGGAGAGGAAAGGTCATTTCCATTAGATGAAAAGAATTATTTTCCCCCATAACACAAGGACGGAGGTGTGGGTGGGGAAGAGAACACATGAGGGAGGGAGTGGGAAGGCTGAATCCTTTCTTCGGTCCATCTGGAGTTGGGACTTTATTCTGTGCCTTCATTGCTTGTTTTAAAGCATCACAGATAACACATTCCTCCTCACCCTCATACATTCTCATTCACATACAAGCACCAAACCTGCCTAAAGCTAACAACAGAGGAGTTTTGTATTATCATCCACTTCAAATCGTTTGCCATAAAATAACCAAGAGGTGACAGCAGGCTCTGTATCTTTCAGTCTCACAGTCTGCACATCTTTAAAACCACAACAACAGACATTAGGGCACAGAGCACATTCACTGAAATGAGCCCCGTGCCCTTGACAATCAAAGTGCCAGACAATGGGAGCTCAAGGTCTGGGTTATACACTTACCCCTACAGAAGTCCATCAGAATGAGCACTTCCCACACATCCCCGCTGCTCACGTTGTTGATACTGGAGTCAATGTAACCGACAATGTTCTTGTGCCCTGACAGGTCTCTCTAGAAAGAAGAGTTGAGAAATATAGTATTAGATACAGACACCAGTAGGGACAGAAGGACCGTGTCGGTTCCCTTAGCACAGATAATTTAAATACAGATAACCTTAACCGCAAAGGTAAGACTGCAGAGAGGGTCAAGAGCAGGTTTCCAGTGGTCTCTGAGATTCATAGCCAGCTCTTCAGTCAACAGTTCTATAGCCCTACTAAAGTGCAAAACGCTCCTGAACGAGATTCTGGAAGCATATGCACACAGGGTGCCTACGTGCTTGTTCTCTCAGTGCTCCCTGTAAGCCGGGAGCAAAGACGCCCATCTCCAAAAGTTCTGCAGAGATTACGAGTCAGACAGTATGAATTATTTAAACATGTGAATTTTTAATTCAGAAAAAAGAAACTGGTGGGGTTTTTTCCCCTGGCTGTAGGTACACAAGTGGATGCAACATGACTTTTAAATTGTTTGTACTGTTTTTCTCCCTTTAGGAAATGTATGAAAAGAATAACCGCTTTACAACGTTTTGAATGGTCGATGGTGGCATCCCAACCTAAACATTTTGCTCATAATTAAGCCTTTCAAGTCAACCAGATGGAATATAAGATGGGTCCTGTTTCTAGCTCTCTGGTTGGAACTGCATATGCTCTCTCGGGGCTGCTTACGGAATTCACTGAGCCAGCAAATGTTGATGGAGCAGCTCCTGTGTGTCAGGACCCATTCAGGCACCAGAGGCTGCCTCACACCTTGCTATCCTTATTTCAGCATCCCTAGAGGCAAATCTTTGTAACGATGATGTTTAAAA
Source organism: Mustela nivalis (assembly GCF_964662115.1). NCBI lineage: Eukaryota > Metazoa > Chordata > Mammalia > Carnivora > Mustelidae > Mustela > Mustela nivalis. The sequence goes on along the minus strand of NC_139027.1, from coordinate 53,233,152 downwards.
TCCAATGTCATTAAGAAGTAAGTCGGGGAAAGAAAAAGTGAGCAAGCTGGGTAGAAGGATTTTGTACAAATTAAAGATTTTTAAAAAACGAGTTTTAATAAATTGTTTGAATTAAAAAAGGGGGAGGGTAGTGGAAATGTAAGTGGTTGAGTCACCGGACAAACATGACGGTTCAGGCCATAAAAACAGTAACTACCACTGCACAAACTGGAGATCTGGCTGCTCAGAGTGACATATAAAGTCTCTTTTAATCTAAAATTATATACCAAAACAAGAAGTCTCATGGTATCAAATGAATATACCTGAACCCTGAGCATCAAAGTTAAAAGTCATTAGAACTTTCCTGAGTGAGGGAGTGAGAACGACTGCTGCTTCAGAAAGGTAGACAAAAATAGAAATGGGACGGCTGGCACTGACAGTGGGGAGTCACTGGAGCCCCATACAAGAACAGTTTCAGAGAAGGGATGGGATGGGGGGAGGGAGAAATAGACTTGCGAAGAGTTGAGCACGTTAAGAGCTGGCGAGTATAGAGGAGTCTTCTGCAACATTTTGTGCTCCAGAGAGGAACAGCATTGCCAGAAGGAATCCTCGGGATGAGAGAGAACTGAGCATGGGAGAGTGTAAGGAGCCAGGAGCAGAAACCTTCAGCACAGAGGAGAGGACAAAGGGTAACTGATGGAACCTAGTCCTGCAGGAAGAGGGGGTGGGGACTGAGGGCACCATTAAAGGGACTGGTCTTAGAAAGAGGAGCAGGAAGGAAACTTAATTAGATATGCATATTCGTTTACAGCTGGAGAAGGGGAACTTCAGTGAGTTCAGTTCTATTGTTCTGTTTTTGATAGAGAGCAAGACCACGTTTGCAGTATAAGGGAATGAGAAAGCAGCTTGATGAGAGAAATAAAAGGCTTAGAGCAACCACTTTGGATGACAGACAAAGGAGATGATGAGGCAGAAAAAGCCGTCTCTCTCTCGAGTTCTGCACAACAGAACGTGATTTCAGGGTTCATGTCGTAGAGCCCCATTCTTCCTCCTGCATTTTACTCTCATCATCAACTCTTCAAAAACTTGATTTCATTTACACAGTCAAGGAAAGAGGAAGAACTGGAGAGGAGTTCTGAAGCCAAAATAGAGCAGAAGATCATGTTCTCCAAATGTTCACAGGAGGAATGAAAGACTAATGTTTCCACATTAGTAATTTGTCTACATTTAACTGTTTGAAAAAGAATCTGCAATGTCACCTCTGATTTGCCTCACCCCAAGAGGAATAATAAAGACTGAGGAAGGAAAAAAAAAAAAAAAAAGCATTTGGTAGAGCCAAGAGGAGGTCAAGAGCTATTAGAAGACCCAAACTGGATAATGAACATCTGCAGATGGCATCCTAGAACAGTTGCCAAGCCGTTTGCTGATCAGTTCAAGTCCAAATTCCCGTTCATTTTGTCTTCTGCAGAGTTCCTGAGAGACAACCAAGCAGAAAAGATCTCCTCTTCGGAGGGAGCCCATGGCACTCACTTTTAACGACCTGATAACACAGCAATATCTCAGATTTTAGAGTAACATCTCACTAGTCTGCAACTGATAGAGAAGATCGATTTGAATGGCTGTGAAATGCAGAAGACCAAGAGGAAAACTTACTGCAAAGGGAAACTGACTCACATGGAGGGTGCCCTGCCCCGTTCATAGCACCAATAGGCCAGAGGAGGCCCAAGTATTCCCTGGCTTTGGTTAAAAGCCCAGTTCCAGACTTGGAGAACAGAAATGGACACAGAGGTATGGGACAGCACCCACACAGTTTTGGAGCTCAATTCCTCAGGAAAAGGCAGGATATAAGGAGGATGCCTTGATGCCCTTGGCTACAACTCTTATTTGGGGTACACGGAGATAAAAATCAATATTTTTTAGTGTAAGTCAAAGCGTGATTTTAAGGGGAGTGGGAAAAGTTCAGTTAAATTATTGATCAGATCAGTTTATATTACATGATTTAAACAGTGGTAAGTCTAAGGAGTGTGTATTGTCCTTTTAAACTTTATATTTAGATCACCATTACAGAGGACTAATAAAGTACTGACATAAACACTCTATTAGAAGACCTGCTTTATTAAGTAGATATTTTAAATGATTTGTAGTGGCCTTATTAATACATTTAACTGTTTGAGATGCTAAAAAACTTTCTTCATAAATACATGCGAAAGCTGCCATTTGAAAATCATGCCTTTAGCTTTGCGCAGTGGCTACATTGACGTCAATGAGGTTTATCCGAGGCGCGATTATTGCTAATTGAAAATCATGCCTTCAACTCAGATCTTATAGTTTATCACAAATCTCAAGTTTATCTGGGGCCCTAATTAATGATGCTTGTAGCACAAAACAGTATTCTATCCTTATGCTCAAAATTCCTATAGCAGGAGGATTCAATCCCCAAGTAAGTACATCTATAAAAACCTTCATATTAAGTTCAGGAAAACAAAGAAGATAGCATTCTAAAGAGCATATCAGTAACATGCGACTCACCTCCAGACAGTAGAAATGAGTATGGTATATAACTAATTTCCCTATTTATTTGCTCAGGTCACCCTTCCTTGGAATGTCAGCATGATATCTGCAAATTCCCAGTACTGACAGATCTTGTATTTGCAAAGATTAAGTTCCCAAAAAGATAATTTACCTGCTTTGACCCTCCAATCAAATATTCAACATTTTCTGCTTTTTATGACTCAGCACTGTTCCTACTTCTGGGATCACACCATGGTTCCACAGAGCTTTTTAAGCAAATTTCAGCTTCTTTTTAACTTAAAGGTGAAGGAATCCAGTTCTAAGGCCTAAAATTTGTTTATTTCTCCTACTGGATGCTTTTTTTTTTTTAAAGTTAGGTTTTGGTTTTTTTTAAAGATTTTATTTATTTATTTGATAGAGAGAGAAATTACAAGTGGGCAGAGAGGCAGGTGGGGGGGGGGGTGGGAGGGAGCAGGCTGCCTGCTGAGCAGAGAGGCCAATGCAGGGCTCAATCCCAGGACCCTGAGATCTTGATCTGAGCTGAAGGCAGCGGCCTAATCCACAAAGCCACCCAGGCGTCCCTCTCCTACTGGATGCTTTGTAAAAGTCTACTGCCTTACTTTTCTTTGCTCCTTTTCCCCTCAATCACTCTAAATTTCCTTTAAAACTCTCTTCAAGGAGTTATTCACAGGCCCAGGAAAACATCAAGTCCAGTACAGTAATAAAAAGAAACACTTCTTTTTTTTTTTTTAAGATTTTATTTATTTATTTATTTGACAGAGATCACAGGTAGGCAGAGAGTGAGGAGGAAGCAGGCTCCCTACTAAGCAGGGAGCCTGATGCAGGGCTTGATCCCAGGACCTGGGATCATGACCTGGGCTGAAGTCAGAGGCTTTAACCCACTGAGCCATCCAGGCGCCCCAAAAAAGAAATACTTTGAGATCTAGGCTAGTCCTGTTATTCTATGAAGGCCAAGGTATTTGGGCTTCTGCTTACATAAGAAGTCCCAAATACGATTCTCGTGCCCACACTCACACTGACTCTCCCGTTCCTGAGTCTTACTCACTAGTTAATCCTAGTTAGTGAGTAAGTGAATACTTAGTGAGTTAGTGACTAGATCTTTAAAGTCATCTAAAATCTGATTTAGAACAGTGCTGCTCAAACTTTAACAGGCATATGAATCACCAGGAGATCTTGTTTAAAAGCAGATTCCAAACCAGTAGCTCTAGGAAAGGGCCCCAAATCCTGCTCCTCAGTGGCACTTAAAGTAGCAAAGATCTAAAACAGTGCCACTCAAAATGTGGCCCACAGATGTGTGCTGCTTAGTAAATTGTTACCAGTGCAGAAGGAGAGAAGAAGCTTGCTCCAGGACATCAATCAATTTAGTAACAAAGCAAACTTATTTCTTTTCCTAGTGATATCTTACCTATAAGGAATACAGTTCCTTGATTTACATTCTGGCACAACATGCTCTGAATAGCACCCATATGCTTACAGCCAACTGATTTTTGAAAATGGTGCCCCAAAAAAATACAATGAGGGAAAAGTAAGTCTTTTAAAAAAATGATGCTGGGACTGTAAGGGCCTAGTTAGCCAGAGTGATTCCATCTGGCTGAACAGTGATTTTGTTGTTTATTCAGTAAAACTTAAACTAACCTTGCCCCGCCCCCCCCAGGGAACTTACTTAAAAACAAGTCCTGGAAACCAGTCCCAGGTAACAAAGCCCAAATACAAGGGTAGGTCAGGCCAGTTGGAGTTTTCCAATCAGTGGGGGCGCATACTGTCTCCCTAGCTACCAAGGAGTATGGGCCCTGCCCTTTGGGCACCTTTTGGGCGCCAATTCTGACCAAGGTGACAGGCTAGTTCAAATATCTACTATAAGGTAAACTGTAATTCAATTGGTCACTTATGTGTGACCTAGCATGACTGTGCAGCTTTCTCTGTGTGTTACAGTCTCATTGGCCACCTGTGCATGGCCAGGCCCAACCACATGGCCTTTGCCCTTAAAAGCTAGTCTGTAAGGCAGAGAGGAGTGGCCTCTTTGCAAGAGATGGCCCTGAAAGGTCGGTTTGATTCTCGACGCTAGGCGCAAAATAAAGCTTTGTTTGACCTTTGCTTTGTAACAGTCTCGTTCCTTTAATCATGGACCCATTATTGGGGGACCTTTCAGGACAACTAGATTATCTACATGCAAAAGAATAAATTAGATCCCTACCTCATACCATTCACAAAAGTTAATTCAAACTGGATCAAAGATCTAAAAACTCCCCAAAGAAAATATGCACACAAATCTTCACAGTGTTTGATTAGGTAATAGTTCTTAGATCTTAGATATACCACCTGAAGCATAAGCAATCGAAGGGAAAAAAACAGATAAACTACACTTCATCAAAATTTAAAAATTTAGCACTTCAAAAGACACTAATAAGAAAATGAAAGACAATGCAAAGAATGGGGAAAAAATAATTACAAACCATACACCTGATAAAGATCCAGTATCCAAGCTATATAAAGAACCCTTAAATTCAACAATAAAAAGACAACATAATGTAAAAATTGGCAAAGAATGTGAATGGACATTTCTCCAAAGCGCATATAAAACTGGCTGATAAGCACATGAAAAGATGTCCAATGCCATTAATCACTTGGAAAATGTAAATAAAAACCACAATGAAGTATCACTCCAAACCACAAGGATGGCTATAATCAAAAAATAGAAACAATAAAAAAAGTTGCCAAGGATGTGGAGACTGGAACCTTCATACATTGCTGGAAGAATATAAAATAGTGAAGATCCTGTGGAAAACAGTTTGGCATTTTTTCCAAAAGCAGAGTCACCACTTGATGCAGCAATTTCATCCTGTGTATATACCCAAGGGAAATGAAACACCATGTTCACACAAAAACTTGTACACAAATGTCCTTCGCAGCACTATTCATAATGCCAAAAACCGGAAACAACCGAAATGCCCCTTAGGATAAACAAAATGTGATACACACACACACACACACAAACACACACACACACGGAGTATTATGCAGCCGTGAAAAGGGAAAAGGTACTCACACATGCTATCACATGGATAAAGAAGGCACCCATCCGTGCTAAGCATGGTTAAACCATAAATATTATGCTAAGTGAAAGAAGTCATAACAGTCCATATATTAGATTATTCTATTTATATGAAATGTCCTAAACATATACCAGAAAGTGGACTATGCTTGCCAAAGACTGTGGCAAGGTGAGTATGAGGAGTGACTGCTAACAGGGATGGGTCTCCTTCAGAGATGATGAAAAAAAAAAAAAGCTCTGGAATTAGATACAAGGTGATGGGTAAATGACCCTGTGAATATACTAAAAACCACTGAATTATATTTAAAAGGGTGAATTTTTATCTCAATTTACAAAGAAAAGTAGCATGACAAGCTAGGGAAAAAAATAAACACGCAAGAGGGAGAAAGAAAAGGAAAACAAGGTTCTCAGAGCAGCACTCATCCAGAGTAGTCAGGCAGCTCAAAATGTAATCTCTGCTAGAGCCTTCTGAGAAGCAGTTTTCTTACAATAATGTCACTTCTTTGGACCCTCAGCCCGACTGCAGACAGCTTGTATTGTTGATGAGTTCTTCCCTACATCCAACTGGAAACTTCCAGCTCTTGTTCCTAGACTGTCCCCTTCAGAGCAAAAAGAGCAAGTCTTCTTTTTTCACTTTCTAAACAACTGAAATATTATTATTTAGACTGTAAATTTTTTCTTCTCTAGGTTAAATATACCTATGTTCATAAACAAGTTTTTTTTAGTTGCATCACCACTTAAATGCTTCGCTTTGTCTGTATCCCTTTGACAAGAATAGCCCCAGGAAATGAATGGAATACTCCAGGTGTGGTCTGACTCGTGCACAGCAGACCAGCATCATCACCTACTATTCATTTTATTAACATAGCTAAAAATGGCATTTTTATCCTTTTGGCAGCTGCATTACACTACACATTCATATTGAGTTAATTGACCGCTAAAATACTAGTCTTTTTCCATTTTACACTGCTTTAAATCTCTGCCTTCCCAGACCTATACTTTTAAAGTTGTTAAAATAAAAATTCAAGTGTATGACCTTGCCTTGTTATTTCATCTCATTAGAATCAGTCCATTGCTCCAATTCATAAGGATCATTTTGGATCCCGATTCTATTACCCAATGTAGTGGTTATATTTTCCAACTTTATATTAGGTACATAATTGATAAGTGTGTCTTCTCTTTAACCAAGTTATTTGCTGAATGTAAAATAACATAAAACTAATGGTAAGCTGCGGGGCTGTTTTCAAAAAAAAGCTTTCTCCAAATTAATATCAAACCACTGGTCAGGAACCGTTATACACAGTAGCTATTACTCCTGGAATCCAGCCTAGACTCTCCAACTTGCTCACAGACCTCTGGTGAGTGTCCTTACCCAAATGACACAATTTTTAAGAGACTGGACTTAGTGCACTCCCCTGAGCTTCCCAACCAGAAACCCTCCCAAAAAGGCCATGATGTTGATATCACATGGTCTGCTCTTATGCAACCTGAAGGTTCTTTGGATCCCTGCTTCAAATAAGTAATACACTAACATTCAAAAAGAAAAAGGAAAAAAAAGGAAATTATTTTCTACTCCAGTACTCATCCTCTATAAGGAACCCTCCCTGTTTCTTTCCCGTTCTCCCATTCACCCTCCCTCCCTATCTCTCACATCCTTTCAGCGTTTTGTTCAGGCAAATCCAAACAGTATATATTATGCATTATGTACAAACAAACATATCTTTTCTTACACAAAAAAACAGCTTCAAAGCGTCTTTTAAAATAATCTGTTCCAGATTCTTGTCCCCCATCAATCCTGATGTCCCTACTGTGCACAATCTACCCTCCTTCTCATTTAGGAATATGGAAACATTTTCTTGCCTCAAATCTTCTGAGATCTCTTCTGCTGAAAGCAAGGCTTCAAATGTCACTGGTGGCAGCTCACTGTCCTCACTATCAAGCTCACCGCAGATGGAATCCATCTGGGCCAGGAGATGTGAACACAGAACAGTACTTGGTACATCTTGGGCTTCAGTTCTTACCCCTTTAAGTCTGAAGCTAATTCATCTTTTCCTGCCTTTGGGTAAAGGAATCTGAACTCCAAAACCCAGCTTCCAATTGTCTGCCAGAAACCCAAATCCCTTTGGTTCCATTAGGGCACATGTCCCAAATGTTATTGAAGGCCTCCTACCAAACCCTGGTAAATGGTACAAGGCATTTGTCAAAATAAAATGTCTCTGTTGAAACCACTAACCATTCTTGAGTTTGGGTGCGTGCAACACGCACATCCTCACTCTGCTGTCAGTGCAGAGAGGATGCTGCTTCTCCAACCACTAACACACAAGCCTTAGCCCGTTATAAAGCATGTTGCCTCCTCCAATTCCTTTCACAATTCTGACACTGTTTGAGAGAGGTAGGGTTAGGGTATGGCCTCTATCTGACAGAAGTCTGAGCCTAGGAGGGCTAAAATTCTAGAGGGCTTTTGATTAAAATGGTAAGAAAAAAAATTTTTAAGTAAGTTGAATACTTCCTTTTATTGCTGCTTCCTTCTAAAGTCTTACTAAATGATGTAAAGAGTTTGTTTTTTAAAAAGCACAAACTAGGGGTGCCTGGATGTCTCAGTGGGTTAAAGCCTCTGCCTTCGGCTCAGGTCATAATCCCAGAGTCCTGGGATCGAGTCCAGCATCAGGGTCTCTGCTCGGCAGGGAGCCTGCCTCCCCTCTCTCTCTCTGCCTACTTGTGATCTTTGTCTGTCAAATAAATAAATAAAATCTTTAAGGAAAAAAAAAAGCACAAACTGAAGACGACTTCCATTTCCGGGAAAATGGAGTCAAGGTGCTTTTGCTTATTCTCCCTTCTAAGTACAACTAAATATAAATACTCTGGACACTAGAATAGATTTTAAAAAGCATAATAAGAAGAATCTGATATGTGGACAGAAAACAGCCTAGCTAGAAACGTTAGAGCCCGAGGAATGAAATGATGGTGAGCTGCCCGAGTTTTCTTTTTGTCCCATATATCCCAGACTAGAAACTGAAGCAACTGGTGAGTTAAAAACACCAATAAAAGCTTGCTTTCTCTAGCCAAAGCCAGGAAAATGCAGCCTGGAAAGAGAGAAACTCACAGACACTAACTACTCTATTCCAGCCAAAAATCACAGAAAAAAACTGCAGCCCCTCCCTGTAGACACGCCAGCAAAAGCCCGGGGGGGGGGGGCAGACTTCCACCTTCACATACACACTATATCTACGTATATAACGTAGTCTTGTATAACTAATATATGTAACATTAATTAGAATATTTAAAAGCTATACAAAGAAATGGTCAACAAATACAGGAAAAGATGCTCAACATCACTAAGCATCAGGAAAGTGCAAATCAAAATCACAAGAAAGTAACACTTCATGCCTGTTCGGATGCAATTATTCAACAAACACACACACAGACAATAACAAATGCCGGAAAGGATCCCTTGTGCGCTGTTGGTAGCAATATAAATTGGTACAGACACCAGTGGAAAACAAAAAATTAAACACAGAATTACCATATTACCCAGCAATCCCACTTCTTGGTATATATTCGAAAGAATTAAAAGCAGGATCTTGAAGAGATATTTGCGCATCCGTGTTCACTGCACATTATTCACAATAACAAAGGTGTAGAAGCAACCTAAATGTCCACTGATGGATTAATGGCTAAAGAAAATGTGGCATATATTTATAATGGAAAAGGACTCGACCTTTAAAAAGAGAGAAATCTTGTCATTTCTGCAATATGGATGAACCATGAGAATATTATGTAAGTGAAATAAGCCAGTCATAGAAGGACAAATACTGTATGATTCCACTTACATGAGGTACATAAAACAGCTACATACACTTTGCCAACAGTTAAAAACACTGTACACTTAAAAATGGTTAAGATGGTAAACTTTTAAGTTATTGGTTTTGACCACAATAGAAAAATTATTTTTAAAACATAGAGTAAAATTAAAATAAAAATTCAAGTATTGGCTTAAAAACAAAAAGAAAGCTTCAAAGTTGAAATAATAGTTGCTTAGTTGATAATCTATGCAATATATTCAAATGAGCTGAACATTTTTACCCACACAAACCCTGCACACAGATGTTTATAGCGACTTTTATTCATAGTTGCTAAAACTTGGAAGCAACCAAGACGTTCTTCAATAGACGAATGGATAAATTGTGAAACATCCATACAATGGACTATTATTCTGCTCTACAAAGAAATGAGCTATCAAGCCATGAAAAGACATGGAAGAAACTTAAATGCATATTAAGTAAAAGAAGCCAATCTGAAAAGGCTACACACAGAATGACTGCAACTATATGATATCCTAAATAAAGGCAAAACTATGGAGACAATAAAATAAAAATCAGTGGTTATCAGCGGTTGGGCAATTTGGTGGGATTAACAGGCAGAGCACAGGCAATGTCTGGGGCAGTAAAACTATTCCATACACTATAATGGTAGATACATTTTATACCTTTGTCAAAATCCGTAACACAATACCAAACTCAATGTGTAATACTAAATTAACCTAAAATAAACTATGAACTCTAGGTGATAATGATATGTCAATGTGTCAACTCTCACCTCAAGTATCTAGGAAAAAAAGAACAAAATAAACAAAATAAGCAGAAAGAAAGAAATAATAAAGAAGTATAAAAATAAAAACCAATGAAATAAAAAATGGAAAAATAAAGAAAAATCAATTAAACAAAGCAATGGGTCTTTGAAAACATCAAGCAGCAAACCTCTAGCAATACCAACAAAGAAAAAAAGAAATAAGATACAAATTATCAATATTAGGAATGAATCGGGATTTTTTTTTTTTAAAGATTTTATTTATTCATTTGACAGAGAGAGATCACAAGCAGGCAGGCAGAAAGGCAGGCAGAGAGAAGGCTCCCTGCTGAGTGGAGAGCCTGATGCAGGACTCAATCCCAGGACTCTGAGATCATGACCTGAGCCGAAGGCAGCAGCTTAACCCACTGAGCTACCCAGGTGCCCCTGAATCTGGATTTTTATCACAGACCCGGAACATATTAAGGGATAATACAAGAATATCAGTAACAGAGAACTCTACATGCATAAATTGGACTTAAATGAAACAGACCAATTCCACAAAAATACAAACTATTACAACACACCTAATATAAAGGATAAATTAAATAGCCTTATAAGTATTAAGGAAACTGATTTTATAAATTAATAACTGCCAAAAAAGAAATTCCCAGGCCCAGATGGTTTCACTGGAGAATTCCAACAAATGCTTAATTGAAGAAGAACAAACACCAATTCTACAAAATCTTTTCCAGAAAACAGAGAGGAGGGAACACTTCCCAACTCCCAACTCGTACTATAAAGCCAGAACTACCCTAATACCAAAATCAGAAAGAGCTTAATAAAACTCCCAAAACTACAGGCCATTAACCCTCACTATAGCTGTAAAAATCCAAAATATTAACAAATAGAATTCAAAAATAAAGAAAAATAATTATAGACCATGACCAAGTGGGGATTACTACAAGAATGCAAGTTTGGTTCAATATTTGAAAATCAGTCAATATAATCCACCATATTAAAGCTAAAGAAAAAGAAATATCACATGAGCATATCACTCGATGCAGAGAAAAAATATCTGACAAACTTCAACACCCATTCATGATTAAAAACTCTTAGAACAATAGGAACGGAGGGAAACTTCCTCAAATTTATTTTTTTAATTCATTTTAAAAAACCACAATTAAACTTATGGTTAATAGTGAAAGTATTCTTTCTTCCTAAGATTGGAAAGAAGGCAAGGATGTCCACCCACCATTCTTATTCAACATAGTATTGCAAATTCTAGCCAATGCAAGAAGACTAGAAAAGGAAATTAAAAGGATACAGATCAGAAAGGAAGAAATAAAACTGCCTCTCTTTGCAGGTAACACAATGGTCTATATAGAAAATCCTAAGGAATATAGAAAAAAATTATAGAACTAGGGGTGCCTGGGGGGCTCAGTTGGTTGAGTGGCTGCCTTCCATTCAGGTCATGATCCTGGAATCCCAGGACTGAATCCCACATCAGGCTCCCTGCTCAGTGGGGAGTCTGCTTCTCCCTCTAACCTTCCCCCCTGTCATGCTCTCTCTCTCTCTCATTCTTTCTCTCCCAAATAAATAAAATCTTTTTTAAAAAATTCCAAAACTAGTAAACAAATTTAGCAAGCTACAGGATAAAAGATAAACACAGAAAAATCATTTGTTTGGGGCACCTGGGTGACTTAGTCAGTTAAGCGTCCAACTCTTGATTTCAGCTTAGGTCATGCTTTCGGGGTTGTGGGATTGAGCCCCGTGTTGGGCTCTGTGCTCAGTCAAGAGTATGCTCGAGATTCTCTCTCCCTCTGCCCCTCCCCCCCCCACACACTGGCACTCTCTAAAATGAATGAATGAATGAGTAAAAATCAATTGGTTTTCTATATACTAGCAATAAACACATGGACACCAAAATCAAAAATCCAATACCATTTATAACCATTCAAAACAAAACCAAAAAGTTATGTCAAAATCTAAGAACATGTACAAAGCCTCCTTAACGCTCATGAAAAAAATCAAAGATAGAAATAAACGGAGAGATGCACCATATTCATCTATTGGAAAACTAAACAGAAAATATGTCAATTCTCCCCAAATTCATATATGACTTTAATGGAATTCCTATCAAAATATTTGCAAGACATTCTGTAGATAAGGATTATTCTAAAATTTATGTGAAAAGACAAAAAAATGAGAATAAGTAAAATAATTTTAGGGGAAAAAAAAGTAGGAGGAATCAGACTTTTTATAAAACTACAATAATCAAGGTTGTGTGGTATTTGGTAGAGATAAAGGCATATAGATTAATGGGAACAGAACAGAGGAGGGTTGGGGCACCTGGGTGGCTCAGTCATTAACCATCTGCCTTCAGCTCAGGTCATGATCCTTGAGTCCTGGGTTTGAGCCCCACATCCGACTCCCTGCTCAGCAGTAAGCCCACTTCTCCGTCTCCCACTCCTCACGCCCCAGCCTGTGTTCCCTTTCTCGCTGTGTCTCTATCAAATAAATCAATAAAATCTTTAAGAAAAAAAAAGAAAGAGGGGGCGCCTGGGTGGCTCAGTGGGTTAAGCCTCTGCCTTCAGCTCAGGTCATGGTCCCAGGTAGAGTCCGCATCGGGCTCTCTGCTCTGTGGGGAGTCTGCTTCCTCCTCTCTCTCTGCCTGCCTCTCTGCCTACTTGTGATCTCTGTCTGTCAAATAAATAAATAAAATCTTTAAAAAAAAAAAAAAAAGAAAGAAAGAGGACGTTCTAAAGATGGACCCTCACAAATATGCCTGACTAATTTCTGACAAACATATTCAATGGAAGAAAAGACAGCCTTTTCAACAAAGGTTGCTGGAACAAAGAAGCAAAAAATAAACCTCAATAAAGGTCTCACACCTTATATAACATTAACACAAAATGGACCACAGACTTAAATGTAAAACGTAAGACTATAAAAATTTTAAGAAAAAAAGACAAAATCTTCAAAATCAAGGGGCAGGCAGAGTTCTTAGAAATGACACCAGAAACATGTTCCACAAAAAGAAAAAATAGATAAACTGGATTTCATCAAAGTTAAAAACAAAACAAAAACAAACAGAAAGGTCTTAGGAATTAAAAAGCCTGATGAATAAAAAAATTCAACAGGGTGCTTGGAATGTAAAGCTGAGGAAATCTGCCGGAAAGTAGAGAGGGGGAAAAAAAAGAAAGAAAAAGAAAAGAGGAAAACACAAAATATTAGAAAATCAACTCAGGAGAACCAACATCCAAAATAACAGCAATTTCAGACAAAAGGAAGACAGAAAATCACCAAATGACACAGGCCAAAATTCCTCACAATGCAAGGATAGGAGTCTCTTGATTACATGGGGACACCATTTATTAATAAATAATAAATGTACACAGCAAGGTATATCATCAAGGTATTTCAGAACACTGTAAACAAAGGGGAAACATTAATTTCTAGGGGGGAAAAAATGTGTCACACCCAAAGAGCCGATATTAGAATGACTTCGAACTTCCTATGCACAACAATGAAAGCTAAAATACATGGTACAGCCGTGCTTTCAAATACCTGAATGAAATGATTTCTGAGCCAGAATTTTATACACAAGGTTTCATATGTGTGAGCATAAAATAAAGACACTTCCAGTCTTTTAAGATCTCAAGAATTTACCTACTATGCATAAGGAAGCTACCACAAGATAAGCTCCACCAAAATGAGGAAGTAAAGCAAAAAAAACGGAGTCAGGCAATCAAAAAAAAAATGTGAGGCAAAGGGATAACTAAGAAATTCCAAGATAAGACTGTAAATTGGGCCTAGAGAGCAACCAAACCAGATTTCACTGAGTTAGGAGACTAAGATTTCTTGATGATAAAATGGACAGAACACATAAATGTTTTTAAAAGTTTTGTTTTTTTTTTTTCTTTAAATGATTTCCACAGCCTAAGGAGAGTTTGGGGTTAAACTGCTGAAAAGTACACAGGAAAGACAGACCTAAAAATTGAAAAAGATCATTAATTCCAGTGAAAACAGAGTTATACAGAAAAGGAATAGTAATCCTAGTCCACCAGAAGACTCTGCAAGAACAGTGTTTTCATACACGTAAAAACTAATACTACTGTGACTAACATATTGCCAAAACTTCTTGCAGCAGAAAGGGAAGCGAGCATGATTGCAGGTATCTGGGGAGAAGGGTGTACAGGGGATGAGAGAGAGCTAAATTTTTGCTTTCCATACTATATATTGCCTAAAATGGAGAAAAAAAAATCAGGAACTAGCAAGATCAGCATGTTATTCTGAAACATATCAAATGAATCAACCAAAAGTGGTTGTCTCTGGGACGTTGCAGTGACAGAAGAGGGCCCCTCAGAAAAGTGCTTGAAGTTTTTGGGAAAAAGCTTAGTTCACCTATGTGATTTAAGTTGTGAAAAAATATAAACTCAAAACGGAACCAAATCTTCCACAGCTAATACACAGCTGGACCAGAACGTGAACTCATGTAACCGAGTTCCCGATCGGATGTGTTGATTTGTGACCTCGTAAGGGGCCTATGTCCTCCTAGTTCCACACCCGCCTAGCACAGAGCCAGCCCTCAAACATGTTTCTGAACCAGTGGGAGAAAGTTAAAGAATGGGATTACTTTCATAATATCAGAAAAAGAATGAGAAGGGCATTCCAGGCAGAGGAAACAGCAGAAGCAAAGACAGGAAAGGGAGTGTGTGTGAGAGAGAGCTCAGCAAGGCAGGGACAGCGGGAGGAGGGGCAAAGAGAAGCAGCCAGAAAACCCAGTGGCTGCTGGCGGGAGATGCAGTGAGGCTGGTTGTCCCGAGCTCTGTGGAGGGGGGCGGGCGCACACTGATGCTTTGAGGATGGATCTGGGGGCCCTATGTATTTGAGCCTTGGGGTTTTTTGTTACTGTTTTGCAATGATGATGACAACACTTATTTCTTTCAGCAAATGGTTTCTTCTCAAATGGTTTCAGCTTTTTGGAATCTAAAGTAGTATGAGGCTCTCTAAAATCCAGAGGTCTTTTTCAGTTCACCCAACTGCCGTACAGGCTGGTTACGCTAAGTGATGCCCGAAGGGCCAACTCCACAGCGGAGAACAGGAAAGCAAAGCCCCGTGGAATCCCTACAATGCCACCTTCACTCATTTTATCGGACCTCTTTTTGTTCTTTACAAGAGCATGAAAATCCCAGGCATAAAGGAATCATCTCTAGGTGAATATCTGGATCAGATGTTACCATTATTCATACATTCATTTCATCCAAAAAGTCTATTAAGTACAGCTGACACTTGAAAAACGGGCGTTTGAACAGCATGAATCTAGATGTGTATTAATTCACTTAAATATGGTACAGTTCTGTAAATGTTACTTTCCTTATGATTTTTTTTCTTTTTTTTTAAGTAGGCTCCAAGTGGGGCTTGAACTCACAGCACTGAGATTAAGACCTAAACTGAGATAGAGAGTCAAACACTTAACCCACTGACCCATCCAGGTGCCCCTCCTCATGATTTTCTTAATATTTTCTTTCCTTTAGCTTCCTTTATTTCAAGAACACCGTGTATAATACATACAACATATGAAATGTGCATTGACTGTTTATGTTACTGGTAAGACTCGCAGTCAACAGCAGGCTGCTACTAGTTAAGTTTTGGGGGTGCTGAAAGTAATAGGAGGATTTTCAACTCTTCTGGGGTCAACTCCCCAGCCCCTGTATTGTTCAGGGATCAATTGTATTTACTTTATGCCAAGCAGGCTGCTGAAATATAAAGGTTCTGATTTTTTATTTTATTTTTAAATTTTTTTTAAAGATGGACCTTCTTTATTTTTTTTTCAAAGATTTTATTTATTTATTTGATAGACAGAGATCACAAGTGGGCAGAGAGGCGGGCAGAGAGAGAAGGGGGAAGCAGGCTCCCCACTGAGCAAAGAGCCTGATGTGGGGCTTGATCCTAGGACCCTGAGATCATGACCTGAGCTGAAGGCAAAGGTTTAACCCACTGAGCCACCCAGGCCCCCGGGTCCTGATTTTTTAAAAAACTTACCTTCTGATGGCAGAATTACTTATAAGATAAAAAGATAAGCAATATAATTGGTGTAAACAAAGGTCTTATGGAAACAGAAAGGAACAAAAGACTATCTAAGTTAAGCCTCTGACTCTTGATTTCAGCTCAGGTCATGATCTTAAGGTTGTAAGATTGAGCCTGTGTCGGGTGTGGAGCCTGCTTAAGACTTTCCTTCTCCCTTTCTCACTGCCCCTCCCCACCATACTTGATCTCTCTCTTAAAAAAAAAAAAAAAAAAAAAAAAAAAGACTATTTAAGTTTTTTAATGTGTAATATCAAATAGAAGTGAAAGTAAGAGATTATCAAATTCCCACATACCCACCGATCTGCTTCGATCATAACCCTATGCCAACTCTCTCTTCTAAATCTACTCATTAACTTTAAGACATCATGTTATTTTATCCACAAATATTGCAGCATATATCTCTGACAGGGACTCTTTCTTTAAACACAGTATGAATCTGAATTGTGAAAACAAAGTTTTTAAGATGTGAGGTATAATTTACATATAGTAATAATGCACAGATCTTAAGGTGTTCAGTTGAATTCTAACACTTGTATAGCCCTGTATAACCACTACCCACTACCCAAAACAAGATATAGAATGTTTCTATGGCCCAGAAAGTTCCCACACACCTTCTTCTAGTCAATTTCCCACACTCAGATGACCACTTCCTGATTTCTGTTCCCACAGATCACTCTTGCCCAGTCTTGGACTTCTATAAATGAAATCATAGAGTATGTATGAATAAGAAGTTTCTAGTCCAAGAAAAGGAAAAACCATCTCTGGAGGACAGAACTACACATATAATATACAAAGGTATATTCACAGAATGCTGAGAAGCTCAAGAGGGATAAAAACCAGGATTGGGAGTAGACAAGTCTAGAAGAGGAGGCTCAATGGAGACCTAGGGTTTCTGGATTCAATACCATAGTTAGTTCTGGGAATGAAGTCATGAAATAAACTTAGCCCGATGCACAAGCATTTCTCTGACCTTAAAAGTTGGCCAATTCTCTTAGTACCCTCTTTCCTCCTCAACCTCCAGCTAATGGTGACCAAGACGGCAGAAGCAAGCTCTACCCCCAAGCCTCTTCACTAGCATCTTGTGCTGAGGCTCCTCTGCCATCTCAGAGAAGGAACAAGCCTCCCCAAACCCCCCATCACCCTTCTTAGGAGAGGGCACATTTTCAACAAGCAATCCCAAGTCTCAGGGGCAGCCTTACCATTATCTGGATTTCTCTCTTGCACACCTGGAGATCATGCTCATTGTTGACAAACATGCGTTTCAAGGCACATTTCATTCCATTGCTTGTCCTCACCAGAAACACGATGGCAAATCCACCTGTGAGGGAAACACACATACAAGCTCTTTGAGTCATATTCAAAAAGCCAGTCAGACAACCACAGTGGCTGCAGCTTTGTGCTGTCACCGTTAATCGTACCGATGCCATCATCAGCTGGGCCTAAGGGCTGGCCTGGCCTAGAAGGCACTCTTGGATTCAAGGGTCTCAGGGATATTACCATGGGATTGGGTGGCAAGAGTCAGAAAAACTGCTGAACACCTCTGTCAGGAAAAGAGAAGAATAGTAATTATCTTGCAAAAAACCTGCCAATAAACAGATGAACAAACAGATGGAAGAAAAAAGAAATATATTCCAACCACTGTCCTAAGCACTTTGAGTTCTTATTAAATTCTTACTAAAATCCTGTGAGGCTGGGTATTATTTTTCCCTTAAGGACAATGACTAGCTAGAGAAAACAGAGGCTCAAAGAGATTAGATTCAACCAAGAACTTAAAAAAAAAATTAATTCAGCACTTAACCAGAGAAGCTTGGAAATTATTTTAATAATTGTATAATAACAGTTGTCAGATTCAAGATGCTTTCTCTTCCTTCTCAACCCTCCTCACTCCTCCCCCAACTTAGATCGACAATTGACCTTGAGGATTTCTCCTGCTTTTCCTGCCTTATGGGCTACTGAGAAGACACAAAATATAGGTATCAAAGTGTTCCTCAACACAGCAGACACCAGGAAAGTATAACTCAATTAGTGGGCAGACGTTTTAACACCCACATCAAACCTTTCTCTTAAAGACCAAATTTCATTAAAAATTTTTTTTATATAACTAACAGAAATCTTCAAATGCTCTGGATTGGTTACACCTTAGCATTCCTTAGATTCTTAGAACTCCCTCCTTCTATCTCATTCCCCAAACACTGTAGGAGGTATTTAGTGCCATTGTTAACAGAGGTTATAGAAAGATACAGTGCCATATATCTTTATCCATTCATCTGTTGATGGACATCTAGGTTCTTTCCATAGTTGGGCTATTGTAGACATTGCTGCTATAAACATTCGGGTGCACGTGCCCCTTTGGATAAAGAAGATGTGGTGTATATATACACAATGGAATACTATGCAGCCATCAAAAAATGAAATCTTGCCATTTGTGACGACGTGAATGGAACTAGAGGGTATCATGCTTAGCGAAATAAGTCAATCAGAGAAAGACAACTATCACATGATCTCCCTGATATGAGGAAGTGGAGATGCAACATGGGGGGTTAAGGGGGCAGGAGAATAATAAATGAAACAAGATGGGATTGGGAGGGAGACAAACCATAAGTGACTCTTAATCTCACAAAACAAACTGAGGTTTGCTGGGGGGAGGGGGGTCGGGAGAAGGGGGGTGGGGTTATGGACATTGGGAGAGTATGTGCTATGGTGAGTGCTGTGAAGTGTGTAAAACTGGCGATTCACATACCTGTACCCCTGGGGATAAAAACATATTATATGTTTCTAAAAAATAAAAAATAAAAAGGAAGATAAGTGCTGCAAAGCTGTCAAAGCTGAAGGCTTTGGGATAAGCATTAGTAAGACTGGGCACTTAGTCCATCTGTCTGCTCATAGACCATCATAATTTAGCTTGAACCATCCCACGTATTGACTCTGGGTAGCAGCAGCAACAACAACAACAAAGTTTCGAGGGTGGTCCTTGCACACAGGTGATCCCTGATTGGATGGAGACAGGCACAGAGGGAAGTCGCCAGTGTGGGAAGTTGAGCGGAGGCTCTGGTGTAGTGCTGAGGCTAAAAGCCACATGCAAAACTCAGAGAGAGCAAAAGCAGTGACTCTCTAGATCATGAGGCAGAAGACTGGAGTCCTGTTGCATCTCCCCCTATCTCCTCTGAGGCCCAGCGGCACCTGAGCACCTGTCTGTTGATGCCGGGGGCCATTTCCTGGTGTAGACACTCAATGTGCATTCTTTCCCAAGTCTCCTTGTCTAGGTTTCTGCAGCTTGTAACCAAAGAGTGCCTCAATCGGAAAGGATTCTTGCGTGTCTTCATCCGATACACACATTAATTCTGTGTTTACAAAAATGTTAATGGGCTCAAATGTTCCAAGTGTGCATGTTGACAGGGTCTACCAGACTTCATGTTTGTACATTTCCTATCATAGCTTCCTTCTTCAGGAGTCAAGTGAACATTCGCCGTGACGTCTTTAATTTCCACAGTCATCTTGAATCTTTGTATCTCAGTAACATTTCCCATTTTCTCGTAATACTTTACAGTCCACTCACACTGCTCAACTGTCAATTTTAATTCTAGAAATTCACTTTAAAAACTTGTTTACAACACTACCATGTACTGACAAGTAGGGGTGTTATGACATACAGACACAATCTCCATTTTAAGACGCGTATTTTTTCACATTCAAATTTTTAGGATATCAGAATTTTTCTTGCGATAAATATGTACATTGAATGCAGTAGTTGATCTTCTTTTTTCCAAAAAGCTATTAAATTCATGATGTAGGGGCGCCTGGGTGGCTCAGTGGGTTAAAGCCTCTGCCTTCGGCTCAGGTCATGATCCCGGGGTCCTAGGATCGAGCCCCGCATAGGGCTCTCTGCTCAGCGGGGAGCCTGCTTCCCCCTCTCTCTCTGCCTGCCTCTCTGCCTACTTGTGATCTGTGTCTGTCATATAAGTAAATAAAATCTTTAAAATAATTAATTAATTAATTAATGATGTATCTTATTTCCAATCAGAATCAGAAATGCTAATAGAAATTATTAAATGTCTATATGTATTCATAATTATTTTGTGGACAGCCCAAGTAGTCATTTTATAAATATTTCAATGTGTAAAGAGATTATTTATTTATTTATTTGAGATAGAGTGTGAGAGAGAGCACAAGCAGGGCAGAGGGAAAAGGAGAAGCAGGCTCCCCCGCTAAGCAGGGGCCCTGATGCGGGGCTCGCTGCCAGGACCCTGGGGTCATGACTTAAGCTGAAAGCTGGCGCCTAACTGACTCAGCCACCCAGGCACTCCAGGTATTTCATTTTTTTTTTTTTTTTTAAATCACAGGTCTACAGACTTTGTATCAACAGTGCTCCTAGAGAGAGTTAATCTTAGCGTTTGCTTTATGAAGAGATGAACTGAGTGAGGCTTAGGAGTCCCATGGCTAATTATGCAGAACCTGTCATTCTGCTGACTGTCCAAACAACGCTCTTTCCACTTTATTCATCTCAGAGAAAGTCTGTGTAACAGCCCCTTTAGATACTAAGGAGACACCACAGTGCTGCAGAACCTGAGGTGGGAAGGGCCATTTCTACAGTTCTGCGACGCACGGAACCAGGGCAGAGGACAGGGCAGTCCTTTTGGAAGCAGGCTAATGATGCAGCAATCCAAGATAACTGCCACCAGATGGGAGCAGTGTAGTTTTCTTTGCCAGGTAGCAAGATGACCTTTCCAGCTGAAACTGAAGAAATGTGGCAGATGTCTACGTCACAATCCAGGCAAGCACAAAGGGTTGAGATGAGCCAGCCAAGATTATCCAAGCCCGTGACCATCACAGATCTGAAGGTAAAGCAATGAACCTGTGTGCCTAACACAGATGGAACCACATGATTTAGCTTCTATGCCCACAAAAGGGCTTATTTGCAGGTGACAAGCATGTTAAGTCAAAGCTCCTTGATCAAATTCAAAGGCTGCTAGGATGTGTCAGTTTAAAGATGCTGGTTGCTAGCACTGTGCAGTCGACCAACTAGAGATGTACATTACTTGGTTCAAAAGAAGAGACGACACAGCACTGCTCGAGGTATTGCTCAAGCATAGAACCGAGGTGCCAGTACAGATCAGGGGACAAAGATTCTCGGCCATGGCTAAACAGAACCCAGGCTGTTACACAAGAAGGTAACTATACGCCTGACAGCAGAGATGCATATTTCAGATTGAGCTGCATCCCCAAACCTTGATGAAATGGAAAAACCTAACACTGAGCTGGAAACAGTTTGGACAGAGGTAAGAAAAGCTAACATGCAGGACAGCCTGTGCCAATCTGCCCACTGGAATCTGTGCCAGTCCCTCGGCCTACTTGCATTCTTTTCTGAAACGCTAAGATATTCCCTATGGTTGTGTTGGGATCCACTTTGAGGAGAAATTCGTGAATTTATGGAATCACAAAGGGACAAAGGATTCATTCCATGGTGTGAGGTAATCAACTGAAACAGCCATGATAAATTTTGACACAGACACACTTTAGCCCCTTAAATATGTCGGACCATTCTTTTATTCCCACAAAGAAACATGTGTTCTCCCACTTTCCCTAAAATATATAGCACTCTTGGGTATATCTCCTCCTCACTCTTTTTTATTTTGGCTTAAAAAAAATTTTTTTTTTAAGATATTTATTTATTTATTTGACAGACAGAGATCACAGATAGGCAGAGAGGCAGGCAGAGAGAGAGAGGAGGAAGCAGGCTCCCTGCCAAGCAGAGATCCCGATGTGGGGCTCAATCCCAGGACCCCGGGATAATGACCTGAGCGAAAGGCAAAGGCTTTACCCACTGAGCGACCCAGGCTCCCCACCAAAAATTTTTTCTATTAAAAAAGTATTGTTAGTTTCAGGTAGAATTTAGTGGATTCATCACTTACATATGACACCCAGTGCTCATCCCAAGTGCCCTCCTTAATGCCCATCACCCAGCTACCCCATCCCCCACCCACTCCCCTCCAGCAACCTCAGTTTATTCCCGATGGTTAAAGAGTTTCTTATGGTTTGCCTCCCTGTTTTCATCTTATTTTATTTTTCCTTCCCTTTCCCTATGTTCATCTGTTTCTTAAATTCCACACATAAGTGAAATCATATGATAATTGTCTTTCTTTGACTTATTCTGCTTAGCATAATACCCTCTTATTCCACCCATGTCATTGCAAATGGTTAAGATTTCATTCTTTTTGATGGCCGAGTAATAGTCCATTGTATGTGTGTAAGAGTGTGTGTGTGTGTGTGTGTGTGTGTGTATCTCACCTCTCTTTTATCCGTTCATCTGTCGAGAGACATCAGGGCTCTTTCCATAGTTTGACTATTGTGGATATTGCTGCTATAAACATTGGGGTATGGGTGCCCCTTTGAATCACTGTTTGTATCCTTTGGATAAATGCCTAGTGATGCAACTGCTTGGTCACGGGGTAGCTCCTCGTACTTTTTAATGATGTGAATGGGTACTTATCACTCACTACGAGATTAGAGATTTTTGTCTCCTCAGTTCCCCTCTGTATAATAGCTCCTAACATACATCAGGCACTCAAAAATTAATTAACTTCCTTCTGACCGTTACTACAGAGAATAGAAAAGTCTACAGAAGGTGGTGGAAGACCACGGAAAACTAAAGCAATGGCTCACACAACCATAGGAACAGCCACTACATAACTCCAGATAATCAGTGCCATAAGAATATGGACCCAGGTCTGCTAGTTCCTAAAGATAACCTGGGAACTCAAAACTGTATGTGAAATATCCACTTGTAAACACTGGTGACAATCACATTTTAAACTAACACTGGACAGGCTGACACTACAGAGCTAAAGGAAACACATCTGAAAGGCTGAGTCTCTGAGCGTAGTTTCCTCTATCTAGTCTAACCTCTCATCTTACTGATGGCCAGGGGAGAAAAGTCCCACAGCCAGTGGTACACAAAGGGGGGGGGGGTGGAGGAATATATATCTATATATATATATTCTTACACTGGTTATCACAGTTCTTGCCTCTCTTCCCTAAAGAGGAATTTATGGAATTTGCCCCTACCCAGCATCTGTATTTGACTTTATACTTTTTCAAAAGCATTTCAAAATACATTACTTCATTTATATTTTCACAATAACTGAATGAGGCAGATGAATTACCCAATGTCCTCATTTTCCTGATAGGAAAGAAATATAGAGATTAAGCTCTTTTTACAAAAATACACAAAGCTGGTTAGTGGTAGAGTGCAAACTAGATCCCTGGTCTTTGTAAATGCTTTGAACCAACTTTACATACAATACAATGTACCCTTCGAAGTGCAGAGTTTGATGAGTTTTCACACCTTTATACTCTCTTTCAACCATGACTTCCATCGGTCCATCACTATGAACAGTTCCTTGTACCTCTGCGTAGGCAACCACCCCCTGCCTACTATCTCATGTAACTTTTGATCTGCGATCAGTCCTGTGGATTAGTTTTGCTTGCTCCAGAATAAATGGAATCAAACAGTATGTACTATTCTGTCTGCTTCTTCTATATAATATTTCTGAGATTCACTCTCATTGTTAAATTTATTAGTAGTTTGGGATTTTTTAAATTGCAGACTAATATTGCATTATATAGACATTCTCCACAATTAGTTTAACCATTCATTCATCTGTTAAAGAATATTTCCACTATTTCTACTTTGGGCTGTTATAAATTAAATGTTCATACAGAAGTCCATTTTTTGTAGACATAAGTATTTATTTCTCTTGGGTAAATAACTAGGAATGGAATTGCTGGGGCATATGGTTAAGTGTATATTCTAAATCCAAAATATCTTCTTGAAATCAAGGGCATAAGATCCAAAGACCAATAGGGAGCAGACAGATCATGCAAAGGAGGGAAACAGTCCAGGTATCACAAAATGTCTAGACAGGGACCAGTGACACAGACTCGCTGTGTCTATGCGATGGAGACCACATCAACCAGAAAGAGCACGCCCCATGCTCATAGGCAGCCACTCCTCAAATCCAGCCCATCACTGCCAAGAAGGAATGTGGGCTGAGGGTTGCCAAGTTTTTTAACTTCCAAGAGAAGCTAGAGTTTTCTGTGAAATCTCCTTGTTTTTATTTTTTATTATATATTTTTTTAAGTAGGCTCCACATCCAGCAAGGAGCCCAAGGCAGGGCTTGAACACACAACCCTAAGATCAAGATCTGGGCTGAGCTCAAGAGTCGTACACATAACCAGCTAAGACACCCAGGTGCCCCCAAAATCTCCTGATTTTTAAATTCAGGCAACAAACTTTAAAAAAAAAAAAAAAAAAAAAAACCTCTTCAAACCTGTGCAGTTAAGGAAATCTATTTCCAGGTTGGGATTGAGCTAGAGAACGCTGCTGCTTTGTCTTTGAGAGCCTTGTGAGGTAAGCAGGGCATGTATTACAATCTCCATTTCGCCAGCTGGGAAACTGAGGCACTGAGAAGAGCCTAGATGGCCTTAGTCCTGCCACTTAACAGCAGGGCCAGGACTAGAATACAGGTGTGCCAGTTCCTGGCCCTCACCTTGGTCCACTCTTTTCCTGCCCCCATCTGCTCCCGTTAGCAGTAAAGCATGCACAGCTCTGCTACCAGGGGAGGTAATAAAAGACACAGCGACAGGCAGGGGGCCTCTCCAGCTGACCAGGTGGGAGCCTGGGTGCACGGCCCGCAGTGTCTGCGAGCTCCCACAGACAGTGACAACCAAGAGGCCAACAAACACCCACCTACTGTATGCTCACATCGAGGGCAACTTCGCCAAAAGTTGGAGAAGGAACAAAAATTTTCAAAGCTCTGTCACAGATGGCAAGGAGCACAACATAGATTTTACAGGAGAAAAGGTCAATCTGCATCATTTGTCAACACTGATTTCAGTGGGGACTTAGAGTTTGTTGTTTTCTTTTTTTTTTTTTAACCTCAATTTCTCCTTATTTGCCTCAAATTAAAAATCCACCATGTGCGAGCTCCTTCTGTGGAACATGTTTAAGCAGTCCCTTCCTCAGGCAGAAAGAACACCCAGATGGGGGAAGACTAGAAATATTCAACTTTCTCCCCCCATCTCCCCCCAAGAAGTGGAACCATGGGCACAAAGTCAGAGACTGGCAAACTCAGGCAGTGGTGCTGAAACACCAACCCAACCCAGTAAGTCCACAGCCCAGGCTGAATGTGGGGCAGACGGCAACAGACAGGCTCTTCCTTTCCAGCCCTGGGACAACTGGAGAGCAGCCCCAGCTCGGGGGCTTCTATGAAGGGGTTTGGCAGAAGTCTCTTTAAAAAAAAGAGAGAGAGAGAGACATTTCCAGGAAAGGCACCTGACTGCTTGGGACAAAAGGTTAGAGTTTAAGAAATGGAGCTGGCTCACACACCCCAGAGGCGTGGGAAGAAGCCCGCGCACAGAACCAGAGCCAGGGCACCCCGGGCCGCGTCCCCCAGTAGCTTAGGCCAAGCAAGAGAGGCTTCCCGGAGCTCCAGGGCCCACCACTGCTGTCTCGTTCCCATGGGCTTTAGTAAAGGAGAGAGAAAGGGTAAGACACAACAGTAGGGCCGTGTTCTTTGTTCACTTAAATCCACCGAGCAGCTTTCCTGGGTCACACAGAGCCATTTTCTATTCTCTCTACTACAGCCAGGGTGATGATCTTTTAAAAACAGAATGTGAGGATCATTCAGCTGCGTGGAGCCCCTCAGTGGCTTGCTGCCCCTCTGTGAATAAAGCTCCGAATGCTGGCGATGGCCTGCAAGACCGTACGTGACGGGACGCGACCTCTCGGCAGCCTCACTCCTGCACCCCAGCCTGCCACGGCTCTCTGTGGTCCAGCCCCAGCTGCGTTCTTTCTTTCTCAATGTTGCTTATACTCCACTCTCCCTAAGGATTTCAGTGCATGCTACTCCTTTTGCCCTATGCACCCTTGGTCTGACCAGCTCCTACAAGGCATCCTTTGGGTTTCAGGCTGTTCCTTTGATGAGGCTTCCTTGATTGCCCCTGGCCCTACCCCCTTCTGATTTAAGTTAAATCCCTTGTTATACACAGCACCCTCCACTTTTCCTTTGGGACACAGCAGGAGTGTAATTAAATACTTAGGTAGGTAATTCCTGGTCTGATGCCTTCTTCCCCTGAACCCTGTGAAGTGCACAAGATCAGGGACAATGACTGACTCTGCCACCCAGCACCGTGCCTACTGCATAAAAGGCACTCAGTGTTTGTGACACAATGTGTCTGCCCAACACCAAAATAGATACCCACTCCCCACCCCAGAAAAAAACCCCAAACAACAGAAAACACGACACAGTCCCAGGCTTTCAGATTAAACTCTAGTTTGGGATAGAAGGGACACATTTTGAGAAAAGGGCCCCGGGGATAAGGGGGTCTACCCCTACAGAGAAAAAAGCCCTGAGCACTCAGCCTCTCACTACAGAGGGCTGCAGGAGACGAGAGCCAACTGGACAGTCACATGGGCAGCGGGCTCACGGGGCGGCATCGTGGAGAGCTGCAGAGAAATCTCTGTGCTGTCACACAGTGACACTTTCTCTATGTGCCACTCCTTCTTTTAAAAATAACACTTGAGCTGGAAATGAAAACCCTCTTCGATGGAGAAGGAAAAGAAATCAAACAACCCCATGTTCCATCCTGCAGCATCCCTCCCCTGAAGAAGTGAAGAGCCTCTTGGGCCTGAACTGTCTCAGTCTCTGGTGCCAGCAATCTTCTGATAAGTGGTGTGCAAACAGACAGAGTGGCTGAGGTTAGCTCTGTCAGCCCCCGACTGCAGACATCCAAGCTCTGGTGTGTCTCTGCACCAAGCCTAGATGTGTGTTACTGGTCCACACTCTCCGAAGGAGAACTGGGGTTTTGGCAAAGGCAAAGGATGGCTGACAGTCTCTCAGCTCCCAACTGTTAGTTCTAGAGCATTCCATCTTCATTTCACGCTAAGGCCTTTTGTCTGAGGTTCAGGATTTCTGGATGTATGACCCATCACTACCATATGCCATCTCCAAGGTGTGGTCCCTCCCCCGGACTTGTGCACCAGTTCACCATTTCCTTCCCCTCCCAATTCCTGCCATCACCAAGCTGATCTCACTTTGAGTCTTAACAATTCTATCCCTTAAATTTCTCCAGGATCCATCCTCTCCACCCCATCCCTGGTGCTCCTGCACACTCTCCTCTTTTCTTACCAGTAGAACTAAAATACAGTCCTTCGTTTCTGTGCCCTGAATCCCTTTCCCTTCTAGAACTTCTATCTAATAATTCCTCTATTAGTTCCCCAACTCATACCTAATAACTCCTCTTCCCCAATTCATATCTAATAACTCCTTTTTTTTTAAAGATTTTATTCATTTATTTGACACAGAGAGAGAGAGAGATCACAAGTAGGCAGAGAGGTGGGGTGGGGGGAGCAGGCTCCCCGCTGAGCAGAGAGCCCGATGCGGGGCTCAATCCCAGGACCCTGAGATCATGACCTGAGCCGAAGGCAGAGGCTTAACCTGCTGAGCTACCCAAGCGCCCCTCTAATAACTCCTCTTAAAAGCATTTATTGGTTCCCCAAATTCCTTACACAGCACTATGTAGGAACCTTTATATCTTCCATTTTATTATGAAAAATTTCAAACACAGTCGAGACGATCATACTTCAAATAGCCACACACCCACCACCTAGAGTCTACAATGTTAACATTCTGGTACACTTGTTTTATCACATTTACATCATCATCTATGCAAATATAAACTCATCTTATTTTTTTTTAAACTTTTTTTTTTTCTTACAATTTTATTTGTTAGTTTGACAGAG
The DNA here is from genome assembly GCF_964662115.1 of Mustela nivalis. NCBI lineage: Eukaryota > Metazoa > Chordata > Mammalia > Carnivora > Mustelidae > Mustela > Mustela nivalis. The sequence continues at coordinate 53,205,130 of NC_139027.1, read as the reverse complement.
AGAGAGCACAAGCAGAGGGAGTGGGAGAGGGAGAAGCAGGCTTCCCATAGAGGAGGGAGCCCAATGTGGGGCTCGATCTCAGGACCCTGAGATCATGACCTGAGCCAAAGGCAGATGTAACAAGTGAGCCACCCAGGCGCCCTAAACTCATCTTATTTTTTACCCATTTCCAAGTAAGGTACAGACCTCGGTGTACTTTATCCTAGAGGCTTTAGCATGCATTTCTTTAACTTGTGTCCAGAGTTCATGGTTCTTTTGGGGGGCAGGGAAGGAGGGCAGAAATGAAATCTATTTACAGTGAAATGTAAAAATCTTAGGTTTATTATTGGATGAGTTTTGATAATTATATACTCTCAATGCAACCAGACCCCTACCAAAATATCAGACCTTTCCATCATTCAGAAAATTTCCTCCTACCCCTTTGCAGATAATCCAACCCTTGTATCCCCCACCTTGAGACAACCACTGTTCTGACTTTTTCATCTATTGCTGGGTTTGTGGGCTTTAGAACTTCATATAAATGGAATCATACACTATAGGCTTTGTTGTATGTAAGGATCTTTCACTCACCATAATAGCTATATTCTTGAGTGTATTCGTATATCACTCTTATTACTAATCTATTTATGCTTTCTTTTACAGAGAGACATTGAGTTAATTCCAATTTAGAGATATTATAAAGGAAGCTCTATATGCATTCTTGTACAAGTCTTTTGTATCATAAAATAAATATTTCTTTCGGGTCAACAACTAAAACCCAAGAGTGTAAGTGCTGAGCCATCAAGCAGGTATATATTTAATTTTATAAGAAACTGCCAGACCTTCTCCCAAAGTGCTTATACCATTTTACACCCCCACCAACAACATATGACATATAATTAAAAGACAGCCCTGCCTCCTCCAGCTCTAGCTCCCAACGATCCCTCCTCCTCCCCCACCAAGCTTTCAGAACTTGAACTTTTCTGCAGCTTTATCCCTGTGAGAAGGTTCACCTGTGCTACTCCCTCCGCCTGGAATATCCCGTCCCAATCTTCTGCTCAACAGAAGTTCACGCTTTCTGTGAAGTCCTCCCTTTTCCTAACCATCACCCCCAGGCTTTCATATTGCCACACATTTGGCCATTACTTGCACTGTCACACTTCCCACAATGTGTTGTGATTATGTGCGATATGTTGATCTCTTCACTAGGCAGGCTGAGGTGAAGAGGGAGTGCTTGTCTGCCTTGGTAGCAAGAATGCTTGTTATGTGTTCATATTTTATGACATACTATGTGATACTTTACAAAGTGTTTTTTTTACATAAAGTGTACTATTTATACTTTATGATACTTGAATGTCCTCACTGAACACTAGTTTAAGGACTCTGAATACTGAAATCACAGAGATTCAGTGTGGCTAGGAAATGGCGGGCACTTGAGAAATGGGTCACCAAAGGAGATTAAAATGTCAGGAATCTCTTATTCCTCTTGGAATCCTCAGGGCTAGCACAGTGCTTGGTACAAGACAGATGATGAACGGAGGTCTCCTAAATAGCAAATCCAATAATGTTGTTTCTGTGCTTATAATTCTCTGCTAGCTCTCAACCAGCTGTAAGATCAAAATCCCATCTTACAATTATCATATGATCTCTCTGATAAGAGGAATTTGAGAGGCAGGGCGGGGGTTTGTGGGGGGGCAGGGAAGGAGAAAATGAAACAAAATGGGATCAGGAAGGAGACAAACCATAAGAGACTCTTAATCTCACAAAACAAACTGAGGGTTGCTGGGAGGTTGGGGTTAGGGACAGGGTGGTTGCGTTATGGACACTGGGGAGGGTATGTGCTCTGGTGAGTGCTGTGAAGTCTATAAGCCTGATGATTCACAGACCTGTACCCCTGCGGCTAATAGTACATTATATATTAATAAAAAATAAAATTAAAAAAAAATCCCCATCTTAATGTGGTATACAAGGCCCATCATAATCAGCAGCCCACAGTGAACCGAGCTGTCTGGCAGTATCCTCTGTTGCCTCCACGCTCTTTCCTTATATTCTCTATCTGGAATCCCTCTCTTCTGTTTCATTAGTAAGCTGTGGCTCTAAATACAAGTGTACTCAAACCAGAACTCCTTTGTGAAATTTCACCTCACAGAATGCCCATCCCCACGTTCTTTTCTTACCCTAATTATATCACACCTGCGTGCAAACCAGTCTGTCTCACTAGGGCTATATTCTTTCAGAAAACAAAGACTTTACTTTATGATTATACACTGCAAACAACACAGTGGTCTAGCTTACCACACTTTTCACCCCATGCTGAAATAATGATCACATATGTTGTTATCAAGTGACCCCCATCTCTTAGCCACACTGAACTGGACCAGGAGTAGGCAGCTAGTGCACATTCTCCCTTGAGAGCCTGAGCAAGAAAATGGCTTCCAGTCAAGGAATGAAGACGTTGAGGGAATAAAAGATATAATACAGGAATATAGTTAATAGTGCTATAGGGTGACAGATGTTAACTACACGTGTGGTCAGCCTAGCATAATATACAGACTTGCTGAATCACTATGTTATATACATCTGAAACTAATGTAACATTGTGCATCAGCTATTCTTCAATTAAAAAAGAAAAAGGAGCAGGAAAATGAGCCGACACTTAGAAGAAGCTGCAGTACAAGACTATGTGGCTCCAAGGGGAGAGGTACAGACAAAAGAGCCATCTGAAAACTTTCCAATAGTCACAAAATCCATCTTTGCTTCCTACTGCTGGGTTCTGGAAGGTTCCACCACATTTATCCAATAAATTCCTTTCTACTTAATCTAATTTTATTTAAAGTTCTATTCCTTGACCCTGATGACCCTAAGAAACCTTGTACCAATATGATTATAGAATACATGAGCTCTGAGACACCTGTGACTCAGCTGGTTAAGCTGCTGCCTTCAGCTTGTGTCATGATCCCGAGGTCCTGGGATCAAGTCCCGCATTGGGCTCTTTGCTCAGCAGCGAGCCTGCTTCTCTCTCTGCCTCTGCCTGCTTATGCGCTCGCACGCTCTCTCTCTCTCTCTGACAAATAGACAAATAAATAAATAAATAAAATCTTAATAAAAAAAAAAAAAGAATACATGAGCTCTGATACAATCTAGGCTTCAATAATTTTTTTTTAAAGATTTTATTCATTTATTTGACAGAGATCACAAGTAGGCAGAGAGGCAGGCAGAGAGAGAGGGGTGGAAGCAGGCTCCCTGCTGAGAGACCCTGAAGCAGGCCTCGATCCCAGGACCCTGAGATCACGACCTGAGCCAAAGGCAGAGGCTTAACCCACTGAGCCACCTAGGCGCCCTAGGCTTCAATAATTTTAGCCAGTAGAGGTTCCTTTAACAAAAAGTGTCCAGAACAGAATGTTAAAACTGAGTATTAAAAATTGCACTTGAAGAGTGAGAATTTTTCAGTTAAAAACTAGCTTTACATTAAAATAGAATCTGCAATCATACACAAAAATCTATGGCAGAAAATGGTCAAAATCTATTTGGGAAAGGACAGTCATAAGGAATCTGAACAGGGGAACATGGTCTGCATCATAACCTTTGCTGGGCTCACAGATCAGAGTCAGTAAGTGGGGGAATCCTCAACACCAGAACACTATCTGGTAAAGCCTGGAAGATGGTTTTCACCTGGGATTATCAGAAACAATCATAAAGAGGAGGGCTTAGCTCCCCAGTGAGAGGAAGCAGAGAGGGTGGATGGAATCTTTCGTACCAAGTGAAAAAAGAGCTCAGGCATGGGCAAACCTAAGGAGGCTGTTAAGTCTCCAAAAGGATCAGGCATACACCCGCAATGACGGGGAAAACTTCCTCTGGTTGGCTGTACAACCAGGGTCGGGACTAGGAAGAGCAGAGTGAGGCACTTGCCACGGGCACAAAAAGACAAAGTCAGTATTACTGATGTTTTCCTTTTGACTCAGGCTGCAGTATAGCTGGGCACAGCAATGTTAAACTGATCCTGTTTCATTTTGTTTTGTTTTGAAGTTTTTTTAGAGACCACAAGTGGGAGGCAGGGGTGGGGGACAGGCAGAAAGAGAGGGAGAAAGAATTTTAAGCAGGCTTCAGGCCCAGCACAGAACTTGACATGGGGCTCCCTCTCACGACCCTGAGATCAGGACCTGAGCTGAAATCAAGAGTTGAGGCTCCCCAAACTGATTCTGTATTTTAAGCTCTGATATTTTGTTCATTGTGGCTTTTTGTATTCATTTTTATTTTTTAAATATTACATAAAAACATTATTAAGGTTGATTACTGAATTTTAGGGTGCCCTTTAAATTCTGCACTTGAGGTAAATCCCCCACTCTAGTCTCGGCTCTACGTGAAACTGCTGTCCGCACTGGAGAGAAACCTGCCCAGGCACTGGTGTCCATACTGCTCTTGCCCTCTACTCCCCGGCAGACCTGAGAGGTCAAGACACATGTGAGGGCGGGTAGGACGGCACAGAAACTCAGTGAGTAACTCTAAAGGAAGTGGAGGCTGGGCAACAGGAAGAGACACAGAACTGTGGAGTCCTTTTCTGGCTTTCTGTGGCAACTACAGTGACGCAGTAAAGCTCCAGGAACGGCCCACTCCCAAGTCTTCCTGGACACAGCAGAGATCAGACTTGACTCAGGCACCAAACAGACATAAAGAAACCAAATTCCACTGAAGCTGGGATCAAGTATTAACAACCCAGATACCAGGGATACCTCACGTCCCTCAGCTGGTTAAGCATCTGCCTTTCTTAGGTCATTATCTCAGAGTCCTGGAAGGGAGTGGCACATCAGGCTCCCTGCTCTGAGAGAAGCTTGCTTCTCCCTCTGCCTGCCCCTCTCCCTGCTTTGTTCTCTCTCTCTCTTTCTCTGAAAATACATAAAATCTTTTAAAAAATTTTAAAAACCAGCCCAGATACCAAATGAGTATAAGTTCAACAACTAGATTGATAATAAATGAGTATCAACCCCAACAGAGAAATGTAAGTTAGGAAGAAAGGTGGGTCTTCCAATAGTAAGAAGCTTCTAGCACTCAGCAAAGGGTTGAAGAAAGAAGCTACAGGGTCAGTGCAGAGCCTATGGAAAAAATATCTGAAGCTTGTTGAGGAAACTGCTCACTCTCAAGAGCCTAGACAAGGCACTGGGAAAAACCAAGATGTCAGAGGGTTCTAAGAGGTTTATGCCAAACAAGGAAGGGAAGTAGATCTCAGGAACAGAGGATCCCACCTAACTTGGAAGAAAAAGAGAACAACTGGAACCAACTATCCAGTATTATGGTTAAGGCTATAAATAAAGTTGAGGAGATGGATGTATAGCTATTAAAATATTGAACATTTTTAAAATTCTAAAATGTACACAATAGAGCAAAACAAACAAACAAACAAACAAAAAAAGACAACAAGATACAAAGCTCTAGCCTTGTTAGGAGCACAATTACATGAAAAAGCACATGTGTAGTGAAAAGCCTAGAAGAAAATACAACAAAATGCTATGACTAAAATGTGCAAAAATTTTCAAAGACTAAATTGCCTATGCATGATGGGATTATAGATGACTGCTTTTTCCTTATCCTTTTCTGTATTTTCCAAGTTTTTTTAAAGATTTATTTATTCAGGGATATCACCGTGGCTCAGTCAGTTAAGCGTCTGCCTTTGGCTCAGATGGTGATCCCAGTGTCCTGGGTTTGAGCCCTGCATCTGGCTCCTTGCACAGCAGGGAACCTGCTTTTCCCTCTGCCTATTGCTCCCCCTGCTTGTGTGCTCTTTGACAAATAAATAAATAAAATCTTTTTTAAAAAATTATGTATTCATTTTTTGAGAGGTATGAAGAAGGAGAGGGACAGAGAGAATCCTTAAGCAAACTCTGTTGAGTGTGCCACCCAATGCAGGGCTCCATCCTAGAATCATGACCTAGGCCGAAAATAAGAGTCACACACTTAACCAACTGAGCCACCCAGGGACCCCTCCAAATTTTTTATAATGACCATATATTATCTTTCTTAAGTTATAATTTAAAAAAAAAAAAGAACTCTTTTAGTTGTTTAAGAAAAAAAAAAACAATTTTTTTTTCTTTAAAGAAAAACCCACCCTCCAAACCTGGGGTGTGTGTTAAGAAGCTAAGTCTTCAGGGGCGCCTGGGTGGCTCAGTGGGTTAAGCCGCTGCCTTCGGCTCAGGTCATGATCTCAGGGTCTTGGGATCGAGTCCCGCATCGGGCTCTCTGCTCGGCGGAGAGCTTGCTTCCTCCTCTCTCTCTGCCTGCCTCTCTGCCTACTTGTGATCTCTCTCTGTCAAATAAATAAATAAACCTTTAAAAAAAAAAAAAGAAGAAGTTAAGTCTTCAAAAAGGACCAGAAACACACCAGCACCAACCAAGGTACTAAGTTACATGTGGAGAAAATTTCCTCTGCTTTTGATGTAAAACATGGGCTGGGAATAGGGTGTGGGGAATGAGGTATCTGGACACAAAATTTAAGGGAGTGCCAAAAACTCAGTCATCAAAGTAAATAAAATATTAACATATTTTGTAAATGAGCATCAATGTAAAAATTTCATGAATAAATTTTAATTTTTTTCACATTTCAATTTTTCAACTAAGACAGGATTTGTATTTATTTTCCTTTAGCCTCAGGCTCCAATATGGCTGGGCACAACATTCTTACTGATCCTGTCTTTATTTAAAAGTCTTATATCTTGTTTGCCATAGATACTTTGCATTAATCTGTTTCTATACTTGGGGAGACTGGGTGGCTTGTTTAGTTGAGCATTCAACTCTTCATTTAGACTCAGGTCATGATCTCAGGGTCATGAGTTCAAGCTCCCCGCTCAGTAAGGAGTCGGCTTGAGAGTCTCTCTCCCTCGCACTGTGCCCTTCCCCCAACTCAAATAAATAAAACCTTTTTTTTTTTAAGATTTTTTTTTTTAATTTGTCAGAGAGAGACACAGCAAGAGAGAGAACACAAGCAGAGGGAGTGGGAGAGGGAGAAGAAGGCTCCCCATGGAGCAGGGAGCCCAATGCAGGCCTTGATCCCAGAACCCTGGGATCATAACCTGAGCCAAAGGCAGAGGCTTAACGACTGAGTCACCCAGGCGCCCCAAATGAAACCTTTCAAAAAAAGTTTGTAATGCTTATGGTTACCATAATCCTGACTGGCTAATTTCCTGGAAAATGTCTGAGCCCCTCCACTGTGGTCAGGGTACTGAGGTGGACCAGTGCTTGCCTGGTCTGATGGCAGTACTAAGCATGCATGAAAGAGCAGAGACGGCCTTGAAAGAGCCCCATGCACTCTCCCAGGCTCCCCTAACCCAGCTCTAAGCCCAGACTTTCTCTCCAGCGATTTTCTGGGATCAAAACAGAAAACTCCTTTCTATTAAGAAAATACACCATACACTATGACTGACACCCTGGTCAACCATAAAAGAAGCATCAGTCCTTAACAGAATCCCACTTTAAAAATGTGCATGTTAACAACTATGCTTGAGTTTAATGGCAGCATGGACACATGATATACACATAAACATCCAGGAAGCAAGGGAGTGACAGCTCAATTAACCATGCTTATGAGAAGTTTATAAAGGCCTGGGTCCTCATGGTGACAAGAAGAGGTACATATATCTATATAAAAATGGCCTCTCTAGAGCTCAAGAGCTCAAGAGATCAAGTCAATGATCACAGAAGCACCATTGATCAGGACTGCAGTCTGAATCACTCCTCTAGGAAGAACACAAATACAATGTGAATATAAGGAAAAGAAAGAGATGCACAATGTAATGCCATGGGGCCTATTCTCCATCAAACTTTCACATATCCCAGCCACTTCACAGCACATCTGTTTTGGACACATCCAAAAATAGCACTACTGAGATTCAGCTCTGTGCCAAGCAACTTGCACATGCATCATCCAACTGCATCTTCATGACAATCCCGCGAGGATTGTCTAGGCAAGTACTATTATACCCGTTTATCCAATGGGGAACCATAGATTCATTCTGCAAGCAGCAGATCTCCCAACACCCAGGCACATGCCCAATGTCCTGAACCTGTGCCTCGCACACTCATTTCCTTTTTTTTTTTCCCTCTTCCAAGATTTTATTTATTTATTTCACAGAGGGAGATCACAAGTAGGCAGAGAGGCAGGCAGAGAGAGAGGGGGAAGCAGGCTCCCCGCTGAGCAGAGAGCCCCACGTGGGGCTCGATCCCAGGACCCTGGGACCATGACCCGAGCCGAAGGCAGAGGCTTTAACCCACTGAGCCACCCAGGCACCCCTCGCACACTCATTTCCTAAAGTCCACCTACCAGTCTTCCAAAGGCTCCCCCAGCTTGTTCTACTATGATTTTTCTCATTGTCCATTCAGAAAATCAAGTCTCATTTCACCGATAAAGAAAAGCAGGACACAGCAAAGCATTCTAAACTTTCCATTATCAGACCTCTGGTACTATGCACTTAGGAGTGGGCCACTGTGGGACGCCTGGGTGGCTCAGTCATTGGGAGTCTGCCTTGGGCTCAGGTCATGATTCCAGGGTCCTGGGATGGAGCCCTGCGTCATGCTCCCTGTTCATCAGGGAGTCCGCTTCTCCCTCTCCTACTCCTCCTGCTTATGTTCCCTCTCTCGCTATCTCTCTCTGTCAAATAAATAAAAAATCTTAAAGAAAAAAAGGAGGGGGGCACCTGGGTGGCTCAGTTGGTTAGGCATCTGCCTCTGGCTTGGGTTGTGATCCCGGGGTCCTGGGATCAAGCCCTGCATTGGGCTCCCTGCTCAGCTGAAAGCCTGATTCTCCCTCTCCCTCTGCCTGTTGCTCTGCCTACTTGTGCTATCTCTCTGACAATAAATAAAATCTTTTTTTTAAAAAGGGGGGGGGGGCACTCTGCTGTCCTGAGGACCCAGGCTCCTCTGTGGAATTTACTCCCCAACTGGGAGAAACAGTGCCCTAACACTCCAATGGGGCTCCATTCTAGGTATATCCGCCCCCGCCCCATCACAAGGAGAGCTGAGTGACAACAGGGAAGAGTGCCAAGTGGCAACTGTGCACCAGCTTTCAGCAAATCATCCCCTACCTTCCAGCATGATGGAGAGATCACTTCCCTGGGCTGTCGCAGAAGCAGACTGTGGGAGGGATTTCAGCTGCAAAGCTTCAGTTACATTCCTTCCTTCTTGGCCCTAAACCCTCTTCTCTTGCCTTCTGTATTCATTCTAACAGGGGGAGGCCCTACGATCTACCAAAGAAGGCCAGGTACTGGCAAGAGACCCCTCCTTATCCCTACTGCATTGGTTCCCACAGGAGGCTTAAGAGACCCAGATGGAGCAGCCATTAGCATTTGCTTGGGGGCTACATTTTAGGTCAGGGAGGGAATGCAGATGGTGAAGATACTCATCTTATTCTTAAATTCTACTTCTGCTCACTAGCCTTGAGTATCTTTTTCACCTTCTGTCCTCACTAAGGCACCCTGGGGAATTCAGGCTCCCTGGGCATTGTGGTCTCAGCTGGAGGGGAAGGCCTGTGTTGGGAGAGGAACTCCTTGCACTTCTTCCCTCCCCCTGCCAGAGCCCTAGAAGGGAACAGGGTGCCTTACTTCTCAGCTTTTAAGCAATAACTAACTATGGCAAAGTCAAGGGTTTGGGATTTGGGATGAAGTAAAAAGCAATTAGCGTTAGACAGAATCAGACCACATGTATATCCCAACAGGGCTATGTTAGTAAGGGTATGTGGGGTTGTGGGAACGATTTTCAGTGAAATTCTGAACAGAAAGATGCCTCTAGACTTATCTCTGAATGCTGAATATTAAGAGATGCTGACTGCTCTGAGCCTTCTTCATTGCAATTAGTGATTCAATCCTAAGGAAACCAGAGACTCCAGGGTTGAGCACGTCTACAACCTGGATCAGATGAATTCAAGTGCAAAGAGATCCTATTCCCAGGTGAACCACCTTCTCCCCAACTCCCACTGATCTATGCAGCACAGACACCCACTTTCATTTCTAAAAATTATTGGCAGGGTCTGGGATACCTGGATGACTCAGTTGGTTAAGTGTCTGCCTTCAGCTCAGGTCATGATCCCAGAGGTCCTGGGATCCAGTCCTGCATCGGGCTCCCTGTTCAGTAGGGAGCCTGCTTCTCCCACTTTCTCTGCCTGCTGCTCTGCCTGCTTGTGCTGTCAAATAAACAAATAAAATCTTTTAAAAAAAAATTATTCACAGGGTCAAAAGCATCATTTAAAAAAAAATCTCAACACTGAAAGGGGCCTCAACTCCTCCCTTTTCACCTCCCCAAACTACCAGGAGTTCTAGAGTCCCAGAAAAGTCCTGAACCCAGCTAGTGTCCTTGACTTTCACACCCTCCCTCTTTCACGTTCCCCCCATCAGCCAGCCTGCCTCCATCCATCTTCCTGTCTCTGAAGCCCATCGCTCCCTTTTTTAGGACTTCACTCCAGAAACTGTGCCTCCTCTCCTGTATTTCCAATGGCTCCTCCCTACTGCCTCTTTCCCATGAGTATTTAAACATGCTCTAGGTCTCTCTGATCTTAAAAAGAAAAAAGGAGAAGCAATCTCTTCACCCTTTTCTTGATCTACCTAGCTACCATCCCTTTCCTCTCTTTTCCAACCAGACCATTTTAATGGCCTAATACTCCTCTCTCTCTGCACATTCTATCTCCCGGTCATTCAAAGCCTCCTGTAATCTGGTCTCTGCCCTCTGCACGGCCCTCTCCGGGGCTTAGTCCAGTAGGTTGCTTTTCAGGTGCTATGTCACATGTCAGCCACGTGACACTTTTCACTGGTGACACTCCTGAATCAGGTACTCTTTCCACTGGGCTCCCAAAGGAAAGGCCATTACCTGCTCAGTCTTCCTCCTACATTTACAATCTACATCTACATCTACATCTCTGTCCACGTCTTAATCTCCTTTAGAATCCCTCATCTTCGTCCTGCTTCATCCTGCTAGTGTTTCTTCAGGGTTCAGTCCTGAGTCATCTCTATTTGCTTTATAAATGCTCCCTGGGCAAGCTCACCCATTAAGCATCCTTTAATTACATTCATAATATTGACAACTCTCCCCAGAGGTCCAGACCCATACATTTTTGACCTATTCAATTAACCTGGCAGACATTTCCACCTGTAATTTTCACAGGTACTCCCAAGTCAACACATTTAAAACTGAAATCGAGCCCCATCTGCCCCGCCTTCATACCTCCCAAGGCTCCTCTCCTGTGTAACCTGTTACCGTGAATGTGACCACCCCACCCCATTTTCTGTCTTCAACAACTCCCATTCCCCAATATCCAACAAATTACCAGAGCTTACTGATTTTTCTCCATCTCTGTCAAATCTGCTTATTTCTTCCCACACTCACTGCCATTACCTTATTTCAAACCATCCTCATTTTCCCCTAGAGTGCTAGAATTTATGACTGTACTGTCAGAAAAGCTGTGGGGTATCTGCCTAACTCAGTGATTCGCCTTCCTCTGGACATTCCCTCTCGTGCAGTCATGTCTAAATAATACCTTCCCCTCTACCTTGTCAGAGCTCGTGGAACCAGCGGACCCAAGCTTGGATCAGCCAGATTCTTCCTCCCACGTAAGTGGAATTTGGTATAAGTCTGGGCAGGCAACTTAAACTATAAATAAAAGTGGGAGGTATACAGCAACCATACAGAGCCACGCGAATGAACAGGTTAGGTCCACATGTAAGAAAGAAAAGACCAACAACAGAAGCAGAAAAAAGCAGAGATACAAGAGAGACAGAGAGAGAGAAACTCTTGAAGGCCTTTTTGTTTCTGATCTCAGCCCCTTCCTGAGGGTCAGCTGCACTTCCTCTCCCAAGTTCCATGACAGACTCCGCCCTGTCTTATCATTTTCCTTTTATACATGGCTGGTTTGAGTACGTAACTGTGACGTGCCTAGGGAAAGTCTTGATTAATACTTTTGGATTAACTCACTCTTACCCATTGGGTCTCAGCTTCCCCATTCGCAAAAGTAGAAGATAGAATTAGATAAACCCTGTGAGGGCAGTAAACATTAACATGCTGCAATTTTCAAGTAGAATATGCATTATTTCTATATTCAGTCTATGTGCAAAATCACAGTCAAATGAATATTTTAAGATTGTGCTTTTCAATAATCAAGTTTTTAAAAGATGTAGAGTTGTTGTCCTTTTAAGATTTATTTATTTATTGGGGGCCCTGGGTGGCTCAGTGGCTTCAAGCCTCTGCCTTCAGCTCAGGTCATGATCCCAGAGTCCTGGGATCGAGCCCCGCATCGGGCTCTCTGCTCGGCAGGAAGTCTGCCTCCACCCTCTCTCTGCCTGCCTCTCTGCTTACTTGTGATTTCTGTCTGTCAAATAAATAAATAAAATCTTTAAAAAAAAATATATATATATATATATTTATTTATTTATTTAAGGAGGGTGGGGCAGAGGGAAGAGAGAATCCTAAAGCAGACTCCCCTCTGAGCACTGAGCCTGACCCAGGGCTCCATCCCAGGACCCTGTGATCATGACCTGAGCAGAAATCAAGAGTCGGACTCTGAGCCACCCAGGTGTCCCTAAAAGACGTGAAGTTTAAAAACAAAGAGAGTGCCTGTTTTAATGCAAAGAAAGTGTTTTATTCATATCAATTTTCAATCTATTTATCATGAGTATACATTTTTAAATTGTTTCCTTTTTTAAAGCCCTAAATTAAAACATTTCTCTGCCCTTCAGTAGAGCTCCTCTGACACTCTGCAGGTAAGCCAGTGCATTTTCAAATGGCCCAATTCAGAACATATTTAGAGAATGCTTTCACTATTCATGCTTATATCATTGCTGAAAAAAATAGATTTTCCTTACAATGCCACACTGAACAAAGTGCACTAAGTGTTCTAAAAACACCTGAAAGCTTTCATCCTCCCAAGAGGCTCTAGATAAATTCTTAAGCCACTTATTAAGTATCCCATATACAAAGTACATGTTGTATCACTGATAAAGTAGTTGGTAAATAAACTATATGCTGACAAAGACTGTGATCCCGTAGGCCTGGGTAGGGCCTTGACATCTTTTTTTTTTTTTTTTTTTAAAGCTTCCCAGGTAATATGGATCATGTGCCATTTTGGGGAGACACTGTCCCAGAATCAGAGGCATTTCAGATCTTTTTGAAATAAAAAGTAGAAACTGCAGCATACTAGGAACACTTAGAATATAACCAGAGTATCTCTCTAAGTTAATAATGTGTGTGTGTGTGTGTGTGTGTGTGTGTGTGTGTGTGTGTGAGAGAGAGAGAGAGAGAGACTAACTTAAATGAAGCCTACTGGTGGTTTTAAGGGTAAGAGAAATGGTAAGGAAGTCTGACCAGGTTAGCTGTCTTTGTTAAGGAAAGGAAGCTCATGACAGCAAATTCCTATTCTGAAAAGATGTACCACAGGCAAAACCAAAATGTACCATAATCCACATTTTAAATAGCTATTCAAGATCCTACAGAGACACTTCTTTGCCAGATGTCTGCTCTAGTTCAAGTTTGAATGCTAGGAAAGTCAAACAAAAGAAAAGGCTGTCCCAAAGCTGTTTCAGAAACAGGGTTCAGGGACACCTCGGTGGCTCAGCTGGTTAAGCGTCTGCCTGCAGCTCAGCTCATAGTCCCAGGTTCCTGGGATCAAGTCCCACATGGGGCTCCTTGCTCAGCAGGGAGCCTGCTTCTCCCTCTGTTTGCCACTCCCCTTGTTTGTGCTCTCTGACAAATAAATAAAATCTTTAAAAAAAGAAAGAAAGAAAGAAAGAAGGAAAGAAAGAAAGACAGAAACAAGGTTCAACAAGAAGTGGTGGTCAAAGGGAAGATAAGAGGCAGGCTTAGGTGTGGAAATAAAGCTTTCTGCTCAAGAGTTTTGGCAAACTCCTGCAAAAAGAATGCTGATGTCTAGCACCTTCAAAGTCTTCCCTGCTGCTCTGATAACTTTGCTGCAGTTGACACCAGTGAGAGAGCCCACATCATGTCCAAAGGGTTCTGTCCATAGACTGTGCTTGAATACATGCCCACGGCAGTCATGTTTGACTGCCACTGCCACACAACTCCTGGCCACATTTCAAGTAAATTCCCACGTGAGAGAGACCAAGAAGCAACCCAAAGAACAGGCTAAGAGTCAGGAGACCTAGTTCTTGTCCAAGTTCCACAAATGACAAGCTATGACCTTGAGTAAATCACTACACTTTTCTGGGCGTCCATTCCCTATATGTAAAATAAAACTGTGGCACTGGATTAAAAGGACAGAAAAACGTCTGACATTTGGGGCAAGGTATCTGCCATATTTTGTTGATTCTTTAGGGATATGAATCACATCAAATAACCTCCTAAATTTGACGCAGGACTTCGAATTATAATTCTTTAAAAGACAATATTGCTTTCATACTGGAGGGTATCAGTTGGGCAGTAGAAGAACATAAATTTTAAAGAGCTCTCTGATAGGTGGGAGTAGGGGTAGGAATTGGCAAAACATTGTTCCCTTTGGGATGCTCACTGCAATCACTTGCTGATTATCCTGATATAGGCACATTTTTAAAACCTGAAGGCAAAGAGATTTTCTGTTAAGAATTCTCCTAAAGGGACAGTTGGGTGGCTCAGTCATTTAAGTGTTTGCCTTTGGCTCGGGTCAGAATCCCAGGGTCCTGGCATCTAGTCCTGCATCAGGCTCCTTGTTCAGGGTGAGCCTGCTTCTCCCTCTGCCTGCAGCTCCCCCAGCTTATGCCATCATGACCTGAGGCGGGGGGCACCCAGGTCATGATCCCGGGGTCCTGGGATCGAGCCCCATATCGGGCTCTCTGCTCAGCAGGGAGCCTGCTTCCCCCTTCTCTCTGCCTGCCTCTCTGCCTACTTGTGATATCTGTCTGTCAAATAAATAAATAAAATCTTTTTAAAAAATTCTCTTAAAGAATGTTTAGAAACATTTTTAAAAACAAAACAAAAAAGTTTGATATTTTCCATGAAAGTCACTCCCTATATGTCTAGAGTACAAGCAGTGTGTCACTATCCTGGGTCTCAGCCTCATGGCGCACAGTTCACAGCCTCCTTTCCAACTGAGCACAATACCCACTGCAAGTCCAAAGACACACTCCCTTCACCTGCCACCTTCCTGCTATCTGTATTTCTTCACTGATTCTCGGACCGCGTCCCTTCAGAGGCACTAACTCCTCAGGTGCTCTGATACAGTGGTTTACATTTCAGTTCTAAATCGACTCATCATATTTTTCCAGGATCCCGAATTTAATATTTTCACCTCCAGTACAAACCACCCACTGAAAAAACAAAGTGGATATTCCATGCTTTCTCCTAAACGGAGAAAAATGTCTCAGTTGGTTCTCCAGCTAGATGTGGGGTCTCTGACCACATCCTGACAGTCGCCTTCACCTGACTGTCCCTCCTCCCATACGTGGAGTCTCTTCTACAGAATAATCAACCTTCTATCAGTGTTCTTCATGCTAAGGAATAACATCTGCTTAGGAGCCCTTGGAGGCGGCTTCTACTCCCTCCCCCAACAACCTACCAACCTCCTTCAAGAAAGGCATTAGTATTTCTAGTGTTGTTGACCTACCACATACACACACACGCGCGTACACACAGCTCCCTGAACAATCTAGCATGCTCCTTGAAAAACACAATCACAGAATCCTAATCAGGCAGCCGTGACTCCTAAGCAGATGGCAGGCCTGATAATTAGGTCATTACATAATACCTCTCCTCTAACCAGCTTCTCTACTTCACTCAGAGACCCTGGGTTGATGAGCTTTACACTGTGGTTGCTTTAATTATAATTCGCTCTTGAGAACACAGTCATACCACGTTTTGATAAAGGAAAAGAAACCAGGTAAGAGAAATGCGGGAGGGGTAAGAGTCAAATACTGCTTTTAGTTTCAGCTTTGAGTAGCCCAGACTTGTATGGAGAACTCTTTGTCGTGGTACTGGTCTCCCAAGCTGTCACATAGACTCACACCAATCCCCAGATGCACTGGTTCCATCACAAGACTCACATAGACACGTTACAGCACATGATTCAACTTCTACAGGATACTCCATCACATTTAGGTGGCATGTCAGGCTCTCAACAACTCATTGCCAAGCTAAAGACTGCACAAGATGGTGTCCAGACACACACAGCAACTATTACTCTCAGTAAGACCCCAGGTCAGCATCAAATCAGGCTTAGTCTTTGATCTCCCAAGACCTCCAATTCTAGGCACTCAGAGATCTAATTTACACCCCTCTCCATCCCCAAGAAATCGGAAGCCTTCTACCCTACTCACAATGCAGCTTCCCAGCACTAGTTTAGCTTCTCCTGGAGTTAGCCGCAATCCAGAAATGACTGCTCTCTTCAAACAAAATCAAAACTGCTGTTCTTGGGGTGCCTGGGTGGCTCAGTTGGTAAAGCAGCTGCCTTAGGCTCAGTCCCTGGTGTCAGGGTCCTGGGATGGAGCCCTGCATCGGGCTCCCTGATCAGCGAGGAGCCTGCTTCTCCCTTTCCCTCTGCTCGTGCTTGTTCTCTCTCTCTCTCTCTCTGTCTGAAATAAATAAATAAATATCTTAAAAAAAGAAAGAAAGAAAGAAAGAAACCTGCTGTTCTTTGCAATCTGTTAGTTTAAAGGAAACTGGGGTCTCATACCTGATACTTATATGGATAGCCTACAGTTTACAACAATCATTCACATATACATTCTCATTTCCTCATTACAATAAGCCTGAATTATTTTGGAGACTCAAAAACCTAGAGACAGAGGCACCTGGGTGGCACAATCAGTTAAGTGTCTGACCCTTGGTTTCAGCTCTGGTTATGATCTCGGGGTCATGAGATTGAGCTGAACATGGAATCTGCTGGAGATTCTGTCTCTCCCTCTGCCCCTTTCCACCCTTACTCACTCACTCTCTCTCTCTAAAATAGATAAATCTTGGGGTGCTTGGGTGGCTCAGCTGTTAAGTGTCTGCTTTCAGCTCAGGTCATGATCCCAGGGTCCTGGGATCGAGCCCCGAATTGGGCTCCCTGCTCAGTGGGAAGCCTGCTTCTCCTTCTCCCACTGTCCCTGCTTGGGTTCCCTCTCTCGCTGTGTCTGTCTCTAGCAAATAAATAAATAAAATCTTTTAATAAATAAATAAATAATAAGATAAAAATAGATAAATCTTATTTTTTAAAAAAAAGTATACCCAGATAAGGAATACCAAAAAAGGCAGATACATAAAAATTCAAGCAATACGGGCATTGGGTGGCTCAGTTGGTTAAGCAGCTGCTTTCAGCTCGGGTCATGATCCCAGAGTCCTGGGATCGAGCCCCACGTTGGGCTCCCTGCTCAGTGGGGAGCCTGCCTCTCCCCTGCCTGCCGTTATCCCTGCTTGTGCTTGCTCTCTGTCTCTCTCTGTGTGTCAAATAAACAAAATCTTTTTAAAAATTCAAGCTATAATATGAGATTAAAAGAAAAGACTATTCCATTAAAAGGAGTAATTAGTGATCTCCAGTTGGCATAATGTATAATGGGAGATATTTCTGAGATGAAGGCCCATCCCCCCAGACCACTTCCAGCTTCCCAAGGCCCTCGGCTTAGCATTTATGCTTTGGTCACACCGCTAACAGCAAGTTCTAACACTGGCCTGGGAGAGAGGCTTTGTTGCCCCCTGGTTCTGATGGGCTGGCATATGGACTCAGTGCCCTACCTCACCGCAATCCCAGACTCTGATACCTAATGCTACCCTGTCTGGAGTCCTGTCCCAATTACTTAATCCCTCCTGGACTGTTAAATCAAAGCCTTGATTTCTAAAACCTATCAAGGATATCAGAAATCAAATTGAGAGCCACTTATCCAAAAAGTAGGTTTGGACTAGAGCAAAAAGCTTTACATATGATGTGGCATGCGGTCTAAGGAAAAGAGCATGGCCTTTAGGTCGGAAGGTTCTATGGCTGGATTTCTAGCAACAAAACTTACTTGTTTACATAACCCTGACAAAGTTACTTAACTTCTGTAAGGCATAGTTATCAACCTTATTTTGCAGGTGCAGAAACTTTCTCCCCCAAGGCTACTAAGAAGCATTAAACAAAAAAATGCACAGAAAGGGGACTCGCACAGTGCTGGGCACACACTGCTTTCCTCCTTCCCTCTGCAGTGACTGGGAGGAATGGCTCCCTGCCCTTTGCTGTGCTCACTGTCCTGAGAGGTCTGAGAAAAACTCTGAAAAATACGCAGCCCACAAGAACACTGTAGGATGAGTCGGATGACAGTGAACTAATTAGAAAGCAGAGCAAAGAGATCTCCATGCCACCAAAAGGGCAGGTTTTGTCCAAGCATCACATTCCTAAAATAATCACTGTGTAGCCTTTCCGGTGTCTTCCAGGTGAGACACCTAAAAATGAACCAAGAACAAAGCAGTCAATTAAAAAGCTGTGGGCCTGTGAACCTACAGCAAAACGGATGGTGAAATATCAGGCTGGTAATGAGGCAAAAAGGCAGGCAGGAGACTTCTAGAACAGGGAGCCATGGGCTTTGGGGGCAACTTACACAGCTTGGAGGGATCTCAAAGAGGACCTGGCAATGACAACTTTCAGAAGGCATTATAACACCAATGAAGTCAGGAAACCTAGATTCCAATTGTGGCACTGAACTCACAAACTACATGTGGCCTTTTGCTAAAAACTCTTCAAAGGCAGGGAAAGTGTTTTTTTTTCTTTGCATTTTTGGGAATCATCTAAAATAACAAATAGGCAATGCTGGGTAAGCGCTATCCTGAATGAAGAACTATCTGGCTTCTGCGCTCTCTGGGCCTCAATTTCCCCTCACAAGAAGGCTGGACACATTATCTCCAGGGCCACTGAAGGACTCACACCCATCTCATCGTTCTCGCTATGTAAACATTTGTCAATCCCAACGGCACATTACAACCACCTCAGAAGTCCCAGCCTTACATCCAGAACCCATGGAAATTCAGAATCCTCAGGGTGGCGCGTTTGTTTTTGGTTTCTGGTGTTGTGTGTGTGTGTGTGTGTGTGTGTGTGTGTGTGTGTGTGTGTGTGTTTCTGAAATCTCCAGACATGATCCTAAAAGACAAAAGTGATCTGGAATAGCTGGTGTTGGAAACTAATGGACCCTGCTTTCAAATGCGGCCATCTTTACAAAATGAGGGAATGGAGACTGAGTCCTTCCCGTCGCCTGTCTTTCTGCCAGAATCAGCAGTTTCCATTTTCACAAGCAAGCCTGCCTCATTCTAAGGAGCCACGCTTTGGAGTTAGAGCTGGAGGCAAAGCCCAGTACAAGCACTCCACCGTAACGTCACCTCAGCCTCTCTGTAAAGTGAGGAACGACCAGCTACTTTCCCTGAGGTGTTAATCAAGATTATAGGGGAGACAGTGTCATGAAGCACCTGGCATGTATGTAACCGCAGAAGCAACCAACAAATGTTCGCTCCCACCTCTCCTCACTCCTTCCTTCCTAAGTAATGTCCATTAGGTGCGTGTCTGACATGGCCTGCCGCCTTCAGTAAAACTCTGGTTACAGGAGCTCTGCTGACACAGACTTTGCTCCAATTTCAATATTGTCATGAGCATCAGCTTCTCCATCCCTTACATTAAGAGGGAAGAGTAAACCCATCTTCTTCTTAACTAATGACTCTCGATACGTTATAATGGTTTGTTGTCAGTAAGAGACAGCTTCAGATGATACAGGTATCCAGAAATCCTATTGCCTGAATGGTCCAAATGAGGCCTAGTCTTGGATGGCTGTGACATCTGAGCATCTGTGAAACCCTTCCTTGGTGCTGAGCTGTGTAATTTTATGATTCCTCAGTTCTGATACTTGTTTTATGCTTGCTACCACAGCTGTAGGCTTTTTTTTTCCCCACACAAGCTTTTATGATGCTTCCATTAAATAGGCTAGTTTTATTGAGTTCTTCCACATTATTTATTTTTATCAAATGGCACACCTGATCTGTAGATCAAGGTTTACTGTTGTTAGTGCTATACCAGTCCATTATGTAGAAGAATATTTTATAAAGAGCTCAATCCAGATCTCCAACAGAATAAATGAAAGAACAGATACCCAAAAAGGCAGCTTCTGGTTTTCCATTGCTTTTTAGGTGTCTTTTAGAAAAGGTGGACTCAGTCTTGAGAGAATATATGAACCAATACATTCATATGCGATGCATGGGGGGGTGGTTAGTCTCATAACCTAATCACAAAGCCACCACTAGTGTCATCTGGAGCTAAGGGTCAGAACACAGATGAGAAACCAGGGTTTTCACTGAATGCCTTGGTCAAGGTCAGGGGGCACAGATATATCAGGTTGGACAGGAATTAAATAGTTCTTAGACTAGTTAACACTAAGTGGAGACCTGTCAAAGTGAGTAAATCAAAGAGGGCCCAGACAATTCGCTGACTGTACGCCGGACATAGCAGATAACAATTGTTGGATTCTGAACCTGCCTAATGGTCAAGCACTGAGGTGCAGAAACGAGACCTAGAAAGAAAATCAGCAGGAAAAGGAAACCTAGGGGATGTGAAGAGAAGAGATACACAGCATTCCAAATCAAAGAAGGTAAGGAGTGCTGGGTCTGAGAAGCTAAGTGTCCTTCAAAGAAGCACTGTCTAGGCATGACCTGCCTCAGGCATTCAAGCACAGATAAGGGAGCCCCTGGACTGGGTCATTCACGCACAGGAAGCTAGCAGCTCTGGGCTGGTTTCACGGTAGCTTCCATTTGATCTCACAGAAGAAAGACAAGCAATGGGATTAATGTTTAAAAAAAAAAAAAAAAAGGTCCAACTGGTTCTGATAAAATAACCTATAGAAAGTAGCTCTGCCAGGCCATGGGAGTTAAGTCAAAAATCGTTGTATGGCTGCTCAGTGCATGGGACAATCAACGACGGAGTTCAGACATGGAGACAAGCTGTGAGCTCCATCCTCATATACCAGCAGACCCATACTCTGTGGTTTCCATGCTGGTTGAGGCATACTAACTTCCTGGTCACTGCAGGGCATACTGGAGCCTGTCCCTGAAACACTCGGTTTTAGCTGGCATTATCACAAAGCTCTATCAGTAGCAGCAGAAACGCTAAGGATTAAAGCAGAGGACGTTGGGGACTTTGGTCAGCAAATGTGTCTGAGAACAGGAAAGAGCACACCTTCCAAGAAGGCTTTATGGAGAAGCTGTTGTGTGATCACAGTCTGTATACCCACCCCCAGACTGCTATTCCGCAGTGCCTGTCCTTCCTGGAGGATAGAGCTAGGGCAGGAGTGATTCAGCATAAGCCATCCAAACTAACCGTGTACACAGCCTACTTAATACTGCAGGCTTAGATGGCTCAATACTTTAACTGGCAACACTAAGATTCTGCCCCTTGCAAACATAATGGCAAATCAAAACCAGTTTTTAGGTTTAAACAGTTTCTCTAGTTAGGAATCCGAGTATCTAAGGGGTACTCTCCTGGGCTTAACCAGCTATTAACCAGATAACTCTGGGTAAGTCTCAACTTTTCTAAATCTCCATTTTCACCGTTGTAAATGGGAGTTATTCTATCTATTCTAACACTCTTTCTAACAATCATAAAGTCAGTAGGAAGATCAAATGAGATAAAGCATAAAGGGAATTTAATATTGCATAAAAATGGGATGTCCCTTCCAATCCCCACTCCTACCTTCCTGAAAAAAATATTCACAGTTTTGTTGAGAGAGATAAAACATGAAACAATGAGCAAAATATATAAGCCTATGGAAAGACATATGTTAACTGGAACTGCTAGGGAAAGTTGTGGGTTTTTTTGTTTTTTTTTTTCCGTTTTTTTAAAGATTTTATTTATCTGACAGACAGAGATCTGTAGGCAGAGAGGCAGGCAGAGAGAGAGGAAAGGAAGCAGGCTCCCTGCTGGGCAGAGAGCCCGATGTGGGGCTCGATCCTAGGACCCTGGGATCATGACCTGAGCCGAAGTTAGAGGCTTTAACCCACTGAGCCACCCAGGCGCCCCTAGGGAAAGATTTTTTGAGACAAATGAAACTTAGGATGGATTCTGATGTGTTGGTAAAGATTGGGAAAGACAATCCATTTTGTATGCCCAGATTTTATAGAGCATTTACTTAAATTGTAGTTCAAATATTTATACGTAAGAGGTTATCATTATAAATATCACTGCAATTTTATTACTCTCAATGACTTTGAGAAATAGGTAGATTTAAGGCATAAGGTAAATAAAGAACTCAATTCAGAAGGTCACAGCAGCGAAGCAAAAAATGAAGTCCAATTCAGCAACTTATGTTACCTGGCTCAATTAGAGCATGAAAATAATTGGAAATCAATCAAAACTAGTAAGGTCTACTGATTGCCCACAATGCCATTCTGATCCCACATGAGAGATCCTGCTGTGTGCCACCAGAGTACATAAGTATCATTCCTACAAGCTCACAGTGAACCAGGGCAGGAGAAATAAGACTACGTCTGAGGAAGAAGTCTGCGTAAATGACTTATAAATCATATTATTCTGGAACCAAGAAGGTTAGAATTGGTTCCATATTTCAAACCACAATGACCACAGACAGTCTAATGGGGCTTAAATAGGAAAGTTGGGGCAAGATGTCGTCAAGAGATCTGCTGATAACTTTCCTAACATTTTATTAATAGCTCCCAGTTATACTCTCCTGGTTCTGCTATCCCACACCAGGGTCAGTAAGAGAAGATGAGGAAGTGAGGCAGAAGAACCGAGTGATTTGTGGAATCCACAAACTGGGACAAAAGGAAGCCTATTTATTCTTCCAAATTTCCTGTTTCTCTGATCTCTGGACTAGAATACAATTCTCAAGAAATGGTCCATAATCTCCTGTCCTGCAGTGTTTCTTGTTAGATAGTGCCTAAACCCACTGCAAGGTCTGTCACACCAAGGCTCATTTCTCAAGAGAGGGCCATTTTGCCCCCCAGAGGAGACACTTGGTAATGTCTGGAGACATTTTTGGTTTGGCAGGGGGCTGTGGGAGGGGGGTAGGGCGGGTGGCAGGACTACTGGAATCAAGTGGGTAGAGGCCAGGAATGCTGCTAACATCCTACAATGCACAGGTCAGGACCCCACAGCAAAAAAACTATGCAGCCCTAAATATCAATAGTGTCAAGATTGCAAAACCCTGGGGCACCTGAGTGGCTCAGTGGGTTAAGCTGCTGCCTTCAGCTCAGGTCATGATCTCAGGGTCCTGGGATCAAGTCCCGCATCGGGCTCTCTGCTCAGCAGGGAGCCTGCTTCCCTCTATCTCTCTTTCTGCCTGCCTCTCCGTCTACTTGTCTACTTGTGATCTCTCTCTGTCAAATAAATAAATAAAATCTTTAAAAAAAAAAAAAAAAAAAAAAGATTGCAAAACCCTGCTCTAGGCAATGACCTATAACATATATATCCTAGAATCACAAAGCCATACCACGTTAACGTGTAAATGTTGACAATGTGCCAAGCAGATGGTGACTACAAGAATTAAATATAATACCTTTAAAAAAATTCGTCATAGAGGGGCGCCTGGGTGGCTCAGTGGGTTAAGCCGCTGCCTTCGGCTCAGGTCATGATCTCAGGGTCCTGGGATCGAGTCCTGCATGGGGCTCTCTGCTTGGCAGGGAGCCTGCTTCCTCCTCTCTCTCTCTGCCTGCCTCTCCAACTACTTGTGATTTCTCTCTGTCAAATAAATAAATAAAATTAAAAAAAAAAATTCGTCATAGAATTTCTACAATGTGTAATATAAACAGGTGCACTGAAATGCTTTTAAAGGGCTTTATAAACTTGTGAAACTGTCATGGCGGCAAACTTAGAGAATTTGTTTAACCTTCAGAAGTTTGTATTTAATTGATAATGAGCCTACAGATATTTAACTAACAACTCAGAAACACTCAATAGGTTTATTAAACCTATTTTGGAAGTTGAAGTCAATGAAATTCAGTCAGAAGAAAAACTAAAGAGAGAAATACTGAAAATATTCAGATCAAACTTCCATTACTTACAGATGATATAACTATCTCCTCGGAAAACTCAATTACATAAAAAATAACTAAAAAAGTTAAGTAAGAAAACGAATTATGAAACCAACAAACAAGAAAAATCTACTGCTTTCCAAAATTAAGAAACTGACAATCCAAGAACAGAAACTTTCATACATTACTAGCAATAATGTAAAACTATACAACTTTATAAAAGACTATTTTTCCAAAGATAAATGTACACATACCCTACGGGCCAGCAATCCTGCTCCTAGAAAAATGAAACAAACATCCACATGTAGACTTGCATGAAAATATTAACAACCAAAATTGAAAAAATTCAACTGTCTTTCAAAAGGCAAATGGAGGGACACGTGGGTGACTCAGCTGGTTAAGTGTCTGCTCTTGGCTCAGGTCATGATCCCAGGGTCCTAGGATTGAGTCCCACATCCCACACCTTGCTCAGCCAGGAGCCTGCTTCTCCCTCTGCCTGCTGTTTCTTGCTTATTCCCTCTCTCTCTCTTTCTGACAAATAAGTAAAAATAAAATATATATTTTTAAAGGCAAATGGATAGGAGTGCCTGTGTGGTACAGTTGGTTAAGCCCTCAATTCTTGGTTTCAGCTCAGGTTGTGATCTTGGGGTCCTGAGATCAAGTCCTGCATCGCGTTCCACACTTAGCATGGAGTCTGCTTGAGATTCTCTCTCCCTCTCCCTCAGCTCTGCCTCCCTCTCCCTCTCCATGTCAAATTCTCAAATAAAAAAATAAATCTTAGGGGCGCCTGGGTGGCTCAGTGGGTTAAGCCGCTGCCTTCGGCTCAGGTCATGATCTGAGGGTCCTGGGATCGAGCCCCACATTGGGCTCTCTGCTCAGCAGGGAGCCTGCTTCTCTCTCTCTCTGCCTGCCTCTCTGTCTACTTGTGATCTCTCTGTCAAATAAATAAATAAATAAATAAATCTTTTAAAAAAAATAAATAAATAAATCTTTTAAAAAAGGTGAAAGGATAAATAAACTGTGGAGTGTCTATATAATGAAATACTACACAGAAATAAAAAGGTATGAACTACATTTATACAGATATTAAGTTCATTGATGAACCTCAAAACAAAATGTATAAAAGTAACCAGAGAGGGAAAAAAAATATATATGAGTACATGCTAAACACCTCAACTAAAATGTAGAAATTGTCAGACTGGAAAAAAAATAAAGATCCAACTATGTGCTGCCTATAAGAAACCTACTTTAAATATAAAGATACAGGTAAGTTTAAGGATGGGGAAAAAATGATATGCTAACACTAATCAAAAGAAATTTGGAGAGACTATATTAATATGAGACAAAGCAGATTTCAGACAAAAGCATATTACAGGGTCATTTCATAATCATAAAGAAGTCATCAACAGAACATACTCTTAAATGTCTACCTAATAACAGAACTTCAAAATACATGAAGCAAAAATTAACAGAACTGCAAGGAGAAAGGGACAATCAATAATAAAATCTATAATAATAGTCAAAGATTCTAATGTTCTCCCTCAATAATTAATAAACAGAAAATCAATATGATACAAAAGATTTGAACAACACTACCAACCAACTTGACCTAATTGACGTTTATAGAACACTCCACTTAACAACAGAATACATTCTTTTCAAGTGCCCACAGAAGACCAAGACATGCCATAATCTACGGCCACAAAACAATCCTCAATAAATTTAAAAGGATTTAAATCAAAGTATGTTCTCTAACATGATCTTAAATGGAACTAAATTAGAAATCAATAACAGAAGGATCTCTGGGGAAAGCCACACGTATTTGTAAACTAAATAAAACAGTTCTAAATAACCTATGGGTCAAACACAAAATCAAAAAAGGAAATAGAAAGTATTCTGAACTGAATAAAAATTAAAACTAAAATTTCTATAGGTTAATTTTGTTAGGAGCTAAATTATTCTAAAATTCATCTAGGAAAAAAAGATACACTAGAATACTGAAATTATCAAATGGAGGGTGGGGATAGAAGAAGCTGGTCCTACCAGGCATGAAAAATTTTTAAACATATAATTTAGATATGAAATTATAAAATGTGGTTTTTTTAACAACTAACAGAAAAATGCAAAGACTTCAAGAATATGTTAGAATTTAATATATATGGTAATTATCCAATAAAAACTGCTGGTACTAGTCACTGGGGTTGGGGGGTGGGGAGGAAGAGGAGGGAGAATTCAAGTCAATTCCCCCTAACACTCAAATACCAAAATAAACTCTACATTGACTAATTAGGGGTCACAAACTCAAATGTCCTTAAGGATCATATAGGTAAAACAAAATGTTCAAATCTAAATACGTGAGGTATAAGAAAACTGGGAGTTGTGAGGACTGGGGCAAATCAGAAGATAATCCCAACTTTTAAAAACACTATACTTGGGTCGGGGCGGGGGGGGGGGGGGGTCAACAAAAAATCCCCACCCTCTTCTAGAGGTAAAATTCAGGCTATTAAATAAAAATGTTTTCCATTTCTCTTTTTAAGATTTTATTTATTTATTTAAGAGAGAGGGACTGATCACAAGTAGGCAGAGAGGCAGGCAGACAGAGAGAGGGAGGCAAGCAGGCTCCCTGCTGAGCAGAGAGCCTGATGGGGGAGGGGGGGCTCGATCCCAGGACCCTGAGATCATGACCAGAGCCAAAGACAGAGGCTTAACCCACTGAGCCACCCAGGCGCCCCATCAATTTCCGATTTAAATGTAAAAACTGAAACGACAACAGTACTAAAAGAAAGTTAAAGTGATACTAGAACCTTAAAGTAGAAAAAAGCTTCCTATAAACATAATATGAAAGGAGCAGCCAAAATTTTATGGATTTTTCCCTCATTAAAATTTGGAACTTACAGGGTGCCTGGGTGACTGAGTGGGTGAAGCATCTGCCTATGGTTCAGAACCTGTCTCAGGGTCCTGGGATGGAGACCCACCTGGGGCTCCCCGCTCAGCGAGGAGTCTGCTTCTCCCTCTGCCCCTCCCACTGTTCCTGCTTTCTCTCTCTCAAATAAATGAATAAATAAATATCTTTTTAAAACAAAATTTGGAACTTACATGTGGCAAACAAAACACATCAAAAAAGTTAAAGACAACTGAAAAATTTTTTACCATAAAAAAGCTACACAAAAACCAATACATCCAAACCTGAGATCCACCAATTTGGGTTATGAGAATCAGACTCACTTAACACTTCTTCAAACTATGAGACTTCTTCTCCTTCATGAGGACTGATTCAGATCTTGTATACTCCCTGAGCAGATGTCTTAGAACCAAAGTTCCCATGCTTATGCACTGAATATGTTAAGTTCTTCTTGTAAAGAACCAACAATTTTGTTAGTTTATAAACCATAATCATCTCATGCATCACACTCCCTAAAATGCATTTTTTTTCTAACTGACTACTTTAGCTTTTACTGCCTTGTTAGCATTATTTTTTGCATTAAAGATAGAATTACATAAACATTGATTTAGAAGAATTATAACATCAAATATTGGCAGGAATACAATGAAAGGGCACTTAAATACAGTGACAGAAATGCACTTTGACAATATACATTGGAAGCCTTTAGAAAATACACATCCATTAATCTAACAATTCTCCTGGAACTTTATCCTGATGAAATGTGGAGTTACTACATGTTACTAAAAAAAAAAGAAGAAGAAGAAATGTGGAGTTATGTATATTTAAAGGTGCTTTATGCAGTGTTAATAACCAAAACTCGAAATAACCAAAAATGTCAAATACTTGACAATGAGAAATTAACTAGATTATGGCGTATGCACACCTCTTTAAAATGAACATCTATACTCGGATATGGGAAAATGTTCACACAAATTGTTGAGCAAAGAAAAGCAGGCTTCACAGTGTTAATACAGCTAATATTACTGAACTGTAACACTAAAAAACAGTTAAGAGGGTAAATTTTAGATTATGTGTTTTTTACCACAATTTTTAAAAGAAAAAAGAGAACAAAAGCAGGCCTCAAGTTGTCACACACAAATGTGGCATACATACCTATCATATAATATATACATATATTTCCTATATAATACAGAAATATGTTATTATAGGTATTTCTATTTATATACAGAAAAAGGCTAGAGAGCTATACTAATATGCTGAGTAGTTAAATCTATGGATCATAAGATGTGGTCTGCTTTTAATATTTTTTCTTTTATGTCTCTGAATATTTACAATCAATATGAATTAGTTATGGTAAAAGTTTTCCAGATATGCTATTATTCACATCGAGATGTTTCCAAATTGTACACTGGATACAATTCTACCTTTTATCGTTAACTGGTGAAATCACTACAAATATTAATTTCCTGTTCTATACTCAACACTGGACTGCCCACAGAAGCTACTGGAATGTGTAATACTACTTCTCTCACTCATTAAGTAGCCCAGACTGTAATGCTTTTAACTCTTCTGTCAGCTTTTATGCTTTTATCTCTTACTCAGTGGCTCCTGTCATTTCTCACTCCTACCAGGATGCTTTCTCTATTTTAATTTACTGCTTTTAATTTAGTAGTAAACCTAAAGTTTAAGAGCTCATTAATAAAAAAAGAGAAAGAATAAAAAGACCAAGGGAGGGCACAGAGTCTCTCCTAAGATACAAATTAGAGGAGGCTTTTGTGAGAGATTTCTAACACCCAAAATATTTATTTTGGGAAAGGGAGGAAGGCAGTGGTATATTTCTTTCTTTCTTTTTTTTTTTTTTTAAGATTTATTTACTTATTTATTTGACAGAGATCACAAGTAGGCAGAGAGGCAGACAGAGAGAGAGAAGGAAGCAGGCTCCCTGCTGAGCAGAAAGCCTGATGACCCTGAGATCACTACCCGAGCCCAAGGCAGAGGCTTTAACCCACTGAGCCACCCAGGCACCCCAGCAGTGGTATATTTCTAAAGTTTAATCTGTTTTAGCCCAGCCACTCAACAGTCCTCTACCATGGCATGCACACTGTGACATTCACAAATAAGACATATGCTCCTGAACATCTAGGGGGCTCATGTAAGGGCTAGTTCAAGTTTGAACATCCTGTGGGCTATATGTAAAAGGGTAAAAGCTATACCTCCACACCACCTCCACACCACCCTTTGGCACTCAAGAAAAGTCAAACCTTGAGTGGGAGTCAGGTTATTGAGGGGATAACCTTAAATTTATTCAGATGCCTATATATGAGGGTGTTTCAAAATAAACTATTTAAAATACAGTGTTTTATATTTAACAACATGACAGAGTGGTAACACCATGGCAGAGAGCTGTTTTCAAGGCCATGGCTATCAGGAATGTGAATGCTGAATACCATGTCCAATTAATCATATCTTACCTCGCTGATGTCTCATGAACAGAAGTCACCAGCTTTACCCAAAAGGACTCTGGTGAGGTCAGAAACCTACAAATGCTAAGGCACTGTGCTCTAAAAAGGGGTGAGGTAACCTACTGAGTAAATGTGTATGTTTAAGGAGGGAGGGCCGCTTCCTCATTACCAATATTGACCTAAAGAAACCAACTTTCTTTGTTTCAACATGCAGTCTAACCTCTAGTTCAACTACAAAGCTGGAAGGCACCATAACTGGAGACCAGAAGCGGAGATGTGGCTATTACAAATGCTATTAGGAATGCAAACCAGCACAGAGACAACAAGCATGTGCCTTCCTGAATGTTCCTGGTGCGAGAAATCCACCAAAGGGAAGTCCCACCATCCTACTTCTCAGCTTCTGATTGAGACATGTACTAGAAAGGATGGATTCCTATCCTTTGGGGGGAGGCTGCACATTCTTACACAATGTGCCTTTTCTCACAATATCCTTCCCTACCAATCTGATCATTTGGGGCTCATTTTCCCCAAGAAGTCTGCCTGGGTTATTTTTTTGCTTCACTCACCTCTCTTCTAACTGTAAGAACTGGTAATTAACTACATAGCACCTGGTATTTTTAATGATTTTTAAGATTTTAAATTTTAAATGATTTTACTTATTTATTTGAGAGAGGAGAGAGGTCAGCAGGAGAAGTAGACTCCCCGCGGAGCAGGGAGTTCGATATAGGACTTGATCCCAGGACTCCAGGACCACGACTGGAGCCAAAGGCAGTCACCCAACCAACTGAGTCACCCAGGCACCCCAGCACCTGGTATTTTAAAAATTTCTTCCTATTAGGCTTCATATCATGTGCTGGATTCTGACATACTAAAAACCGGCTCCTATGACTCATACAAGAACAGCCTTAGCACAGCACAGAATATGTAACTGGGGCTCAGAAGACAGTTATCTGATGAGAAAGGTCCGGTAGTCAAAAACAATGCTCGGTCACAAGTGATTCAACACATAAGCATTTTACTCTGGCCTCCAACTGACAGCATCTTAATGAGCAGCAAAGATAAGGGGTCAAAAACCGAATACAGCCATAGGCCAAAGACCCAAAGGGCAATTGTGACCAAATAAACTAGATGGATGCATCTTGGGCCTTGGGTAACCAAATCAGGAGCCTAAAGTTCATTGGTTCCAGCCAATCACTATTCTCAAGAGTGTGACTAAAGTTAAATTAACATATATAAAGACAAAATTCAAAGACCAAAGGCAGTGGTTTAAAAAAAAAAATGTGGCTGTTCACAATGGCGAAACTATGGAAAGAGCCTAGATGTCCATCAACAGATGAACGGATAAAGAAGATCACACACACACACACACACACACACACACACACACACACAGAATATTATGCAGCCATCAAAAAAAAAAAAAAAAAACGCTTGGCATTTGCAACAACATGGATGGAACTATAGAGGGTGTTATGCTGAGCGAAATAAGTCAATCAGAGAAAGACAATTATCACATGATCTCTCTGATATGAGGAATTTGAGAAACAAGAAAGAGAATCATAGGGGAAGGGAGGGGAAAAATTAAACAAGACGA
The DNA here is from genome assembly GCF_964662115.1 of Mustela nivalis. Taxonomy (NCBI): domain Eukaryota; kingdom Metazoa; phylum Chordata; class Mammalia; order Carnivora; family Mustelidae; genus Mustela; species Mustela nivalis. The sequence continues at coordinate 53,174,265 of NC_139027.1, read as the reverse complement.
AGCCAGAGGGAAACAAACCCTAAGAGACTCTTAATCTCAGGAAACAAACTGAGCGCTGCTGGAGGGGAGGTGGGTGGGAGCTATGGGGTAGCTGGGTGATGGACACTGGGGAGGGTATGTGCTATGGGGAGTGCTGTGAATTGTGTAAGACTGATGATGCACAGGCCTGTACCCCTGAAACCAATAATATATTATATGTTAATTTAAAAAGGGACCTTTTTCTAAGGGATAAGTCATAAGAAGTAAAACAAAGAAGCCTACTATATTAAAAAAAAAAAAAATGTGGCTAATCTGCCTAATAATACTGACTTTAGCTCCAAGGGAAGCAAGTCTGTATTCGCTTTGAGCATCCTTGCTTGTTGCCTCAAAAGATACTTTGCGGGCGCCTGGGTGGCTCAGTGGGTTAAGCCGCTGCCTTCGGCTCAGGTCATGATCTCAGGGTCCTGGGATCGAGTCCCGCCTCGGGCTCTCTGCTCAGCAGGGAGCCTGCTTCCCCCCTCTCTCTCTCTGCCTGCCTCTCTGCCTGCTTGTGATTTCTCTCTCTGTCAAATAAATAAAATAAATAAATAAAATCTTAAAAAAAAAAAAGATACTTTGCATGCTAAAAATTACTGAGTGAAAGTTTGGTGAGGAACAGGGTATTTATAATCTTAAAGTATTATATTACAAAATACTTAGTAATTATACAGAAAAAAAAAACGGTACTTCACAGTAGAGAAGCCTGGCACATAGCATTTTTCCAGGTGATTAAAGTTGATCACCAGTGATAGGACAAACAGACATCACATGTCTCTTGACTGGATGCACTGAGAGATACAATGACACTGTGGTATTCCAGCCAAAAACACATAAACTGTATCTAACCTGTATCTAATCATGGAAACATCAGACTTAACCAAATTAAGGGCCATCTTACAAAAAGGAACTGCTCTGTACTCTAAAAAAATCACGGTCATGAAAGACAAAGCAAGATTAAGGAGCTGGTCCAGATTTAAAAGATTTAAGAGACAGGAAAACTAAATATAATGTTTCATCCTGAATTAGCTCCCGGACTAGGGGGAACTGTTTTCCTTTTGCTATAAAGGACACTGGTGGGACAAGGGGTAAAATCTGAATAATTATGTAACAGTATTATAGCAGTTAATCTTCTGATTCTGACAACTGTATAATGGTGTTTTTTGTTTTTTGTTTTTTTTTTAAGAAAGTAAACATTGAAGTACTTAGAGGAAAAGGGACACTGTATTCTGTAACTGGAAAAAAATGTGTATATAAGTAGAATGAAAAGCAAATGCAGCAAAACCTTAGCTTTTGCTAAGGGTAAAGGGTACATGGGAATTTTTGTACTATTTTTAAACTGTTTCTATGATTCTGAATTGTTTCAAAACCTGAGGAAGAAAGAAGAAAAGGAAGGAAGAGAGGGAGGGAGGGAACAGGGAGGAAGGAAGGAGGAAAGGAAGGAGAGACAAAAGGGAGGGAGGGAGGGACACAGATACACAGGCAGGTATGGTGTGTTTCAGACCCGGCTTTCTGATCACAGAGATCCAGGTGCCAAGACTGGTGTTTCTTGTTTGACATGGGAAGCCGTGATGAACTGGATGAGCACAGACCTTTGGAGCTACACAGATCTGGGTGCTAATCACTGTGCCTCGCATAAACTAAGCTCAAAATAAATGATGGTATTTATTATTTCAATAATAATAATATTGAAAGTACAGCCATATTATCAAAACTCTGGCATTAAATATAGGAAAAAGAAAACCACAGATTACCCATTTATAAATAAAGATGCAGAGATGTTCAATAAAAGGGTGGCAAATAGTGCTCGCTTCGGCAGCACATATACTAAAAAAGGGTGGCAAATAGAATCTGGCAGTATATTAAAATAATAGGCCAAAAATCAAGCTCTTTCAGAAAGGGATAGATGGATGAATGAATATCATGAAATCCATTAAAATAATCAGCTATAGGAGTAGCTGATTTATAGGAGAATTTTTCAATAAAGAAAAATTCTCAGTATTTGAACATCTTTTCAAGATTAAAAAAATATATTTTATTTATTTATTTGACAGAGAGACAGCAAGAGAGGGAACACAAGCAGGGGGAGTGAGAGAGGGAAGCAGGCTCCCCACTGAGCAGAGAGCCTGATGCGGGGCTCGATCCGAGGACCCTGGGATCATGACCTGAGCCGAAGGCAGAGGCTTAACGACTGAGCCACCCAGGCTCCCCTCTTTTCCCGATTTTTAAGTGTTTATTTTTCCACTGGGAATATTTGTAACTTTTCTGATCATAAAAGTAATTATGATTACTGCAAAATTTTTCAAATAATGCAAAAGTAAGTAGAGCAGAAAGTTTCCTGACTAGTCCATGATAATATGGATTAAGTCCTTCCAGTGTGTGGAAATATATTTATAGGTAGATAGATAGCAAGCCACTGAGCAAGAAAAAGAAAGAGGAGAGAAAGACAGTACCCCATTCTGAGAATAAAAGGCAGACCTTGTGCCTAACCAATTACCCTATTAGAACCAGGGGCTCTCAAAAAGCACATGGCCCGAAAAAAATGCCCCAGGTCATGGGTCTCCCTTTCCACCGTCCTCCCCCTTCCTGCCTGACCAGTCCCCATCCCTTCAGATGGTAGCAGTCCACCTGGAAGTCACTTCAGAGAAGCTCTCAACACAAATAGGTCCTCAGCACTCAGATCCTAGCCATCCTCTGTTACCAATGTGTTCTGTGTAGAAAGACAGGAGGAGGAAAAAAGTGTTGCTGGTTTTTTTTTTTCCATTTAAAAAGAGAACATTTACATTTAAAAGTACAGATGGAAAAATTAAAAGAAATAAGGCGCTCTTGTATAGTCGACCCAAACTAAAATCATCTTCATCACCATCTGCTTTGGGGACTACAGAGTGTAAAAAGTGTATTGTTCAGAGTACACTTGTGTTTCAATTCTCTGGTGTTTCAGGGGCAGGCTGTAGTTTTTCAGAATACAGACAACACGTGTTATCATTCGAGTAATGGACAGAACAGGAAGCGGGCAGGCAAGCGGAAACCCAATTCACTGATGCTATTCTCTATCTGTGGCCAGAAAATAAGACATTTCCCAATAATAAAAAGCCCAGCACCCAGCAGGAAGCATGCCCACTCCCAATTCCAAATAACTTGCTCTGCAAAAGGTGAAGAGTCTTCTGGAACCAGGGAACTTAAAGAGTCTGACCTCATCCCTTCAGAACAACCAGAGCTCAAGGTTACAGTAACTTAACTCCCCAGTATTATTTTGACTAACTTCATAAAAACAAAAGCTGCCACTGATACACTTCAATGCCCAGTCACTGCACCAGAGAAGCAGATATTAAAAATTAATCCAACTGGCAAAGCACCATTCAATGTCAGGCAGTTCTACCTATGAGAAAGATCTCTGAGTAGGCCTGGACTGAAGGCTGATCTTTCACTGTGAGAAACTTCTACAATTTAGATCATGGCCTCTTTCTTCTCCTGCTGTGTCTAATTCTGGTTGGTTGGCTCTGCTGTGGCTGAGCAATCAAACTTCCATCTGGCCTCTCTACCTTCTCAGTTCTTCTACTCTCCGCCACCACCCACTTCCTTCCCTAGGGCTCACCACCTCCAAAAGCAGGTTGCTAACTCACCTTCCCGTTGTGCCCTTCTACAGTAGTTGTGGCAAAATTTACATACTAGCAAAGCGTCGGCCATCACCTCTCTCCTGGAGTAGATATTGATGGGAGAGGGATTTCTCTAGACGGGGGAAAAGAAAGGGATGGTCCAGGTCGGGAGCAGACTTAGAAAACACACAGAGTGGTCCAATGTGTTTGCAGCTTGACGTCTCCTCCATCTCCACCTCTAGGGCCTGCCTCTCCCAAGCACTGCACACCAGCTGCACGGTAGGCTCTCAGGTGTGGTTCTTCAGATACCACAAACCTAAACTATTTCAACCCAAACCTATCTCCTCCTCTACTCTAAATCTTGGCTAACAGAGCCACCATGGATTCAGTTAAACTCAAAACCTCAGTCATCTGAGACTCTTCCCTCTCTGTCCAAACAGAGTACACCCACAACTGGCATCGATACTATTCCTAAATGGTCGTGAAGCTGCATCCCCACTCTCAGTTCCTACTACCACTAGTTGTAGCTGCATTTTTCACCCAGTTTAAGACCGCAGAGCCCAGTGTGTGCTACCCAAACTACCCCCCTTCCCTGGATCTGCTCAGTCGCCTGTGTCACTACGAGATAGCAGTTTGCGTATTTCCCATGTTCTCCTGGTGCTCTGCAGCTATCTTTACCAGTATGAAACCAGCATGCAGTATGAGCATGATTTAAAACATGTCTGGCTCCTCCCCTCAACAAATTCCTCAAAGGCAAGTGCCATGTTTTACAGCTTCTCCCGCATCTTACGTAGTATCTCAACATAGCACTTCACAATAAAATATTATTAAATAAATAAAAACTCTAGTTAGCCTCTCTGCTCCAGCCTCTCCTTCATCAAGTTTTCCTTCTTATGCATTTTTTCTAACTTTTTATTTCAAAATAATTACAGATTCATGGGAAGTTGGAAAAATAGTACAGAGAGGACCCATGGAGTCTTCATCCAGTTTCCCCCAATGGTAACATCCTTACATAACTAGAGTACAATATCAAACCCAGGAAATTGACGCTGATACAACCCTTAGACCTTACTCAGATTTTACCATATACGCACACGTACGAGTAGATCTGGCTTTATGTAAACTTACCACGTGTATAGGCTCATGTAACCACCACCTCAATCAAGACATGGAATGGTTCCATCACTACAATGATTCTTGTGCCTCTTTACAGCCAACTCATCCTCCTCCTTCCCCTCCCCCCACCCCACCTTCGGCACCAACCCTCATTCCTGGCAATCATTAATATGTTCTCTATCTCCATAACTGACATTCTTCCCAGTTTCCTACTGCCTACAGGATAAAGTTTGCAGATCTCAGCATGGCCTTCTAGTGTTCCAGCACATTCCTTACCTCCGCTTTCATGAACTCACTATTCTAGCAAGAGAAGACAATGAATTCCCTAGGAACATGCTTCATACTTTCCTGCCTTTGTATCTTTGCTTATGCTGTTCCGAAGCCTATACATTCCCTCCCTGGTTTTTCCACTCAGAAAAACCATCTCTAAAGGCTCAGCTCAAATGTCATATTTATAAAAAGCTCTTCCTGACCTCCAACATCCCAAAGCAATTGACTTTTCCCTTCTCTGTGATCCCTCTGTTACAGCACTCAGAGCAAAGTCTGTATCTTCCCCACTTTACCACAACCCAGCAAACACAGGGGTATGTATTATTCATTTCTGTCTTCACAAGACCCAGTGGTTTGGTTTCAAAAGACTTTCACAAATCCTTCCTTTGTGCTATTGGTCACTAGCTGCATTTAGTGCTGGAGATAAAAAAATAAATATGCTTATGGGAGCGAATGAGTTGCTACCCCAGTGCTTGGCTCCCTGAGGCTGTACACCAGAAACTTCTGAAATGAGTGCATCTTGAAAATCTGCAGGTCACTTGAAAACACTTTTAAGACACAATGACCTAGAGGGCGCCTGGGTGGCTCAGTGGGTTAAGCCTCTGCCTTCAGCTCAGGTCATGATCTCAGGATCCTGGGATCGAGCCCTGCATAGAGCCCCACATCGGGCTCTCTGCTCAGCAGGGAGCCTGCTTCCCCTTCTCTCTGTGCCTGCCTCTCTGCCTACTTGTGATCTCTGTCAAATAAATAAATAAAATCTTTCAAAAAAAAGGGGCGCCTGGGTGGCTCAGTGGTTAAGCCGCTGCCTTCGGCTCAGGTCATGATCTCAGGGTCCTGGGATCGAGTCCCGTGTCGGGCTCTCTGCTCAGCAGGGAGCCTGCTTCCTCCTCTCTCTCTGCCTGCCTCTCTGCCTACTTGTCATTTCTCTCTGTCAAATAAATAAATAAATAAAATCTTTAAAAAAAAAAAAAAAGACACAATGATCTAGAGTAGAACTGTATCACCCATGGATCCTGATGCTGCTGAGTGACACAGAAGCCACCAATCACTGATGATTCAATAAATGCGTACTGAGTGACAACTACATGTCAGGTACTTTTCAAGGTACTGGGGACACAGCAGTCAACAAAACTGACAAAAATACCTGTCCTCATAGAGTTTTCTCTTCAAGTGCAGGGAGATAGGAAATAAAATACATATATAAATTCAGAAGTAGATTATAGATTGTGGTATGGAGTGTTTTAGAGAAACACAAAACAAGAAGGTTGACATGGGGTTATGTATGTTGAGGGGAAGGTCGACAATTTTAAATCAATGATCAGGGGAGGACTCCCTGAAATGATATTTAAACAAAACCATGAAGGAGATGAGGGAGCATGCCACAGGGCTACTTGGGAGGAAGACTATCCCAGACAGAGGGAAAAGCAGGCAGAAGCACATTGAACATATTCAAGGTCTAGCAAGAAGGCTCATGAGTATTAGGAAATGAGCTCAGAAAGGTGGAGGATTAGGGAGTGGGGGAGAGGGTGAAGGAGGGGAGATCATGCAGGGCCTTGCGTGACACAGAAGGACTTTGCCTTGATTACTAATGACACTTTATTTAACTCTTTATCGTTTTCTACCTTTATGTCTTTCCCATGTTATCGGGCTACTCTTTCCTACTCCCACAGCACCCAAACAGCACTCAGAGGCAAAATAATTTATCAAACACAGAAAGCTGACTACTCCCAGCTACCGGGCTGCAAAACACACTGAACATGGCCATCAAAAGGTGCGAATGCATTATCAAAGCCTTTTAGATTAGTGAAGTCATTAATGGTGTGGGTATAGCAGAGACTAGTCCATGACCATGCATCTGTTGTGAGCATTTTTACAGAAGGAATGGGGGGAGCCTCTTAATTTCATCAGGTGGATTAGTTGAGAGAACTTGTATCTCACAAAACATCTGGGCGAGATGGTAACAGGAGGACAGGTGTCTCCTGCCCCCAGTTTCCTACAAAAATAGAGAGAAACCTGTATCCAAGCTAGAAACCAGGGAAAAAGCCATCTCTCCTGCTCAGAACTTTGAGGAATTTCTGCTAGACATATTCAAGATGGAGTAGGATGAAATGAGGGCTAGCAAGCTTCTATGGAGAAACAAGTATTCTGGCAATAAATGTGGGCAGCAGCAGCAGAAAACACAATAGTGCAAGCATGGCACACAGAGCTGCTAAGCATTGGTCAAAGCCCACACCAAAAGGACTCGCCAGCAGTAGCCCACCCACCTCTTGCCCAGGCCACCCAGTCTGGCAAAGGGAGAGGCACTGAAGAGCTGGTCCTGGCATGGGCAGCCCCAACATAAATTCAATCAACCTAAAATTTCCCCTTGTTTCTTCACTTGGGTATGAAGAAGTCAGACAGACAATCCGTTATCTCTGTAAGAATCCGTCTCTCATGAGATTATAGGGATGGTTGCAAAACTCTGTTTGGAATAGGATTTAAGGAATCTGTGTAACTATGATACTCAAGTAAGCTGCTACTTAAAAAGGAATTTCTACACCAGGAGAGATTGGTAACCAAAACTCTGAATGCCAACTTAAATAATAATAGAGGAAAGGAACACCAAATTGAGGACTACGGAAAATCAAATTAGTAAAGTAAAACTTAAATTCCTCAAGAACTCAGAGGAGAAGTTAAAAGAAGATAAAAATGAGGTGGAGATTCATTTTAAAAGTACAGAACAGGGAAAAAGCACAGCCTGGGCTCAACAAAAAACTGTGAAAACTAACAAATTCATTAAAGTAGCAGGATACAACCAACATGCAAAAATCAGCTGCAGTTCTATACACTAGTAATGAGCAATCCAAAAAGCATAATAAAAGAAAACAACGCTGTTTATGACAGCCTCAAAAAGATAAAGTCCTTAGGAATAAACTACACCTAAACAGTCCAGGAGATTAAACACTTACATTCTGAAAATGACAAAACAGTTCTGAAGAAAATTAAAGATACAATTAAATGGAAAGACATTCCATGTATGTGGATTGGAAGACTTAATACTATCCTCCAATAGATTTTCACAGGGGAAAGTCAGTATTACCAAAGCAATCTATAGATACAATGCAACCCTCATCAAAATCCCAGTGAAACAGAGAGATCCATCCTAAATTTCGTAAGAAACCTCAAGAGACTCTGAATAGCCAAAATAACCTTCAAAAAGAACAAAGTTGGAGGTCTCACACTTTCTGATTTCAAACTTGCTACAAAAGTACGGTAATCAAGAGAGTATGATACTGGCATAAAGACATATATAGAGATCAATGAAATAGATCAGGAAGTCCAGAAATAAATTTTCACATATGTAGTCAAATAATTTTTCAACAAGGGTGTCAAGACAATTCAAGGAGGAAATGACAGACTTTTCAACAAATGGTGTTGGTAAAACTGGAATCAGAAGGGAAAGAAAGAAAGAAAGAAAGAAAGAAAGAAAGAAAGAAAGAAAGATAGATGGAGGCCCTTATAATATACATAAAAATTAATTCAAAATAGAACAAAGATCTAAACATAAGAGATCAAACTATAAAACTCTTAGAAGAAATCATGAAGGAAAAGCCTCATGAAAATGGATTGGGCATTGATATCCTGGATATGACATCAAATGCACAAAAGGAAAGATAAATGGGATTACATCAAAATTAAAAGTTTTTATTTTTATTTCATTTTATTTTTGTATCCAATGACACTATCAGCAGAATGAAAAGGGAACCCTCAGAATGGGACATAAATTTATCTGATTAGCAGTGAATATCCAGAATATATAAAGTACTCCTACAACCCAACAACAACAAAAAAACAAAAACTCTATTAAAAAATGGATGAGACTTTAATAGACATCTCTCCAAAGAAGATCTACAAATGGTTAATAAGGCACATGAGAAGATGCTCAACATCACTAATCTTTTGGAAACTGAGAATCAAAACACAATGACCTACTACTTCGCACCCAGTGGGATGGCCATTAAGAAACACCACACACACACAGAATGACAAGTATTAGCAAGGATGTGGAGAAACTGGAAACCTGTGCATTATTGGTGGGAATGTAAATGGTGTAGCTGTTATGAAAAGCAGTACGATGATTCCTCAAAAAATTAAACACAGAATTATATTTAATACCAACCCACTTCTGGGTATTTACCACAAAAAAGTAAAAGCAAGGACTAGAACAGATACTTGTACACCCATACTCACAGTGGCCTTATTCACAACAGTCAAAAGAGAAGCAAGCCACGAGTCCACCAACAGATAAATGGATAAACAAAATATAAGTATGTACAACATACATACAAGAAAATTCTGACACATGCTACAACATGGATAAAACTTGAAGACATCATGCTAAGTAAAAGAAGCCAGACACAAAAGGACCAATACGGTACGATTCCACTTCTAAGTGGTACCTAAAGCTGTCAAACACAAACAGACAGAAAGCAGAATGGCAGCGGCCAGGGGCTATGGAGGCAAATAGAAGTTAGTACTTAATGAGTCCAGAGGTCAGTTGTGGAGACAATGATGGCGATAGTTGTACCACAAAGGGAATATACTTAATGCCACATAACTGCACACTAAAAATGGTTAAAATGATTTTACAGTATATCATTTTTACAACTGAAGGGGTGGGGGGAAACAAAATGCCTTGGGCTTAGGGTCAGCAGTTCCTTTACCCATAGATAACTCTGTGGCCTCAAGCAAGTTGCTTAATCTCTCTCAGCCATAAAATGAGGCAATATCAGTACCTACTCCATAGGGCTGAGATAATCCCAGTGAAGCAGTGAATCAGTACCTACTCCAAAGGGCTGAGATAATCCCAGTAAAGCACAGAAACACTAAAAGTTAGCTCCTATCATCATCATCATCATCATCATCATCATTATTATTATTAAGATGACTAACATTATGAGGGGGGCACAGCTGGCTCCCAGGACCTTGGCCACAAAAGGACTGTAACTATATTTCTGAATCACTATCTAGGGAAGGATGCTTTCATTTTTGTTTGCTATTTTACTGATGAAGATCCTTCTATCCTTGGCCCCTTCACCTTTCAAACCTTCTAGGACTGAACTACATCCTGCGTAATTTTTACTCAGCCAAGTCCCAATGTAGCCTCAGAAGACAGGACGTTCCTTGGAAAAATTAAGAACTGGCACCTTCATCCTACAGCAGAAGATATGATCAGCGCAATGATGATCTCCAAGCTAGGCAAAGATTTCAGATCCCTTGTGTCCTCCACTCTACCTACAATGTCAGCTTTATAGATTTGCCAGTGTTTTTGTTAATTTTGAAGGGTTATTTGGAGAAGTGCTGACTAGGACCTTTGGAAAAGGAGTGTTATCATCCTTAGGGGAGATGTGCATCTTACCATATATGACAGCCCAAGGCATAGGATGAGGCAGGGGGTTGGGGGTGGGGAGGTGGAGAATCAAACAGAAGTGAGTGATTCAAAGTTTCAGGAGACCCATCCGCTCCCCAAGTCCAATGGCTCCTGTAAGAAAAGTACTCTTGTCAAGGAAAGTGAGATGCAAATATCTGAAGGCACATGCCTTGTGCAGTCCCAATAGCTCCGAGAATCACATCCTAAATCACATTGCCAAGATCAAGACCCTAGGAAGGAAGAAGGTCACTGCAAGGCTCTAGCACCATCACCTGCTGAGTCAGTTCAGAAGACAAGAAGCAAAGAGTTACTTAATAAGCTTTAAAATCACTAACACACATACTTTTGTTTCACTTACCATTCATGATGAGGAGACCATTTCAAAGGAAAGCAAAATACAAGAGAAAACACCTGGCAAGGAAAGAAAAAGGGAAAAAGGAAGGGCTCATGGAAGGAAGCCAGACATAGGGTCACAAGGAGATGACAGGCTGAATGGATGTGAGGCAAGGTCTAAACACCTACCCAGGCCCAGTAAGGCTGCCACAGTCCTTTCCTCTGGCAGAGCTGGCATTGCAAGCTGAGCACTTCCAAGGAGGGTAACAACAATACTGCAGCAAAATATACCCCTTGCCAGCCCATCTTGTCTCCTCTCCCAATCAGGATAAAGAGGCTTTCCTGCACCCCAGAACCTTGTCTCCTTCACCTTATACTGGGATGAATGGTGATCCATGTCTGAACACCAGAAACCTATAAATGTGACCTTATTTGGAAAAAGGGTCTTGGCAATGTAATTAAGGGTCTCAAAATGAGATCATCCTGGATTACACAAGTAGGCTCTAAGTCCAATGACAAGTGTCCTTACACCAAGATATTCAAAGGAGAGACAAAGAGAAGAGAAGGTCATGTCACCATGGGGGGGGGGGGGGCAGAGACTGGAGTGATTCAACTTCTCTGTTGTGGTCATTTGTCAAAGTAGCCCTAAAAAAAAATAATATGACCCCAAGCATGGGAGAAAAAAAGACACTTTGCTGTACTCCTATCTCATAGGCACTATCAAAAGTCTTTCTTCTGGGGACTCTTTACTTACATAGGCTACCAAGGCAATTTCAGGTCCATTGGTACTGTGCTTTGCATGTGGACTTGGACCTCAGCTTAGCCACGTCCCAGGGACTTCAGAGAAAGAAGCTCCACACGCCAGAAGGGTTCAGTTCTGCCAGGCACCCAGCCCACCTCATCTCACTTGGACTCTGATCCTTACAGGAGACACAGGTCTGGGGTGAGAGGGGAGGTATGCAGTTTTGCTTTCAAACCAATTCAAAAGCAAATATGATTGTCCCATCTACATGGCTCAAAAAATAAGAGAGACCACAATGGAAGATGTTTTAAGAACCAGCCTGGGGAGTTTCAAAAGGAATCTGAAACACGGGACTCTCCCAATGGACTACAGTGGACTACAGGACAGGGACAAATGCCACAGCCCCAGTCCTCCTCACTGCTAGGTCTTGTATTTCTTTTCATTTATTTCTTTCCCTGTGTCCTTCACACTATGACTATGTCCTTATATGAAAGGAACTACACACACAGTGGACACCAAAAAATTGTGACAGTCAAGCCTGATGTCATAACTACAGCTCCTAAATGTTTTGCTACAATCAGTGCCAGGATTTGACAACCTAGTGGTGGGAGTTCAGTAATGTCTGCCTCCTTAGGGCCTATAGCTGTTCTGCTCATCATAATTTAAGCAATGTTTGCCCTCATGAGTAGGGCCTCAAAATATATTGGTCGAGTAAGATAAAATATTAAAATGGTAAATTTTATGTTATGTATATTTTACCACAATAAAAAAAATTTTTTAAACCACAATGAGATCCTACTTCACACCTACTAAAGTGGCTATTACCAAAAAATAAAATAACAAGTGTTGGCAAGCCTATGGAGTAATTGGAACCCTCGTGCATTATTGGAAGGAATGCAAAATTATTCAGCCACTGTGGAAAACAATCTGGAAGTCCCTCAAAAAGCTAAATGTAGAATTATCATATGACCCAGCAATTCCACTCCTGGGTATATACCCAAAATAACTGAAAAAGAATTTTGTTTTTCAAACAAAAGCCTGTACACATATCTTCATAGCTACATTATTCACAATAGCCAAATGTAGAAAACAACCCAAATACCCATCAATGGATAAACAAACTGAGATAGATCTCATAATTTTGAGAAATATTACAGCAATGGAATATTATTCAGGCATAAAAATACATAAAACATAAATACAAAAAACATAAAAAATACATAGAATATACATACCACAACATGAATGAACCTCAAAATTATTATGCTAAGTGAAAGAAGCCAGTCCCAAAAGACAGACACATATTGCCTGATTCCATTTATATGAAGTATCTAGAAGAGGTAAATCCATTGAGACAGAAAGCTAATTGGTGGCTTCCAGTGGCTGGGGAAGGAGGACACGGAGAATAACTATTTAATGGGAACAAGTTTCCTTTTAGGGTGCTGGGAAAATACTTTGGAACCAGACAGAGGAGGTGGTTGTGCAACCTTGTGAATGTTCTAAATGCAAAGGAACTCTTCACTTTTAAATGACTGTGTTATATTATTTCACTTCAATTAAAAAATAAAAAGGTGAAATAAATCCAACTTTGCCATCTAACCATAGAATTCAAAGTGAATAATTCATATAAAAACATTTGTTTTAATGACTTAGCTAGCCCTAAAGGCTTCTTAACCCAAGCACTATTGACTTTGGGCTGAGTGAATAACTTCCTGTTGCGAGGGGGTGCTCTAGACATTGCAGGATCAGCTCGCTAGCATCCCTGGCCTCTACCCATTTGATGCCAGTAGCACATACATACCACTCGCCAAGTTGTGACAACCTAAAATGTCCCCAGACATTGCCAAATGTCCCTTGGCAGGCAAAAGAGCCCCCGATTAAGAACCACTAGTCTAAATGGAAAAAGGGCTCTCCCAGCAATTACTAAGAATTTGTTCTTTTTCAATCCCTGTCAACCTGCCAGTGTGACTCACTGTTTCCTGCCAACCCTACCAGCCACAAATGACCTATCTATGAACTTCTGGCACCTGATTATAATGTCCTTTCTTCTAATCCTGAGTTCCTCCAAACCACTCCAAGTGCCCTAGATATGCTGCTTTCTGCCTGCCAGGCCAGAGATTACCCAGTACCCCTCACAGGTTCCCAGTGCCAGGCTGCTGGTCCCCATGAGCACCCATGGGACAGAGGAGCATCCTGAAGGTACAGGTCAGGAGAAAAGCAAACCTACCAGTTTTACAAGTAGGACAGAACCTTCCTGTGTCTAGGCCCTCATCCCCCAATCTCAGTATCTAATTAAAGAACAATGAAAGTCCCACCCATCATCCCATCCCCAAACAGGCTAACAGGTGAAATGAGAAGTTGAAAGACCCTATCCCTGGAAATAGGAATAAATTTTCAAGAATTTCAATTCTACCTACCTTTGGGGGACACAATCAATTGAGGCCTAGTTGTTCTGACATTAATCTTTCAGAAAGCCCCCAAACCTTGAAGGAGAAATGGATTCTAATTCCATCTGAACCTGTGTAGCCCCGGACAGGTCATTTAGTCCTCTGGGCACAGTTTTCTCCTTTGCAAAATATGTGAGTCAGGCTGTTTGAATTCTAAGTTTAATGCACTAATTCAATACCTACACAAGTATCTACTTATTAAGCATATATGAAAGGTGAGTGGAAATCTAACCACACCCTTTAGGAGCCCAAGCTGGGTCAGGGGTAGGTGGAGAACAGCTGAGATGACAAAGAGATTAATGAACACGCTTTAGATGGAACAAAAGGTAAAGAGGGATGTGCCAAGAGCTTGAGTGTATGAAAGAACAAATACTGGGAACAACTAATCACATGTAAAATAAGTCAACAGGTGCTCCCAGGACCACCCTTGATTTGTGCAGGAGGTGAAGTGAGGAGCTTGAATAATCAGGGGGTGTGGAGGAGGCAGCATTTAACGAGACTTCTCAGCTATTCTGGTCCTTGAGCAACCGGAAATATGCAATATACCATGTCTAACTCACAAATTGAGCATTTTTGTTGACAAAGACCTTTTCCTTTATCCAGAGGCGGATAAAGACTCGGGGAGAAGTGGTCCTTCATCTCTCAGCAACCTCTGAGGCAAAGGCTCCCGTAAGAGTTAATCATTAGTCCAGTGTGACAAAAGGGAACCAAGAGGCAACCAACCTGATTGATTGGCAGGGCCTGAAAGTTAAAGGTGAGCACAAAGTCCCAACGATCTAAAAATGCAAAAGGTAAATTCAAGACCACATACTGAGGATACCTCTACAAGTGACCATGACAGGTCTTTTTCTTCTCAAAGCCAAGACCCAAGGGAGAATTTTTAAAAATTTATATATATACACTTAAATACAAGTCAATATATAATATATAAATATATAAAATATAAAAATGTATAATATATAAGTCTATAAAATATAATATATAAAATATAAGGAAAGTTTATTCTTTTTAATAATAAGAGGAAACACAAAGCTGTCAAATAAATGCCATAAACAACAACTTAGCTCCCTAATCTTGCCAAAAGATAGGTATTTCAAATTGCTCTGGCCTGTTTCTCCACCGGGCAACAGGGCTTGCTTGCATCACCAGTCCTCTCGTGCCAGATTTTCCTACACCTCGCCAACCTCAGGGCAGTAGGTCAGAATATTCTTTGCTCTCTTAAATTAATTTCAGATCATTACTGCTTCCACATTCTATTCTTATATTAAAAAAAAATCCCTGCCCCTCTGAGTTCATGCCACCTGGCTCCCATGGCTTCCACTCTGTCTTGCCTTTTTACCTCCAACCTCCCACTCATTTTTCCAAATTCACTGAAGACTCTGGCATCCTCCCTTCCTCTGTGCCATAACTCTTGCCACCATCCTGGATGGTTTCAAAATCTACAAGGAGGATTTACTCCTATACTTTAGCCCCTACATTTCTTCACTACAAAGACCTTTGGTCTTTTCAAACACCTACATCCATGGCCACACCTTAGTCCTTGTCAACACAAGTCTTAAATGTCAATTGTTCACTTTCTGACATACCTTCCAACCCTTGTGGTCTCTCATGCCTTCACTCTGGTCTGATCTATTCTTCAAACTCATCTGTCCTCCAGGCTCTCTTTCCGTTTTCTCCTGTCAATCAACCTACTCTTTAGATGATCTTCCTTCCTGATTTTTGCCCCATGGTTGACAGCATAGACTGCTCCTTTGATTCCTCTGCACTTCTCACTTTGCATCACATCTACCCAATCCAGAATCAATGCTAAATCCACCTACGTGGCTCCTAACCCCAATCTCCAAGTTCTACCAGAGAAAAACCACGCAATCTTACAAAACCATATCACTATCAATTCATGGTCTTCATCCTGGCCTGCGTCTTTTAGTTGTCCTTGAATAGTTCCCACTCCTATTTCTCTTAATGACTAACCTAAATCCTCAGAAGTCACCTCAGCCCCATACTCACCACTACCCTCAGCAGACAGCCCTGCCTCCTTATTCCAGAAAAGTGAGGGCATCTGTCATGACTACATTCAAATTCCCATCTCCTCCACCCAACCCCAGCCTTTCCACTACAAACTGAATTACGTCCATGCTGATTCATTTACCCCCCTCCTGACTCTGAGAATGAAATGTCCTCCTCCTTTTCCAAGGACCAGCCTTAATCCCATTCATTCATTCACCAATTTAATCAATAAATCTTTACCAAGCCCATCCTGTGACAGCCTGTGAACAAAACAAAAAAGCTCATGAAGCTTATATTCTAATGAAGGGAGACAATCAACAAATAAATAAGTAAATTACAGAGCATATAGACAGGGAAAAGGAATAAGGAGAGCTGGGGGAAATGGAAGGTTATAATTTTTAATGGAATAGTCAAAGAAGTACTCTCTGAGAAAGTGGAATTTAAGCAAAACAGGTGAGGGAGAACAAGCTTTGGGGCCACCCAGAGGAAGACTCCTGAAGGTAGAAGGAACAATGAGTTCAAAAACCCAGAAGCAGGGGCATGAATTTACCCTGCTTTAACCGGCTATGAGCTAGAGCTACGAGGAGGCCAGGGTAGACAGTGCAATAACCAAAGAGGAGAGTAGTAAAACAGGAGAGGGGAAGTGACCATGGGCTAGAGAAAAGCACTTTCTAGAGCCACCTCATGATTTGTAGTTTTACTTTCAGTGAGATGGGCAGTCACTAGCATCTTTCTAAACTGAGGAGTCACATGAAATGATTTGCATTTTAAAGGATCATTCTGGCTACACTGAGATTAGACTGAGGCACTCAGGGAGAAGTAGAGCCCCTGAAGAAGCAGCTCCTGTAATCCAGGCCCATGACCCTTGACCCAAGGAGACAGCAGGTGAGGAGGTTAGAAGTGGTTGGGTTTGGGGATATACTGTGAATGGCAAACAGAGTTTCCTGACTAGCTAGATGAGAAGAAAGAGGTTTGGGGCCTGGGAATGTGAAAGGACCAATGGCTCACGGGAGGAAATGTTTTTGACCTGAGTTACTGAAAGGATAGAGTTGAAATTTTAAAAAAAATGAAGATGTCATCTCCTCCAGACTCTTCTGGAACCTCATTCGAATAGGCAACTGCCCTTACTTTTAACTTCTCTCTCTCCCCTCTGCCTCCTGGTGCCTTCCTATTAGCCTAATCACATAATCAAACATCTCCTGATCAAGCTACCATACAATCTGTCCTTTTCTTTTCTTATCCACATTTTTGAAGAAATAGTGCAACCTTTGGGGCCCCCACCATCAATTCACTACTCTTCTGAAGTAGTAGTGCTTTTTTGGAGGCCAATGCCTTACCACTCTCCAAACCAGAAGATATTCTCCAGTCTTTATCCTACCTGACCAGTCTGGGGCATCGAATCCTCTTCCAGACTCTGATTTCTTATGTCTATAGGGTTCCATGCGTGCAAGACACTGCAGTCTACTGATTCTCCTCAAAGCTCTCTGGATATTTTTTCTGTCTCCTTAAAGGACTTTCCTTACCAAGCTGTCATTTAAACCTTCCTAAACCTCAATTCTATTCTCAGCCCATTGATCTTCTGACTCTTGGCTTTTCAAACCTGAGTACAAGAATCTCCACATGGACAACTCCAAAAAAATCAATTTCTTAATATTCAACTTCCCTAGGTACTCCTTCTTAAAAATGATTTGCCCAAGTTCACCAAAGCCCTTATCCCACTTTACAGAAATAAATAAGCAAGCAGAATTGGTAAAAGGCACACCTTCACCCAGTTCTCACTGTGGTGCATCCCCCAGAGTGTGAAAAACACCAGAGCTCTACATATAAAATCCATAGGGTTTCTTATATTTCTCTAACATATTCCTGTAAAGGATACACCATGGTGTTAGAAATGTGATGTACTGGGGGTCTGGGGAGCTCAGCCGATTGAGTGTCCAACTCCTGATTTCTGCTCAGGTCATGATCTCAGGGTTGTGGAATCAAGCCCTGTATCAGGCTTGGTGCTGGGCATGGAGTCTGCTTGGGATTCTCTCTCCCTCAGCCCCTCTCGAAAGAAAGAAAGAAAGAAAGAAAGAAAGAAAGAAAGAAAGAAAGAAAAAAGAAAGAGAGAGAGAGAAAGAAAGAAAGGAAGGAAGGAAGGAAGGAAGGAAGGAAGGAAGGTGGGTGGAGGGAGGAAGGGGGGAGGAGATGTCCGAGTCCATGCTGGGATGTTCTGAATTCAGGTATATCATAGGGTAGTAGGAGTAATGACAATTTTAACACACCCTAAATTAGATGAGCAGAAGCCCCAGCAGAAGCTCAGCTAAGTCCCCATCAACCTACAGAATCAAAAGAAATTATAACTGTTGTGGTTTTAAGCCCCTGGGGTTGTAGGTAGTTTGTTACAGAACAGCAGAAAACCCAAACACACCCAAATACAGTGCAAACTGATCATATCAAACCCATCATCTTCCTCATTAAACCTGTATCTTCCCTCTTTCCACCCTCCCTCTCTTCCTGAAAAATACAGCTCAGCTAATGGCACTTCTCTCTTATGTACCCAGGCACTCAAACTAGAAGCCTGGAATCACGCTTGGTTCCACATCTCTCTTTCAACCTCTAAATCCAATCAAGCACCAAGTCCTGACTATAAGAAACTCCTAGATATTTGTCTGCATTCTTCTCTGTTCCTGTTAGTGTTCTGCCACTTAGACCCTCTCTGCCTTTAACCTGGATCATGGCAACAACCTCCCAGAGGCTCTACACTCAGCTCCTTCCGGGCATTCTCCACAAATCTCTGTAAATCTTCTCATGGCATCCCCTCCTAAAACTCTCAATGGATTCCCTATTGCTCAGAAGAGGAGACTCACAGGGTCTCTGTGATCTAGGCCCTGTATTTCTCCTCAGGCCTTTCCAAGCATAACCTCAGACAGAAATCATAAAGGAAAAGATTGCAAAAGAATCAAAAATATCTCAAAAACCCCACTTTAACAGAAAGTAAATGACAAAACAGGGGGGAAAGGCTGCAATGTAGATGTGTGTGTGAAAGGGTTAACATTTTAAATATGTGAAGAACTTCTGCAAATTGTTAAGGAAGATGAACACTCTAATAGGAATATGAGCAAAGAAACATTTAAAAAAAAAAAAAAAAAGCACCACAGAAGGAATATAAAGGACAGATAAAAAGACATACATACAGACGGATAGAAACAAAGAGAATATGTCCAACCACACTTCTGAGGCACCTGGATGGCTCAGTGAGTTAAGCAACTGAGTTGATTTTGGCTCAGTCATGCTCTCAGGGTCAGGCTCCTCGCTCAGCAGGGAGTCTGCTTGAGATCCTCTCTGTCCCTCCTCCTATCCCCCGCCTTGCCCCCCATACCCAGTGTACTCTCTCTGTCAAATAAAAAAGTAAATCTTAAAGTAAAAAAAAAAAAAAAAAAGATACACTTCTTATGAAAGTATGTATCGGTTTAATCTTTCTGGAGGCTATTTTATAATACATATCAGAAGTTAAAATATGCATATCGTTTGATCCAACCATTTCACTTTCAGAAACTTATTTTAAGGAAGTAATAGAACAAGTACCCGAAGGTTTGAAAAATACTCGTTGTGGTTGTTTCATAATAGCTATAAATAACCTAAATGTCTAATAGGAGACTGGCTAAATAAATCATGACACATCCACACAATGGACTAAAACTGATGATGCAGACATTTAACACAAAAAGATAGTTAGGGTGTACTGCTAAGTGAGAAAGCAGATTACAGAGGATGATGTGCAGTAAATCCTTTTTTTTTTTTATAAAAATACACAAGTCTGGAAGGCACACCAAAACATTAACAATGGTGAACGACAGGATTTTGAATAATATTTTCTTTTTTATTAAAGACTTTTTTTTTTTTAACTAATCTCTACACCCCATGTGGGGCTCAAACTTGCAACCCAAAGACCAAGAGTCACAGGCTCCACCAACTGAGCCAGCTGGGTGCCCCCCTATTTTCTCTCTTTGTCTAATTTTCTCTTCTAATTATTCTACTATCTCCACAGAGTAACCTGTATAAAAAATATTTTATGAGGGATGTCTGCCTGGCTCAGTTGGAAGAGGATGCGACTCTTGATCTTAGAGTTATGAGTTCGAGCCTCACATGGGGTGCAGAAATTATTTAAATTTTTAAAATTTTAAATATATTTTATGACATCATGATTGTTTTCTTCCACATCAACTACACGTCATACCAGGAACTGGCATTCATTTCATTGTTTCAAGTCTTCCAGCCCCCAACACCAAACACCAGTAGAGAGTCTACAGCAGGGCCCTTACTGAGATACAAACATACACAGCATTGAACAGTGAGTTATAATCCTGGAAACTTCTCTGTGGTTTCAAATAAATGGTAATTGAAAGACTGAGATAGTATTGTAACAGTGCCTAGAACACTGCTTTACACTTAAAGTGTGGAGAAGGGCCTTGTGTGTTTGAGGAGGGTAGGTGGGAGACAGGACGAGAAGGGATAGAAAGTGAGAAGGAAAACAAAAATAGGTTAAGTCCCTACAGCACTGATACTCAACTTTTCAGACAAATGCTTCTAAGCACATTTAATTAATAAGAACTATCAAATGGTGGGACACCTGGGTGGCTCAGTGGGTTAAAGCCTCTGCCTTCGGCTCAGGTCATGGTCTCAGGGTCCTGGGATCGAGCCCCGCATTGGGTTCTCTCTGCTCAGCGGGGAGCCTGCTTCCCCTCCCCCCTGCCTGCCTCTCTACTTGTGATCTCTCTCTGTCAAATAAAAAAAAAAAAAAAAAAAAAAAAAAGAACTATCAAATGGTAACTCGTTTCTCTCTCCAGAACTCAACCTTTCTGGAACATGAGGCATAAAAACTAATTTCTGTGCCAACGGGAGACAAAGCCCATGCTCAGCAGCACCTGTAGTTTAATCACAGACAGGACCCTCCAACTCTCACTCACAGCCTCTTCACTGGGGCACGCAGTTCTAATAGGCTTAGTCATCTGGTTTCCGGGTCCACTGCAGATTAAAAACGACAAATTAGAGAGGCACTAATTCAGGAAGGCACATGGATAGCAGCGAGAAGTGAGGAGGGACAGTCTCCAAAGAAAGGAACCAAAAAACACAATAAGGCACAAACATAAAATTCTGTAAGCAGTGTAAGCCAGGAGCAGTTTATTCAGGAGCAAATGGTCTTGCCCATATCAAGCAAGCAAAGATCCTAATAGACCTAATAACAATGCATTTGAGAAATAAAAGAATGATGAGGTGTCAGACTTGGAAAGTAATGTCACCATCATGTCATCCTTGTTTTACAAACAAGGACCCGGATGGACAGGGTGGGGAAGTAAGCTGTCCACAGTATAGGGCATGGTGGTCACCAGACATGTTCTGAGCAGGTGTACTTTCTAACTGTGATATATAATCTAGAAGACAGGAAATATATCATTTGTCTCAGAAAGAGTCCTATCCAAAATAGTATACTTTCAAAACTCTTAAACCCTCAGGGGTTGGGAACACCTGTCTTCCCATGATGACTCATCTCAAATGGGCTTTCCAAATGATCAGGCCACTCCTCTATTCAGCCTGTCGGCCCTTTTCTTCAAAAACTTTAGCAATTTCTCCCCATCCTCCTTACTTTCTATAAACCCCAATTCAACTTCCACCCAATAGCATTGGCTAGAAAACAAAAGCCAGGAGGGGTGGGGGAAAAAAAGAAAAAACAAAAAAAAAAGGAAGAAAAAACAAACAAAAGCCATGAGGCAAGAACTCCATCAACCCGTCAAACCCTATAAATTTCTATCTTCTGTACCCATTCTTTCTCCTGTGTCCTTCCAGGTCAGTGAATGAAGTGCCTTTTCTCTTGTCCGAAGTCCTCTCCTGTACCTGAGTTTAGGATTCTATCCATGACCTGTCACCAACTCCTCAGTCCTATTCCATCAATAATTTCCCCTGTACTATATTCCCAACCCCTTCCTTACTACTGGCTATTTCTTCCCTGTTTAACGTACTCAAGATGCTCTTCCACCATTAAAAATAATGAATTCTTCTGTGACTCAGCGTCCAACTGACTTTCCATTCACTCATATCACCGCTTTCTGACTCCACTCCACACCACTGCTCCACTTTAACTGCTCTAACAAAGCTCATAAGTAATCTCCATATTTCCAAAGCCAAGAAACACCCTTTCATTCTTATCATGACCTTTCTGATTTCTAACACCCCAAAGAATCTACACTTTCCTCCTTTTTAATCTACTTAGTATTCATTTCTATCACTTAGTATCTCCTGGTTCTACATCTGTATCTCCAATCATTTTGCCTCCTTCATCTGTTCATTCATTCCTTCAAGTGGTTGTCCCTGAGCCCCTCTGATTTGCTAGACACTACACAGGGCACTGGGGATATACAATGAATAAGTAAGTCAAGGTCTCTGCTTTCACAAAGGTGATATTCCTGGGGAGGGAGATAAACAATAAGCAAGAAATCAGTTGATACAGGCTACCTGGCAAAATAAAACATGGTAAGTTCCTTATATTGGTTGGTGAAGGAAGTTCTCTCTGAGGTAAGATTTAAGTGAGATCTGAATGACAAGAAGTCAGCCATGGAGAGATCAGGAAGAAGAACACTGCAGGCATTAAAGACCTAAATATGAGACCTGAAACCATAAAACTCCTAGAAGAAAACATGGGCAGTAATTTCTTTGACATCAGTTGCAGCAATATTTTTTCTAGATAAGTCTCCTAAGGCAAGGGAAACACAAGCAAAAATAAACTATTGGGACTACACCAAAATAAAAAGCTTTTGTGTTGTTTTGTACAAAACGAAAAGACAACCTACTAAATTAGAGAAGATATTTGCAAATGATGTATCTGCTAATGAGTTAATATCCAAAATATATAAAGATCTTCTATAATTCAACACCAAAAGACCCCAAATCCAAGTAAAAGAATGAGCAGAGGATCTGAATAAACATTTTTCCAAAGACAACACACAGATGGCCAAGAAACACATGAAAAGGTACTTAAAAAAAAAAAAAGCTCAACATCACTAATCATCAGGAAAATGCAAATCAAAACAAAACCACAATGAGATAATATCTTAGACCTGTCAGAATGGCTAAAATAATAATTAAAAAATAACAAATAATAAATGCTGGCGAGGATATGGAGAAAAAGAAACCTTTGTGCACTGTTGGCAGGAATGTAAATTGGTGCAGCCACTGTGAAAAATAGAATGGAGGGTCCTCAAAAAATTAAAAAAAGAAATGCCCTATGATCCAGTAATTCCACTAGTAGGTGTTTACTCAAAGAAAACAAAAATATTAATTCAAAAAGATATACGCACCCCTATTCATCGCAACATTATTTATAACAGCTAAGATATGGAAGCAACCCTAAGGTCCATCAACAGATAAATGGATAAAGATGTGGTATATATATATAATGTAATATGATTCCACCACAGAAAAAAATGCAACAACATTTGCAACAACACAGATGGACCTAGAGGGTATTATGCTAAGTGAAATAAGTCAAACAGAGAAAGACAAATACTGCCTGATCTCACTTACAAGGGGAATCTGAAAAACAAAACAAATGAACAAAGAAACAAACAAAAGAACAGACTCTTAAATACAAAGAGCAAGCTGGTAGTTGCCAGGCAGGTGGGGGGTTGGTTAAATAGATAAAGGGGATCAAGAGGTACAAACTTCCAGTTATAAAATAAATCACAAAGATGAGAAGTACAGCATAGAAAATATAGCCAATAATATGCTAGGTGACAGGTGGCAACTACACTTACTGTGATGAGCACTTAGTAATGTACAGAATTGTTGAATCACAATGTTGTACACCTGAAACTAATATAACACTGTAATTACGTTATACTTCAAAAAAACTTACTTAACTTTAAAAATAGATTTTAACATATTTTTCTATACAAGTACCTACCCCCTTCCTTCCCTCTCACTTTATTTCCTTCCTTCCTTTGCATTTCCTTTGTTCTTTTTTTTTTCCTAGCGTCCTTCATTTCTTCCTATCTTTAAAAGAAAAAAAAAAAAAAAAAAGACATTCCAGGCAAAAGAACCAGCCATGCCTAAGATACCAAAGAGGAAACTACGTTCAGTGCTCGAAAGAGATGAAGGAGAATCGCTGTGGCTGAAGAGCACGGAGGATTGGATTTTGGTGGAGAAAGAGAGAAGCCTTCAAAGGGGTTTGCAGGTCCGAGTGAGGAGTTTGGATTGTACTCCAGGTGTGCTTCTCTTCCTCTACCTACCCATAGTCCGCTTCTCTCTTCCACATGGTCTCCCTGTGAGATCTCATTCCATTTCACTTTTCATTAGTATCATGTGGTTACAGGACAACAGTCACCAAACCTTTCTCTAAAATCCAGGCCAGCCCTACCCTCCAGTGTCCTAAACCGTAACCACCCTTGGATTTTCACTGGTGCTTTACGCTAAAAAGTCCCAAACTAAAGTCATTCTCTTCCCTCACACACTGTTCTTTCTTCATTTTGTTAACACCATTATCAACCCAGTCACTTAAGCCAGATGCCCAAGCTTCAACCTAGCTTCCTCTCACCTCCAACATCTAATTACCAACATCAATTTTTCAAGTTTAAAGGAGAGATAGGGAGGAGGGTAAATGGAAAAGGAATGGAATCTTTTGCCTCCACTAATAATGACACTTCCCAGTGCAGCTCATACATATAAGCCAAGGTTAACAACCCATCTCAGGAATGTTGTCTTAGTCCCAGCTACACAAGTCTACATAACACCCCAACCTAACCAACCCATGCCACTGTCCCTCTCAGTCTCAAGAGAGATTACAGAACTTAAAAATCATGTCTTTTAGTTAGAAGATATCCCTGAGACTACCCAGTGATCTCCATATTTATACAAGGAAAAACACACAGAAGGATAAGTCGTGTGTCCCAGATCACTGAGAGAGACTACACAATCTATTTCGCTTACTTTGTATAGTTATTTGTTCATATGAGCTAAACCTTGAACCAAAACTTGCTTATATAGACGTGGGCATTATTCTATCATATCCCCTTAAAATCACTCCAAAATTGCTGCGTAAGCCATTTAAATGACCCATTTTATATTACTAACATAACATATTAATAATCTAAAACTATGTTTTTAAAAGAAGAATACTTCATTTTCTGAGAAAGTCTACATTATCCCAAATTAACTTTTTTTTAAGTGAATTCTCATCATAGGTCAGAGAGCCACCAAGATCTGATCTTTCAACAAGGTCACAGAACTCACAGGGCAAACCACTGGGCAACAGTTACTGATGATCCCCCTTTTCACTGCTTCTCTCTGAAAGTAACAAGAACAGGGAGAAATAAGTGCCTATCTATGTTCTAAGAGCTACATACAGTGATCAATTTTAGGTACCACCTCTCTAGACTCAATTTATAACCAAGCTGCTGAGCTGTATTTATGAACATTTTAAAAACAAGATTCTCAGGCACCTGGGTGGCACAGTCGGTTAAACACCCAACTCTTGGTTTCAGCTCGGATCATGATTTTGGGGTCTGGGGTTGAACCCTGCATCAGGCTCCAAACTCAGGGTGGTGTCTGCTTGAGATTCTCTCTCTCCTCCTCTCTTTGCCCTTCCTGCTTGTGGTGTTTCTCTCTCTAAATAAATAAATAAATATTTTAAAAACAAAACAAAACCATATTCTCTCTGATCAACTTAAGTCTCGTTGTCCTCCCTTCCCTCAACTCCTGAAGACTACAATATACCTCTTAAGAGGGTATACCACCACTCCCCTTTCTCTTTGGGTACCTCTTTTCCTAGCTAGACCTGGGGTTAGTCTGTGCTTTTTCAAATTATATATTCCTTTCCCATGTCCTTTGCTCCCATGCTCACTATGCTAAATATAAGTTGAAAATCACTGTCCTAATTTACTGCAGGCCAACAACCACCACAAGCTAGAAAATTAATGCATGCCTCGCTTAAAGACAAATTTTAGTTACTTCTGAGTTCTTGATACTTGACCTAACCTTCTCCATCTTCACAATATAGACAAATAGTTCGAGTTCCTTTATGTAGTTAAGATATTTATCTTTGCATCTCTACTTCTGAGATTGATCGAATTAGGTACCCATAATTGAATATAATCAATAAAGAGATTTCCAAGATTTTCTGGAAGGTGCTCTACTTTGCTTTGAATTTTTGTTATTTTTCAACTTTGCCAAAAACCTACAAGATTTGGTCGCTCTTATCATTTTAATAAGGTCAACACTTCAGATCTATTATACTACTGGAATAGGAATAGAGAGGTCTGTATATATCACATTTCTTTGGCCTGTAGTGCCTACCCGGTAAATCTGAATTAGTATTGATTTACTATATTATTTCTTCAGTTAATTTATTCTCCAGTACGTACTGTTGCATTCCTAAACTGGATACAAAATAAATCTAAGGTTTACATCCTGCTTCCTAAGGATTATCTAACACTTTAAAGTAGTTACAAATGAAATAGATAAATAGGAAAACAAAACTTTGAGATTATGAACCCAAAGCGCCAACAAAAGCAACAAGAATGACAAGCAACCATAGGACAACAGGATAGACTGTGAAGTACAGAGGTTAGGTAGGATTCAGGTAGGTGGGCAGGGCAGGGGAGTGGATCCCAGGTAGAGGGAGCACTGTGGTAAAGCACTGGAAATAACTAAATCCATGGTACAAGGGGAGGAGGAGGGCACAGGCCTGAATGAAGCAGATAACTTGTGTTAGAGCATTTGGGTTGAAGAATTTGAAGCTGGATAGGCAGCTGGGATCAGGCGTTCCTCAGGGGCAGAGAGGCCCTTCATACTAATAATAACATCAAAGGTTGGGGAAATTTTCCAACACACAGGTGGCTTTCAAGCAGGGAAAAAAAAATCAAAACCACAATATTTCTTTGAGATTCCTTCTCTTCTCCTTATTCCTCATCTTTATCTATCTATCTATCTACAGAGTATAGCATTCATTTAAATAATTTGAGTTCCTTTATAAAGTTAAGATACTTTTTTTTTAAAGATTTTATTTATTTATTTGACACAGAGAGAGAGATCACAAGTAGGCAGAGAGGCAGACAGGCAGAAAGAGAGGGAGGCAGGCTCCCTGCTGAGCAGAGAGCCCAATGCAGGGCTCCATCCCACGACTCTGAGATCATTACCTGAGCTGAAGGCAGAGGCTCAACCCACTGAGCCACCCAGGTGCCCCAATACCTTTTTTTTTTTAAGGTTTTATTTATTTGCCAGAGAGAGACACAACGAGAGAGGGAACACAAGCAGGGGGAGTGGGAGAGGGAGAAGCAAGCTTCTTCCTTCCTCACTGAGCAGGGAGCCCGATGTGGGGCTCAATACCAGAACCCTGGGATCATGACCTGAGCCGAAGGCACATGCTTAAAGACTGAGCCACCCAAGTGCCCCTAGCTAAGATACTTAAAACTCGCATTTCTACTTTTGAGATTGATAGATAATATGTGTGTATGTATGTGTGTGTATATATATGTATTTCTCCAAGACACTAACTTCACCACGTTATACACGCAGCAAAACAAATATTGCCTGATAAAAACAAAATTCATGCACTCACATACTAAGTTACCATTTATAGACCGCTAACTATATGCTAGGCATTATGCTAAGCACTTTGCATAATTTCATCTAATCCTTACAACCACCCACAGTATTATCCATATTTTATAAATGAAGCCGGATCTTCATTGACCAACATCACAGGTCTAGGATTCAGGCCAAGGGCTGCCTAGTTCCAATTCCCATGCTTTTAAACCACTGCACATGGGACTAACCTCAGAAGTCTTCTAAGGAGAACATCACAGTGCTTCCATTTTTCTGGGGCACAGGGGACAGATAGCAGGTTTTCCTCAATCACTGCTGAGTTACCCCTTCTGCTCAAACCAAGATTATACATAGCCAAAAGGTCAGATGGAATTATTTCTCCCAGCACTGCCAAATCCCCACCACTGAGATGTTCAGGCTTCTAAAAACCGTAGAGAACAAAGGTCTGAGGAACAGAGCAAAGCAAGGGAAACTAAACAAATCTAACAACCCAGTAAGATAATCAGCACTTCTTGAACCAACAAGATTCACTGACCAGGGAAAATGATGAGTTGGGGGAACAGCAGGAGACTTGCCACCTCTGTAAATGTTGCCTAAGCCCCAATCCTCCAAGAAAGGCCCAACAGATGAGGCCAGAGTCCTCTTTTTTTTTCGTGTTCCGAAGGGTAATAGTCTCTATTTTGTTCTCAAAGTCATGCTCTGTACCAGAGGGACAATAATCTCTCTCTCATCCTAAAGGTCCCAGTACAATAGCTGTAAGCATCCTCAAAAACAGGCAGCAACAAAATGACACGGCATCATATTGCTTTTTCCAGGATTCAAGTCCTAGATGAAAGGCATCATTATTTACAATCATTATAATTACAAATGATAATCTAACATCAATGCTATGCTTGGCCTTCTATGATGATAATATAGGGATGCCATAAACTCTTTCATCCAATTATCTCTCGGCTCTTCAGAAATCAGGAATAACAAAGCTTCTGCTGGCATTGCCATCCACTGTCTGCCAAGGATAACTCATAACCCAAGGAGAAAACTGACCAGTTCAGGCTGATTCGCTCACAGCAGGTCCTGAGTGAAACTCCAGATTTTCACTCTTTCAACTTTGTTCCGACTTGAGGAATTCTCTCTCTGCCAAGGTGAAAGCGTCACTCAGAAGGACTCCTCTTCCCTAACAATTGTTCATAACTCAACAAGAAGAACGGAGATTGTTTAAAGTATACATAATACTCTAAAAATAAAGACAGCACTCTAGCAATACTAAAGATACTGGAAGGGGGTAAGGAGGCACAAAATGCTGCAGCCCGAACTGGGTTTTTTTTTTTTTTTTACTTTGGGTATAAGCACAGAACATATGATTTATTTATGTAGGCAATTTTGTTCCTCAAAAGAAACCAAAAATGTTGCAATACTCACTTCAATTTTGCTAAGAATATAACATATGCAAACGTGCAGAACTAGACATGTTCCCAAAAACAAGGTTACTCGATGAAGGGGTTCCAGAGAAAACTCTGTTAAGAACAATCCACCTTCAGTGTTTCCTAACCATTTCCTCACTGGTCTCCTTCCCCTCGACACCTCCAGAATTGAGACTACAACACACACCTTTTTGGAGGGTGCCTTTGTTTCATATGCATTGCTCACATTATGTCAACAAGGAGGGCAGGAGCCAATCTTCCATTATTTCTATGTATGCCACAGCATCACAGAGCTGAAAATACTGTAGATGCTCAGTTATCCTTGTGGCTCCTGGCTGGCAGGCCAAGCTGTCTCTTCTGCGCTGTGCATTACACATAACTACGCCCTCCCGTTTCATGGTCATAACAGCCCTACAGAGGCAGGAAGGACAGTTACTACAAATGAGGAACCAGTGGCTCACACTGGTTGAATGAGTTCCCAAAGCCACACCAGCAGATAGTAGTCAAAAAACTTGAACCCAATATCCCTAATTGCAAGTGCTAGATTCTTCCTGAAAATTCTTTATGCAAAGGATTATCAACATCTTCTCTCACAACATTCTGATTTTTAATAACTCGTCCCAACTGAACCTTCCTATAAGCAATTCATGTCAGAAAATGCTTCCACAATACTTTTGGGTTGCTCAGATAGGAGCAATGAGAATACAAGGAGAATTGTTTCAAGTTCATACTCCATGTTCAGTCAGCAGTAGAGTACAGTGACAACGTCCTCGGCCAGAGCCTACGAAGACTTACCATTCTATCTCCTGTAATTCACTGGTTCACTTCTGGAAGGAGACATGTTATATAGAAAAGACATGAAGATTTTTAACCATAACAGGTTAAACAGAAAGACTGTTGGCTCACTGATTCTGAGAAAATGAATTTAAAAACCAAGTGATTCGCCTAAAGTCAGATGAGACCCTTCTGAGCCATCCCTGACTCCTCTCTCTTTCCCCAATAACAGTCAACACGTCGTCTGTGCCACCTTGGCACAACTGACATTTTGGGCTGGGGAAGTCTTTGTTGTGGTGGGGAGGGAGGGCTATTGGGTGTGCTTAGCAGCATCCTTGGCCTATACCCCCTAGATGCCAGTATTACCTCCCACCCTGTAACAATCAAAAATGTCTCCAGACATTACTAAATGTCACCTGGAGGTAACTGCTCCTGGTTGAGAATCACTGGTCTCGATCAGTAGTCTCCAAAGAGAGGTACACAAAACAGTCCACTGGGAAGGCAAATATATGGATGAGACTCTCCACTTATATTATCATCTTAAAAAATAAGACTTTCTCTTTATTAATACTTACTAGACGGCCCAACACTAGTGTTCCCATCCAGTCTCTATGTCAGCCCGGGTCTCATATGAATCTAAAGGAATAAGCAAAGCATGGAAGCTCCATAGCGCAGGCTGAGGTGGAATGAAATGTACTACAGTTCATGTGCTTGGTTAAGTAGATTTACCGATCACATTTGTTTGAAATGAATTAACCCTCACAAAGCAAACAAGGGGCTTAAAAAGATTCCTGCAAAGATACCTTAGATTAAAGACCGCATACACAAACAACAAAAATATGGCAGTGCCTCATTTCTATTTGGGTGTACTTTTAAGATTTTATTTACTTATTTGATAGAGAGAGCGCACGCAAGTGAGTGCATGCACAAGCAAGGGCAGCAGCAGGCAGAAGGGAAGGGGGAGAAGCAGGCTCTCCGCTGAGCAGAGAGCCAGATGGGCTCCATCCCACCTGACCTGAAGGCAGAAGCTTAACCTACTGAGCCACCCAGGCGTCCTTCCTGGTGTAGTTTTTTTTTTGTTTTTTTGTTTTTTTTATTTATTTGTTCCTGGTGTAGTTTTCATCAGTCATATTACAATATAGAAACAAGATATGACAAGAAATGCACCAAAACCTATCCAGAGAGCTTAAAATACACATTTGCATCTCTTATCATAAATGATTAACTTGGGCGCCTGGGTGGCTCAGTGGGTTAAGCCGCTGCCTTCGGCTCAGGTCATGATCTCAGGGTCCTGGGATCGAGTCCCGCATCCGGCTCTCTGCTCAGCAGGGAGCCTGCTTCCCTCTCTCTCTCTCCGCCTGCCTCTCTGTCTACTTGTGATTTCTCTCTGTCAAATAAATAAATAAAATCTTAAAAAAAAAAAAAATAAATAAATGATTAACTTCATTTTAAGTATATACTGTGCCTTCAGATATTAGCTAATGAAAGCAGGACATGCGCATAATGTATAAGCAAAAAGGCATACATCCAATAAAGGGATTAAATGTTTAACTGAGAACAGGAGACCTCAGTGGTCTCCTTCCCCTCAACACCTTCAGAATTGAGAGACTACACCACACACTCTTTTGGAGGGTGCCTTTGTTTCATGTGCATTGCTCACATTATGTCAACAAGAGGGCATCAGAGCCAATCTTCCATTATTTCTCTAAATAATGCCATTTAGACAGTGCCACTCCATGCAAAAAGTTTAGCGAACATTGCTCTAAACCAACACCGACAGAACTTTCTATGATGATGAAATATTTTCTATCTGTGCTGTCCAAAATTGTAGGTCCTAACCACGTGTGGCTATTAAGCAAATTAAAAGTGGCTAGTGTGCCTACAGAATCAAAGTTGAATTTTAATTTCGGTAACTTAAATTTAAACAGCCATATGTGGCTGTGGCTACTTCATGGGACAGCACAGCCCTGGACCATTGGTAGATTATGTTATCTCGAAACAAAAAGCTCCCAGCAGGCAATGCACTTTCCTGCTTTTTGTCTTTGGTCATGGTATTCTCTCTGCTTTGAATGTTCTCTCAACCTTGTCCACCTAGTAATAAATTCTTATTCTTGAAGGCCTACCTCAAATAACACCTTTCTTTAGCTTTCCTAACTACTCCTGACCCCACAGAATTAACTGCTGCCTCAGGTCTGTTGCCCTCCCCCTTTTATAACATTCCACTCCCATACTTAGAGCTACTGGCTCGGGCATCTGAAGTTCTGGCATTGGGAGTTCCTCAAGGCAGTGTCTTATTTATCACTGGCTGATGTCCAGGACATCGTGAGTGCTCAGTAATGGTTACTGGATACGGCAATGAATGGACCAACAAACCCTGATCACCCTGTTTAGACTGCAATGCTTCTTCCACCATAACAAAAAAAAAAAAAAAAAAAAAAAAAAAGCTCCAGAAAAGCAGACCAAAGGCTACTCTTTGCTACTTCACAGTGCCAGATGCTACTTCAATAGACAATACCATTTCTATTATTACCACTGTTTGGCTCTTTCAGATGCAGATGTCACAGTTATTTCTTAAGCAGGCTTGAAAAGCATTTAGCCTTTGAAGAGCACAAAATGAAGGTACTTGGTGGTGTAAGCCCCTCTCTGAGGGTCACCTTTCAAATACTGCCATGACTGCTCTGATGCAGTCATGGCTCACGGATCCCGGATTAATGTTTATCAAGCTTTTCCTGTGTACTCTACATGCAGCTTTAGCTACTCAGGTACAAGTGGACGCCTCCCCTTATCTCCTCCCACTCAAAACCCACGTGAAACTGTTTCTCTTCATCATCTTGCATTGAATGAGTATGACTTTGTTAGAAAGACCAAAGGCAAGGCTTTGACCATGCAATTGCTTATTCTGGATTTCATTTCTGAATTCTAGATTTGGCTATATTTAGCAAAGCTAAAACCGTCATCGTGCCCGAAGCCAGGAAGAAGACACCATTCACAAGCCACCCCCTGAAAATCTGCAGTTGCCACTAAAAAACCAGACTTCCCAGCAGGCAAAGACATCTGAGGTGGGAGGGATCAAATTGGTGTTTGCGTCAGAGAAGACCTCAGGTGCTCAGAACCAACCTCTCTGCCTGGCACTTAAGCTCTCCATAATCTTATTGCCTCTTTTTTTCTCTCCAACCTACCCTCTGCTCTGGTCACACATCCTCACTCTCTCCCCCGTCCACTCCTTTCTGTAACACTGGTCATCCTACTCCCTCACCTGCTTCTCCTTAAAGCTGCTTGCCTCTCACTGAAACTTCCAGACAGCTCCCCTGCCCCCAAACACTACCCTCCCCCCACCATTGCCCCACAATTAGCATAGGGCTGAGGCACAGAGGGTAGAAGGGCAAGCTGAGAGCTAATCAGTAGTTACTGAAAGACCCAGGGCTACCAAAGAAAGTGAGCAGCAAATCAACAGCCAGGGAACAAACGTAAAAGAATTCCCTTCTACCATTCCATGTCCTTCTTTCCTTGCTTCTTCTTTCTGGAAAGGAAATTCGTACTAATCCAAACGATACCACTAGTCAGTATCTCTGAATCATACTGTTTCACCACTACACACTTGCATATTCTAACTCTCTCTGCTGGGAAGGCCTTGGGTAACCCTCATCTGGACCATCTGCTGGGCAATTTCCATTCCTGTTCAAACTACACTTCATCTATAA
This sequence comes from Mustela nivalis, assembly GCF_964662115.1. Classification (NCBI taxonomy): domain Eukaryota; kingdom Metazoa; phylum Chordata; class Mammalia; order Carnivora; family Mustelidae; genus Mustela; species Mustela nivalis. Next base: position 53,140,856 of record NC_139027.1, on the reverse strand, counting down.
ACCCTGGCCTCCAGGCCCTTTCCCTTTATCACCTCATGACATCTTTTTATCATCTACTATAAACCAAGGGCCATGCCAAGTGCTAGACCCTGATCTTAGGGTTATTTCTTGGTCTATGAGCTCCTTAAGAGCCAGGCCCACGACCTATTCATCTTAGTAATTCTGGAATCTAATGCACTGCCTGTCACAAAGAAAGCCTAACGAACATTCACTAAATGAACACATGTGCATATCAATACCAACAGAAAGTAATCATATGCTACGTGTGTGTGTACACAGACATACATACATGTATACATATTTGTCTTAGGTGTTTAAACCTCACTACCTTGTGATATTGGTAGAAAAACTTTTAAGTTTACTAGTACAAAAACTCACTTAGTAGTTCTCATTAAGTGTAAACCTAGATTTCCTCAGTGGACGTAAGGAAACTACTCTGATGGGGCACATGCTCCATCTTATATAGGACTGATGCAGTTCTGGAAAGTGGCCTTGGACACAGCAGGTATTCAACAAACATTTACTGTTTAAACCTTAGACATAAGGCCTCATATAGCTAAGGACAAATAACAAAAGCACAGCTCTTTAGTCCTTCTCTGAGCATTGCTCCAATTTTCCCATTGAGCTCATTCCAGAAGCTTAACCAAATCTTCCCTTGATATCACACACCTATGACCTCAGACATGATTAGGAAGTCATCGTGGCATCCTCATGAGGAAGCTAGAGAAGATACCCACGTCTATACCCAGCCTGGAGTAGCCATATCCCCTGAACTCATGGTCTAGAGTCTTCATTTCCCCCAAACAAGCCCCAGTGCCCAGTGAACAGTCAGTGAAAGCAGGCAAGCAAAGCTGATACTGATGGAGGATGGCAGCCCACGCATTCTCCTGTCTTACTCCAGCACCTCTCTCTTGCACTCCTCACTATAAAGCTTAGCCTGATACCCATTTTAGAGAATTAGGGATGACAGGTGGGATGTGGTGCTGTGTTTAAAACGCACCCAAACCTCCCCAAACCGTCTGGTCATTGCCCTGGCAACTCAATGCACAACTGTCATCATCCTTGGACAACTCTGGCTGGGACTGGTGGTTAGGTCCACGCCTGGGGACTCAAAGAGAAAAAGGTGCAGGAAGGAACATGGTCACCCGAAATATGTTGACCCTTTAAGGAGCTAGTGAGGCTTCCACAGAAAAATATCTGACTCTGTCCACCCACCATGGGAAAAGGATTGCTGCAGATTGCTATAGCCAAACCAACCTCCACATTCCCCCCCACTCCCCCTTAACTATATATAGGATAAAATCTTGCTGGCAAATAATGTCTACCACTCATTGAACACCTGAAAAATAATTTCACATTCATTGCCTCATTCGATCTTTGTGACCACGCCAAAGGAGAGGGGTTCTCGATCTTTAGCTTTCATCAGAATCTCTCCAGAAATCTGCTCAAGCCCCACCCTTGTGGTTTACAGGGTGAGGCCTAATTTGCATCTCTAACGAGCTTCCCTATGATGCTGATGCTCCTGATCCAGGACTCCATGCTTTAAGAACCACTGCCACAGAGAAACAGATTCAGGAGAGATTTGAAATGTCTTATCCAAGGTTTCACAGCTAGGAAAGGACAGATGCAGAATTCGAACCCCGATCTGCCTGACTGTATAGAGCCAGTGCTGGTAACCATGGTATACTGTACGTGTGAATATGTACCTTCGTCTTATCAAATGCACCGGCAGTTCCTTTAAGGCAGGCATCACCCTTTAGATCTCCCTATTATGCCTCTCAGAACTTAGTAGTACCTTTATTTAGTAGTGGTACCTTTATTTAGTAAATGCTACATAAATAATTCATATACAGGCTCCTACATAGCTATATACCTCTAAGAGCCACAAATTCAAACTCACTTATAGTCAAAGAATATAAAGACAGCAGTATCACCAGACCGTTTTACAGGAGACTCTCTCTTGCTGCTCTGAGTCTTGGTCCATGCTATCTCCACACCTGCATAACTCCTACTCATTCTCTGGTCAGTCACTTCCCACAGAAAGCAATTCTTGGATCTCTAAAACTAAGGGCCACTGCACCCTAAGCTTGTCTCCACGACAGCACATATCACTCTATTCTAACAGACTGTTTTCCATCTCTCAGCATAGTCTATAAACTATAGCATCTAGTTTTACGTCATATCCCCAGGGCCTAGCACTGTGCCTGGCACATCATAAATATGCTACAACTGCTTGATGAATGAATAAACGAATGCAGAGCTGCAAGTCCTTAATTCCATATAAAAACATCACAATGCATGATGTGCAGTTCTCAGGGATGAATTCCAGGGAAGAGGAAGATAGCCAAGATAACAAAGACCAACTTTGCCTTTTCTCTCGCCATCATTCAGTCCCTGAGAACAGGCACTGCTTAGGGTAGCACCAACTACAATGAGACAATATTCCAGCTGAACAAAATGCTCCTGGGCTATAGGGTCAGCAGAAGCCATTCAAAGAGAAGGAAAGAGCTCTGTGCCCCTTCATTCCTCCTGATTTCTCTCTCACATACTTCTCCATTTCTCCATCCCACTGCAGCTAAGGGCTTTGGCACAGGGATGAAAGACACAGATCAGACTCAAGGGTGCAGATCTGGCAGCAGGCACAGAATCATCTCCCATCCTGCACCAAAGCCCACAAGGAAAGATCCAGAGGGACAGTGACTCAGGCCCCGGATTAAGTCCAGCTAGAGCAGTGCTAAGAATGGAAAACAGCAAGAATTTCACAAGGACATTAATTGTCAGATATTTTTTTTGTTAAGCGTTTTTAAAGTAAAGGCTTTCACCCTAACCCCAGAAAAATGGGCCCAAGTTGAACCCAGTACTTGGACAAGCTGAGAGCCAAAGACAGTTGCTGCTTCATCTCAACCCACATGCCTGCAACAATCACCATGACAGGCATCTCCCAGGCCCAGGTTAGGACCTTTGCTTCAACCTGAGCTTGCAAAAAGGCTCCTTCTCCAGCTTATAAACTGTCCACCCCAAAACCACCATGTTGACCTAACAGAAGCCTCTCCCTTCCCCCCCATCCCCTCTCAGCAATAACACAACCTACAGTAGGTTGGCCCCATCCAATTAGTTTGAATAGCTTCATCCCTAGGAAACTGCTGCTTTTATTAAAAATAAAAGCACACAAGGCAGGCAATGGGCTGTGAAAAGTAGGAGTCTGGCATAATTATGAAGGTCGAGGTTAAGGTTACCAAAAGATACATGCAAAGATTTCCAGAAAGCCTGGGGGATAAAAATATATATTTACATATCTATAGATACACAAATGAACACACATGGAGAGAATTTACACAGCAGATCTAAATATCTTTTCCAATTGAGGAAAAACAAAAATCAGATGCCACTCTCAAGTAATTCTTTCGGCTAAAAAATAAAAATAAAAACTAAAACAGGAGGCAGAGGGGCCTAGTAGACCGGTTTCAAAACAACCACATTCATCTCGTGTAATTTCTGTTATCTTGGCTACATCCTGGGGACCTGATTATAGTTTGGTCAGGAAACAAAACTAGTCAAATCCACCAAGAGCCTTGGCTCTTAGAAAAACATATTCCCATTCTCTGAAAATCCTCTCTTCCTCCAATTCCTGCTCCTGGGAGTGGGAAAGTTGGGTAGAAGGAGAAACCCCTCTCTCTTCTTAAAGCTACTCCACCTCCACCCTTCAGCCCTCACATCACAATTTCAAGTTTAAGAAAGATGACAAGCCCAGCACCCTCTTTGATGTGAAGCTTTACACTTTCACACATACGTTTTCTCATCTGATCCTTATAATTCAGTGAGGCAGACAAGAATTGGCTTGCCAATTTTTAAAGAAATAAAATGAAAGGCCACCGAGGTAAACAATTTCCAGCAACGTTCTTCCACCCCACAAGCCCTGTCACTTCCAAATCTCAGTTTTAAATTTCTCAAGGACAATGATTCACTGAGCAAGGGGAGGGGGAAGGGAGGGTCAATTGGTCAAAACCCATTCATACACTGAACAACTAGAAACCAGTCTTGCTGCATCAGCATAAGATTTTAATTCACCGCACACTGCAAGAGTCCCATCATACCTTCCGCCAACACCTCGTCCACAGTGACCTGCTGTCGCCCAATGCCAAAGACCCTTCCGATGTAGCCACTGCCCAGGCCCGAGGTGCTGCCCCCACCTCCGCTGGAGCCGGAGCCCAGGCCAGAGCCGCCCTGCTCTCGCCGGGAGTCGAAAAACTTCTTCATCTTGCGAATAGGAAGCAGTAAAGCAAAATACCGACGGTTTCTGGAATTTTTTTTTTTTTTTTTTTTTTTTTTTTAAAGAAAACAAGAGATCCAAGGATTTCTTCTCAGATTTCAGCTCGGAGAGGAGCCACCCGAATCCGGCCGTGGGGGTGGGGGCTGAGGGAGGATGCCTATAGGAATATGCGTGTCAATCGCGCCGCGGTCCCCTCCTCCTCAAGAGAGCGATTCGTGTAAGTTTAAACCTGTGATGACAGAAGAGAGAGAGGATGAATCAGTAACACACTTACGAATTCAACCGCTGAGTCCTAGAGAGAGCGAAAGCCATCATCCCGGGGAAACGCTCCGTGCATTTACCTAGCAAGAAAAACCCTGGGGCTGAAAACCCGGCAGAGCCCGGGACCCCTGTGCCCGCGGCTCGGAAAAAGGAAGGATTCGGACGCCTCGGCCAGCGCCGACCGAGCCCGGCACTGCCTCCCCCTCCTCCCGGGTCTCCCCGCCGCCCCAAAAGGCAGCATCCCGGCGGCACCCACTTGAGACGGCTCGGCGGCTGGCTCCCAGCTACCAGCCCTGCAACATTGTCACGGCCGCCGGGCCGGCCTGCGACGCGGAGAAGAGGCGGCGCTGCAGCGAGAGCCGGGGCCGCGTTCGGCGCCCGCCCGCCCGCCAGCTGATCCCCGGAGCGCCCAGCGGAGACTGACCCGCCGCCCCTCCCCCGCGCGCGCTCCCGCCCGGCTCCATCCACCCAACCAGGAAGTGAACCGCCGCCGGAAGTGCCTCTCGGGACGGCGCGGCGACGGGCCGAAGCCCTCCTGTTGCTGCCGCTCAGTCGCGACAAACGAAAAGGAGTCGTTGGAGAGAAGGGGACCCGGGAGTGGGGGGGTGTCTCAGTGTGGAAAGAGTTTTGGAAAAGAACTTTTATCGCCCGGTCCGCATGGCACCATGGGAAAGGTAGTTCGGCGAAACCCAGCGGCTGGACTACAACTCCCAGGATGCCCCTGAAGGAGCGGGCGAGGTGGCTGCGGTGGCCTCCTTGGCCTCTAAGGTGGTTAGTGGGGTGGTGCATTTGTGGGGATTCGGTTATTTAAACACATCCGGTAGAGAGACTGCCAGGGACTCGGAAACTGCTGCATGTTCCACCCTTTTGAGGCCATCTTATTTGCGGCTTGACCTCCCTGCACAAGGGATTCTGGGGGTTGTTGTTTCCAAAAGGATCGAGGCTGACACCTGAAGGACGCGGCTTAACCTCTTAGCCCCTAGCCTGTCCTGCGGGGCTCACCGACGTCACCTGGGCAGAAAGTGGAAGACGGGGTGATCGGGAGAATTTCACTGGCAGTTGGTACAAGGCCACACCCGAACGCCAACCCGAAATGAAATCTGTGCCCTTCTGCCCGCAACCTCAAAAGCTGTTTTTGCTCCAGTTGTTATTGAGAACTGCTCAGCGGTCAGCTCTGAGCTAGGCGCTGTGAGAAAGCTTAACAAGACAGTGTTTCGTCTGAGAACCTATAGGCGAGACTCAAACCGAGAAACTTAAGGGGAGTGTGCAGGGCAAATTCTAGGGTACCAGCAGATCCATATCGCTGGCTCTGATCCCAAACTTCGGGGCTGGGCTGCTGACAGTGACGCTAAATTCTTCCACCTTTGCTGATGTGTGGGTGGGCCTGACCTTCACAGATCTTCCCTCACACAAGAACCCAAGGCTGATCTTCTGTTATTTCTTTTTCACTTCAAGATTTCCTCCTTGATGTTTAACATACAGATATCGCCTGAGTGCCCAAGTCCACTAGGTGGACAACGTGATTTTCATCTGCCAAATTTAGAAGATTTGGAAGGCCGGTTAGTACCCTTCTCCTTCCCTAGATTTCCTAATGGATGATGCTGAAAGTAGTTCCAAATCCCTGCCCCCGCTTCCCAAAAAATCCATGATTTTTCTAACCACCCGAATATAGGTTATTTCTCACCTCCACCCGCTCTGCCTAATTCTGCGACAGCACTCTTGGCTTGTAATTCATCCCAGAACTTTTTCAATAGGCATTTGAGGAGAGGACGGAGAGGTATTGGGGGGGGGGGGATGGGGGGGAAAAAGGTTCTTGCCTTCTCTAATCTTAATGTTGAACTGAGCGAGCGGTGACTGCCGCTTCTCCTTCCTCTTTTCCGTCCTCCTCTCTTCCTTCTCCTTTCCTCCTCCTCCCCTTCCCCTCCCCCATCCTCCTCCTCCTCCTCCTTCCCCTCCCCCTCCTTTTTTCAAGTAGTGCCTTTGTAGTTAAGCTTCCTATGTAGAGACAGCATTTTTTCTTCCAGAGGGAGTCAATGTTGTCACCCCAGTTCACGAATTCATGCAGCCACCTCCAGGGTGGAATGCAGCACCTGCCAGAACCTTCCCTCAAAGAAAGCCCACAGAGGCATGTTCTCTGCACTTTCCTTAAAAGGCTAGATTTTGTCTTGAGGAAGTTTGGAATAGACTTGAAAATAGACGGGAAAGTTCATTTGGAATTAGATTCATTGACCTCCATCTTTAACTACATCTATTGATCTTGACTGATTTTTTTGAAGAGGTTCTGTTGGGTCCCAGAATCTGTTCCGATCTCAGGTTTTACTTCTCTAGACATTCCGGTTACCAGACTAGACCAGGCTTATGCAAATCCCAAGTCTCACTTCTGAGGAACAAAAACTTGTTTTTATCTGATAGGATTAAGGCAGCTAACAAGCATCCACGTGATGCTTTGAGGAGGTTTCTTTATAAAGAAGCAAAAGAGAAAAAACATTAGAACACTGGGTTTCTTGCTTTCCATTCTTTCAGAAATTAATAACAATTATAATGACAAAGCTCCAGTTTTTGATCCTTTACATATAGTCATTACTTGTTCCTCATAACAGCCCTATGAAATAAGCTAATATTAATTGTACCTCATTTTTTAGATGAGGGCTCTGAAGCATAGAGGTAAATGAGTTGCTCAAAGTCACACAGATAGTGACTAGCAAAGACAGCCCTTAAACCCAGACTCTTTGGCTTTAAAGCCCAGTGTTTAACTAGCTACACTGAATTGTCTACTCTCAAAGAACAAATACAAACTGATTAAAGTACTAGAAAACAGTTAAAAACATATCTGCAAGCAGTAGGGGACCAGGAGACGGAAATCTCTGCTACTCCATTGCTCTGCCCTAAGCCCCTTAGATTTCTGAACCTATTTTCTCAGCCATAAAACCAGTGCTCTCTTACAACTCTTAATAATTTTCTTGGGGCACCTGGGTGGCTCAGTTGGTTAAGCAACTTGCCTTTGGCTTAGGTCATGATCCTGGAGTCCTGGGATTGAGTCCTGCTGCGGGCTCCCTGTTAGGCAAGGAATCTGCTGCTCCCTACAACACTCCTCATGCTCTCTCTCATTCTCTCTCTCTCAAATAAATAAAAATAAAAAATATATAATAATTTTCTTGTTCCTGAGTGCAAAATAATCACAGATCAGCCACCATAAACCCGAAACTCCTACCACACTTACTTTCTGTGTAATTTGTCCCACCCTTCATCTCGTTCTTATTCAACTTTTCTTGTATATTGTCACCTCAAGTACTCAAAGTCAGCGAACTTACCTCTTTGAGCATTCAGTCCAGTAGTATATATAGTATGTGTCCTTACCAGTACTTAAATAAGGCAAATTATTGACTTCAAATTAAAATGTGACATAGAAGAGAGAAATCTGATTAAGGTAGAAAAATTGATTTTAAGTATTCTGGACTAGGTAAGCTTTTGAATTTAGTCTAGGAGATACTGTGGATAAATACCTAATCAAAGAGAAGGGGAGGGCACTTGGATGGCTCAGTATGTTAAACTGCTGACTCTTGATTTGGGCTCAGGTTATGAGTTGTGAGGTGGGGCTCTGCGCTCGGCATGGAGCCTGCTTAAGATTCTCTTTTTCCCTCTGCTCATCTTCCCCCACCTAAAAAAAAAAAAGAGAGAGAGAGAGAGAGAGAAGGAAGGAAAAGAAAGTGACATTTAATGAATATTTTCCATATGCCAGTTACTGTATTAAGCACATAACATAATATCTTGTTTAATCCACCTGTATGCATCTCTGCAAAGTAGATACTCTTACCTATTAAAGTAAATACTGTTTTACTGTTTTCCCCAATTTCATAGGTAAAGCGTAAAAATTTTGTTAGTAGCAGAGGGATGTGCATGATTTGTTAGGTTAGGAGAAAATGGCCTTGTCGTGTGGCGAACTCATGTCACAATAAACCCAGTTACGGCAATGTGTGGTGCATCCTTAGAGGAAATCAAAGGGAAGGGGACCAACATTAATTAGCTACCTTAACTAAGGCCCACACTTTGTTGGATATTTAATCATATCATTCAGTCTTCACAATACACCTCTGAAGGGCACATTACTCTTAAATTTGTCAATCCAGAAACAGACCAAGCAGCATTAATGTATGTCAACTATTGCTACACAGAGCCTGGAAAGGGCGGAGGCAGAATCAAAACCTGACTGACCTCAAAATCCTCGTCATTTTCACTACACCATGTGGCCATTCTATACTGCCACTTTTTAGTCCAATGGAATTTATTAGAAATACAGATTACCAGGCTACACTCAGCTCATTAACTATTTGTTCACTAAATAGTGAACTAACCAAAAGTATCACTTAAGGGGAAAAGCCATATACTTTTTTCTTTACTTTTGGTTTAATAGTTTTAAAAAACTTTTTTTTTTTTAAGATTTTTTTTTTATTTATTTATTTGACAGAGAGAAATCACAAGTAGGCAGAGAGGCAGGCAGAGAGAGAGAGAGAGAGGAGGAAGCAGGCTCCCTGCTGAGCAGAGCCTGATGCGGGACTCGATCCCAGGACCCTGAGATCATGACCTGAGCCGAAGGCAGCGGCTTAACCACTGAGCCACCCAGGCGCCCTTAAAAAACTTTTTTAAATTTAAATACTTTTCCTGCTCTTCTAAGGTATATTGACATATTTATCATAGTTGTATTTTCTCCAACACTAAAATAATGGTACACAGGGATACAGTTTTCATTTGCAGCAATTCTTTAGTTAGTGCTTAAAAAGACAGCCGAGGGATAAAAATGAATAAAATATAATCCTTCCAAGGAATTTAAAATATCCTGTAAAATTAAGTGTCTCAAACAACAGAGGAAAGTTAAAATGAGAAGAAAAGCACAATCGTAGTAAAAAAAGCTAGAACATATTTAGGTAGGGGCGGGCCCGCAAGCCCCTTTTACCAACCATCCAGGTAATTCTGATTCATATTCAAGCTTGAGAATCACTGTTTAGCAGAAGGGAAATTATAACAACCATTTTCCTTCTCTAACAAGAATATGTATTGTTTTTGTTTTCTGGTTAGAAAAGTAATTACGTAATCATTGAATGTAGTATAAAGAATAAAAGTCAACTCAGAACAAAAATCACTCAGAGGTAATGGCTATTGACCTTTTTTTTTTTTTTTTTTTTTTTTAGCATTGACCATTTTCATGAAGTTCAGGATTTCAAGGACCTTTCAGCCTACCCAGTGCAACACCTTTTTGGAGGTCTAAATCCTCGTTCTCCTCCTTTTAGTTGCCCTGTAAATCTTGCAGCTACTCCTTCTGCTGTGTTCTGCTACTTGCTGTTACTGCAGAACTTTGAATTTACCTCCATTGTAGTCCATTTCAGTTCATACTGTGATCGTTGGTTAACCAGTTCATGCCTTCAGGATTACATCACGCTCATCTTTCTGTCCTTTGCAACCGACTCACATACACACACACATAGTGGGTGCTCAATAAATATTTAGAACAAATGAATTAGTAATTTAATGAAAAAAAACTATGAAAATACTGAAACATATTTAATGCTTCTTATCAGGGTCCTAATTAGACCTAACTCTGATAGTCTAATTAACCACAGAAATATTCTTTTAGAAGAATTCCTCCAACACAGAAGTTTCTAGACCTTAAAGTTTGACGATCAGTAAATCTCAAAGGGTAAATAAAGAAAATGTACAGGATATTTAGTCCTCTCTAACAATATGAAAGGCACCTGAGACATTCTAGGTCACAATTTCCACCATCTTCTACAGTTTATTTTTATGTCATTTGTTTAATATCAGTTTACCTTGAATTTTCATTCTCCTCCAGCAAATACCCCATTTTTCTCCACCTCTTTCAAGCAAAGCAATGGTCTCTCCTTGCCAGCTCTACTAGTTCTCCACGTTACTATGTCCAATAAATGCTCTCAGCCCTTTTTTTAAAAGATTTTTTAAAATTTGTTCTTGAGAGACAGAGACAGAGAGAGGCAGAGGCAGAGGAAAAAGCAGGCTCCCTGCAGAGCAGGGAACCTGATGCGGAACTCAATCCCAGGACGCTGGGATCATGACCTGAGCAGAAGGCAGAAGCCTAACCAAGTGAGCCACCTAAGTGCGCTCAGTCCTTTTTTAAAAATTCAGTTTATTTAAACAAACAGGTAAAAAAAATACCGTCTGCCTCTGGCACCCATCAATCTGTTCTCTGTACCTAGAAGCTTAATATATATATTTTTTAGATTATACATGTAAGAGAGATCATATGGTATTTGACTTTGTCTGACTTACTGCACTTAGTGTGATGCCTTCTAGATCCATCCATGTTGTTACAAAAGACAAGATCTCATTCTTTTCTATGACTGAGTTCCATTGTATATATATATATACACCACAATTCCTTTACCCAGTCATCCACTGATGGATACTTAGCTTGTTTCCACATCTTGGCTATTGTAAATAATGCTGTAATGAACATGGGGATGTAGATATCTGTTTGAGTTAGTGGCTTTCTCACCTTTAGATAAATACCCAGAGGTTAAATTGCTGGATCATATGGTATTTTTATTTTTAATTTTTTTGAGGAACCAGCATACTATTTTCCATAGTGTCTACACCAGTTTACATTCCCACTAGCAGGTCACAAGAGTTCCCTTTTCTCCACACCCTCACCCACATTTCTTATTTCTTGTCTTTTTGATACTAGACGTTCTAATAGTGATGTCTCATGGTTGTGATTGGCATTTCCCTAAGAGTAATAATATAAAGCATCTTATTATGTACCTATTGGTCATCTGTATATTTTTGTTTGTTTGTTTGGAAAAGTATCTGTTCACATTTTCTGCCCATCTTTTAACTGGATTGTTCGAGGGTTTTTTTGCTGTTGAGTAATATGAGTTATGTTTCAGATATTAGTCCAGTATCAGACATGTTATTTAGAAATATTTTACCCATTCAGTAGGTTGCCTTTTCATCCTGTTGATGGTTTTCTTTGCTGTGCAGAAGCTTTTCAGTTTGGTGTTTATGTTTGTTCTTGTTGCTTTTGGTGTCAGGTTTCAAAAAATCATCTCCAAGACTTATGTCATGGAGCTTACTACCAATGTTTTCTTATAGTTTTATGATTTCAGGTTCTAGTCTTTAATTCATTTTGAGGTGATTTTTGTGTACAATGCAAGATAGTGGCCCAGTTTTATTCTTATGCACATGGCTGTCCAGTTTTCCCAACATCATTTATTAAAGAGACTATTTTTTTTCCCATTGCATGCTCTTGGCTTCTTTGTCTTCAACTAATTGACCATATATGCAGGGGTTTATTTCTGAGGTTCCTGTTCTGTTCCATTGATACATTTGTTTTGGCTGAGTACCATACTGTTTTAATTAGGATAGCTTTGTGACATAGTTTGAAATTAGGGAGCATTATGCTTCTTTCTCAAGAGTGCTTTGGCTATTTGGGGTCTTTTATGGTTCCATACAAATGCTGGGATTTTTTTTTGCTCTGCTTTTGTGAAATATGCCATTGGTGGTTTGTTAGGGATTGCACTGAGTCTGTAGATTGCTTTGGGTAGTACAGACATTTTCACCAATATTAATTCTTCCAATCCATGAGCATGGAATATCTTTCCATTTATTTCAGCTATTTTGATCAATTTACTTTTAGCATTTTTTTCAGGATATAAATACAGGGGTTTTTTGTTTTGTTTTTCTGTTTTTACTATAGTAGATCCCATTGCATATTTGGTACATTCTTTAATGTTTTTTTCATTTAATAATTTCCCACTTCATTATATATTCTCTAGAAACATTATTTTTAATGGATACTTAATAATCAGTTCTTTACTGCTGAATGTTTTATTGTTTCATTTTAAAATGCTACTGCTTTAGATATGCATTACGTATATTTACATTACATTTACATGTATGTTATTTACATGTATATATTTAATTATGTTTCCTCCAGGAAAGTTAAACCGATTTGCTCTCCACTCTTGATTCAGTTAACATATTTATTAAACATCTACCATGGGTTACACACCAGAAATTTTTATTGCAATGAACAAAATAGATATACTCTTTGTTCTCAAGGAGCTTTTGGTCTTAAGACATTCAATCTGGGCACCTGGGTGGGTCAGCCGGTTAAGCGTCCAACTCTTGATTTTAGCTCAGGTCATGATCTCAGGGTTGTAAGAATGGCTCTGGTGTGCTCAGTGTGGAGCCTGCTTAAGTTTTTCTTCCTCGGCCCCTCCCTCCTCATGTGTGTTCTCTCTTTCTAAAAAACAAACAAGCAAACAAAAAACACTGAATTTGTACAGTTAAAAGAGAAATCCATCCCATTTGATAGGTAGAGATGGTGCTCATTGTTTTAAATTGTCATTGTTTAACTTAGTGAGCTTGGGTACTTTTTATAGACAGGGACTCTCTCCTTAGTCAAACTTGAGCCAGTCTCCTCTGAGTCCTCTTGTGGACTAGATCTTCACCTTGGGCTCTGTGCTTGGTCCACTTAATTTGGTCTTAGCAAGAATCCTGCTGAGTCAGTTTAGCAAAAATCCTCCACCCTTGATACCTGATCACTTTTTGATATCTGATCAAATATCTCATACCCGCAACTCTCCATATGTTATCTCCTTGGCCTGCCTTCAGTGAGAATCCTACTGAGTAAATCTAGCAAGAATCCCCCTAGCTTGATGTTTCTCCTCTCAGGAATTCTCTCTTCACTGACCCCCACCCTTGGCTATAAATCTCCTACCATCCTGGTTGTATTTGGACTTGAGCTCCATCCTTCTCCCCTAGTACAAAACCCTCATTGCAACTGCAATAGTTCTTTTTAAATAAAATTTTCCTGTCTTTGGCAAGTGTCATGAAAATTTTTTTCTTTAACATCATGCTCATTACTTCATTCATTAGTTATTTAGTTAAATACCTGTCACATGCCAAAACTGTGCTAGCGTTACACGATTTCTTTGACCTTGGTGCCTGCGGTTTTTGGTCTTGCTTCTTTGTTTTGGTCTTGCTTCTTCAAAGAACCAAGAGGTAAACCAGATAAAGAGTGGCACAGGGAAGATATGGAACAGAATAAACAAGGTTTCTCCTTGTAAGAGAGTTTACACTGGGGTCTGGGTGAGGACAACACAATAAATAAGCAAACAAGTCAAGGAAAATGTTAGATAGTGATGAATGCAATACGGATAATTAGACTAGGGTGATGTGATAGAGTACTTGTGTGACTACTTTAGGTTGGATGTTCAAGTCTTTATGTACTAATAACATTAATTAAAACCATTATCACATAAATGGAAAGCCCTTTTTCCCAATTTGGTCTTTGGGCTTTTTTTTTTTTTTAAGATTTTGTTTATTTATTTATTTGACACAGAGAGAGAGCGCATGAGAGAGGGAACATAAGCAGGGAAAGGGAGAAGCAGGCTTCCCCAGGGGCAGGGAGCCCAATGCGGAGCTTGATCCCAGGACTCCTGGGATCACGAACTGAGCCGAAGGCAGATGTTTAACCTACTGAGCCTCCCAGGTGCCCCTGGGCACTTTTTTTTTTTTTTTGATGACTTATTTTTAAAACTATTTTTCTAGTTATGATAATACATAATCATTTTGTAAAATTTGGAAATATAGAAAAGCATAAAAAAGGAAATAAAAATAATTGATCTTATTATTCACTAGAAAACCCCACAACAGTTAGAAGGATATCCTTCCTATCATTTTCAGTGTGCATGTATATTACCAACGAACGTCTGTGTTATAGTTTTAGTTTATAAAGAATATACTGCATTACAGCCTGTCCTATGTGCAAGGACCTCTAAGAGGCATTGAAAATTTTTCAAATGATTAGAATAATAAGCAAAAATAGACATGAGACTTACAGATTTAAAAAATCATACATTTTTCCAAAAAAATCATAAATTTTTCAGTTTAGCTTGGGTAGAGTAGGCAAGAAGATGGTTAGGATATAAACATTAATCAAATAAATGTAAAATTTGAGGATAGAAGTTTTATCTCATTAACCACAATATCCTCAGCACATAAAATAGTGCTGGGGAGCCAGTGGTTTATTTTCATTAATTTGTATTTTTCATTCTCTCATGAGTATAAAAATATTCTCTCCGTTATTATATCCATTTCCCTTTCTAATTTTGTGTACTTATTTTTTTCTCCCATTTAATTTGGCCAGACCAACTGTTGTCTGTATTTTCAAAGAAACTGCTATTAGGTTTTTAAAAACTGTGGAGATTTTTCTAATTCATTATTTTCTGCCTTTATTTATATTTTGTTTTTCCTTTGGCTTCACTTTGCTTTATTTTGTTATGGTTCTAATTATTCAGACAGATATTTGGTTGATTTGCTTTTTTCTTATTTCAAAGTAAAACCATTTAAAGCTAAGACTTTCACTCAGTCAATATAGATCAATATAGATTTCACATGTCGTAGAAGTTTTCACTTTTCTCTACCAATTCTTTAGAATTCTAATTACAATAAATAAATAAATACTCTAACTACATTTTACAATGTTTAGTCCCTCTTTGTCCCAAGCTTATTTAATGTCCTGTTTACTCTTTTGTCTTCTTGTTTTGTTTTTAAGAGCTTAGACTAGCATTTAGACTAGATCCTATAACTTTATGTTAGCTGTTACTATTATGAAATTGTTTTTTTTCTTTCAATAATAATTTTTCACATTTGAATTATAAAAATATACTGATTAAGTTCTTTGTTTGCCTTATTTCAATGCCTCTAGAGAGTTCTTTTATACAATGATCTTTGAATTTTGGGGGTCTTCTCTCAAACAGGTGGAATATATCATCAAGCAGTTTGTTTCTACAAAGATAGAATGATATGCCTCTAAAACAAATCTGTGTGAATGTGTCTTTGTTGCCTTTACAAGTTAAAGAGAAGATACACTGGTTAACTACAGAATTCCTGGATGTATTTTTTTTCCTTCAAATCTTTAGAAATTTCCCCAGTGTCCTCTAATATTTATTTTTGAGGAAAAGTCTAAAACCTTCCCTATTTTTGTTCCTTTGTAGTAAATTTTACTGTAGGATTCTTTACCCTTAAAATTCAAAACTTACAAGGGTGGGTCTACACAATAGTTTCTTTTATTTATTTATGTATTTATTTATTTAGATTTTATTCATTTATTTGACAGAGAGAGAGAATGCACAAGCGGGTGGAACAGGAAAGGGAGAAGCAGACTCTCCACTTGGCAGGGAGCCCGATTTGGGGCTAGATCCCAGGACCCTGAAATCATGACCTGAGCTGAAGGCAGACACTTAACCGAATGAGCCACCCAGGTGCCCCTCGGTCCCATCTTTCTATACAAATCTTTCTAGGAGTCTTCTGACTACACAGCTACTATACACAGCTGATGTCCTATGATTTCCCTTCACCATCATCTTGGTAGTTCCCTTTCCCTCCTCCTATGTTGGAACCTCTGTTTTCTGTATCCCATCTTTCTTATTTTGATAAGAATAACCCTCTTAGCTTGATAAGAATTATCCTCAGTACCTTCTCTAGAAGAGTGTACAGAAGGAAAATTTTTGGAAAAATACCATGTCTGACATGTTTTTATTCTACTCTAATACTTGATTATTTGGTTAGTATACAATTCTAGGATAGAAATAATTTTTTGCAGAATTTTTAAGGCATTGCTCTATTATCTTCTAGCTTTCAGAGTTATTCTTAGGCAGTATAAAGTCATTCTGATAATGGACTCTTTGTATGTGAATCTTTCTCTCTCTCTCTCTCTCTTTTTTTTCTCTCTCTCTCTGTTTATAGGATATTCTATTTGTCCCCAGTATTATCCTAGAAATACATATACTGCAGTTCTGGAAATTTTTCTTAAATTATCTCACTGATGATCCTTACCCATCTGTTTTCTTCTAATTTTTCTTTGGGAATTTTCTCTTCTATTTTCCCTCTCTCTGTTTTAAAAAAAAAACAAACACATTTTTTTGTTTATTGGGTAGACTCTTTCTCACCTTTATCTTCCAATTCTTCTACTGAATATTCGAAATATTTATCATATTTTTAATTTCAGGAAATTATTCTTCAGTCATTTCTTTTTATATGATTCTGTTCTTATTTCACGAATATAATATCCCCTTCAGGATTAATGACTTTTTTTTTGTTTGTTTTCCTTACATGGTCTCTTTTGCATCAAGCTGCCCTTTTCTATTTATTTGGCTGACTTGGTCTTTTTGTCTCCTATCAAGACTTTCCTTAACTAATCTGACAATCCTTGGCTGTGTATTCAGATTTAAGGCTGGGGATTTGAATAGATGACTAGAAACTGAGTGCTTAAATAGGATTGGTTGACTGTGAGCACTGCTATAGGGTAAACCTCTGAACTTTGTTTCTTTTTTTTTAACTCTACTTTTTTTTTTTTTTTTTTTAAGATTTTATTTACTTCAGAGAGAGAGTGAGAAAAGGAGAGAGATTACAAGCCGGGGAAGGGTGGAGGGAGAAACAGACTCCCCACTGAGCAGGGAGCCCAATGTGGGGCTCTATCCCAGGACCTTAGGATCCTGACCTGAGCCAAAGGCAGACACTTAACTGACTAAGCCACCCAGGTGCCCTTGAAGTTCGATTCTTTAGACCTAAGCTGGTGAGATTTCTCCAGAAAAGATGCTTTTCATGTATTGCCTGGAGGTGAAGACCAAGTCATCTATGTTGGAGATCGATCCCGATTAGGGGAGAGACCAGCGGGTGCTGGCATGCAGTGTGCAATTCCTTAATCTTCTCAGCATTGATGCTGTATTTTGGTTTCCCAGAGAAGAGATCCTCTCTTTTTTACTCTGTTCAGAGAAAAACCTTTAGTCTTTTGCCGGGGCTGGAGAGGGCAGTCACCTGGCCACTCAGACTCAGGGAGGAAATCTGGATTGCTTCTTAAATTTTCAATCAGTTCTTCGTTTGGCATCTTTTGCAACCAACTCCGGAGCATTTTGGAGACTCAGTAGTACATGGGGTTTACTTTTAGCTTTCTCCCCTGGTCTGCTAAATATTTACTACTCTTTTATTCTCCCTCTTCTAAAAGTTTAGTGCAGCTTTCCCCTGTAGTTTTTTTTTTTTTTTTTTTCCCTTGCCTTTGTGGATTGATCCCCCTAAAAGCTGATATTTTCTTTCTTTCTTTCTTTCTTTCTTTCTTTCTTTCTTTCTTTCTTTCTTTCTTTCTTTCTGCTCATATTTTCTTTGGAACAACTATGTACATGTCAGATCTTTATTCTCTGTCCTTTGAGTCTGTGACATCCTCTCTCATCATCCTCATGCTTTTCTCATTTCCTCTACTTTGTCAAGTTTGCCCTGCATACCATTCAGCTTTTTATTGTATCTAATGGAGCTTTAGATTCTGCATTTTAGTTTCCTTACAAATGCCCCTTGCCTTATCTACCTTCCTTTGACTCTTCTCTACCTGACTCCCAGTTCCCCCTTTTCATCTTTTTTTTTTTTTTAAGATTTTATTTATTTATTTGTCATAGAGAGAGAAGCGAGAGCAAGCACAGGCAGACAGAGTGGCAGGCAGAGGCAGAGGGAGAAGCAGGCTCCCCGCCAAGCAAGGAGCCCGATGTGGGACTCGATCCCAGGACGCTGGGATCATGACCTGAGCCGAAGGCAGCTGCTTAACCCACTGAGCCACCCAGGTGTCCCCCGCCTTTTCATCTTCATTTGTGTCTCATCTATCACCTCTTCTGTGTGTGTGTGTGCACTTTTTTGAATTTTTATTGCAAATATAAAGTAGATGCTTTTTAAAGAAATTGCTTTTGGTAAATCTTGTTCAAAAGGTAGCCTTCTTTGACATCTTGAGTGCTGTTTTGCTTTTTCGTGCTATAGAATCTTTTCATAAATCTACTTGAGGTTTTTTTTTTTTTTTTCTATTTAATTATCCCAGATAAGCAGTGTTGCTTTGAGTCTCAATATTTTTCTGAGTCACTTTAGGAATTTCAGTCGGTTGTTGGGTGAAGCTAGTGGTCATCTAGGCAGATGTTTTCTTAAGTTGGGACTCAGCCTTTTCACTTTGGAAGTTTGTTGTATTGACTGAAATGGGCACTTTAAGAATTGAACTAAGATATACTTGCTATAAGTAATGTAAAATGTAAACTGAGGCTCCTGAAATGGTCAGAGAGAACAGTATGAATGTTGTTGGCCCATCCTTAGTGAGGCACGTGTTCTTGGGATCTTTTTTTAAAATAATTTTTAAATTTTTTATTAACATATAATATATGATTAGCCCCAGGGGTACAGGTCTGTGAATCATCAGGCTTACACACTTCACAGCACTCACCATAGCACATACCCTCCTCCTTGGGATCTTTTTGTCATCAGTCCATATCCTCTTAGCTGCCATCAGTCCATTTCCTCTTAGTTGGATTTTGAAGGTGTGTGGTGTATGTCTAGGGAACAACAAGGAAGCTACCCTTCATCCACATGAGTGTTAAATCTAGGACTTTGGGTCTAAATACTTTACCACTGTTTGCCTGAACAAGCACTCATCAAATACTCACAATAAGAATATATTCCTAGAAGTCTTATTCTGACTGCTTAGAATTGTGATACTCAAAGTAGTCTGTAGATTAGTGTCAGTCCTTCAACTCTTCCTTACGGGTTCACATTGAGATAAGGACATAAACTGAAAACAAATATTTATAATATTATACATTCCATATAATTTACAGTACAATTGAAACACTTTGGAGATGAAAGGAGATAATGATTCTGCACCCCTAATTCTAGTATTCCAGTATTTCCCCACACCACTGATTCTCTGACACCAGCTGGGTATCCTGCAATTTTCCTCAATTCTAGTATTACCTACCTGGAGATAGCATCAGGTCCCTCAGGCTAAGGGCTCAGTCCTACAAGACTGCCCACCCCTTTAGATGCTAATCACAAACCCATTTTGCCCCCTGGGCTTCCTACTGACTGGTTATAAATGGGAGGTTACAATGACCCCCTCCTTAGGTTCCATTAATATGCTAGATGGGTTCACAGAACTCAGAGAAACATTTTACTTATGAGATAATCAGTTTATTATCAATGGGTGTAACTGAGGAACAGCCAGATGGAAGAGATATATAGGGCAGGTACTTGGGAAGGGCCACTGAGCTTCCTTCCGCTCTCTCCCAGCCACTCTCATGGCATCTTCACATGTTTGCCAATACAGAAGCTCTCCAAACCCCTTCCTTTTGGGTTTTTATGGAGGTTTTATTATATAGGCATGGTTGATTAAATCATTGAGCATTGGGAATTATTTAACCTCTAGCCTGACCCATCCCAGGAGGTAGGGGGAGGAGAACACTGAAAGTCCCAACCCTTCAGTCACATGGTTGGTTCCCCTAGCAACCAGCCCCAATCCTTAGGTACTTTCCAAAAGTCATTTTACTGACGTAAACTCAGGTGTGGTTGAAAAAAGGTTTATTATGAATAAAGACATCTTTATCACTCTTTTTATTTCTCTATTTTTTATCTTTTTTTTATCTTAAGCAAATCTATTTTCAGTGTGGAGCCCTATGGAGGCTCAATCTCAGGTTCCTGAGATAATGACCTGTGGACACTTAACTGACTAAGCCTCTCAGGTGGCCAACATGTCTATCACTCTTATCACTTAAGAAATTACAACGGTTTGGGACACCTGAGTGGCTCAGTGGGTTAAGCCTCTGCCTTCGGCTCAGGTCATGATCTCAGGGTCCTGGGATCAAGCCCCACATCGGGCTCTATGCTCCTCAGGGAGCCTGCTTCCTCCTCTCTCTATGCCTGCCTCTCTGCCTACTTGTGATCTCTGTCAAGTAAATAAATAAAATCTTTAAAAAAAAAAAGAAAGAAAGAAAGGAATTTCAAGGGTTTTAAGAGCTCTGTGACTGAAGCAGGGAGGAAGACCAAACATATATTTCTTATTATAAATCACAATATCACAGGGTGCTATTAATAGTTATGCCAGAACAATACACAACAACCATATCTTCCAGGCAAACTGGAACATGGTTACTTCATCCTTAGAATTTACTAGAGATAGAGCCCTGTGGACTCACCTATCAAATTACTTCCTAAACCTTCTTTTTCCTGAGTGTAATATACCCTAATTCCCAAATCCCAGGCCCCACATACTGATAAGATAGCTCCGCAATTACAGTTGAACCCTTTGTGCCTACCACTTCCAAACCATTCCTGGAAGCTGACATAATTAGACACTGTGTCTTGACCACTTGGCCCAAGTCAAGACTTAAACCAGGGACTGTCTTTCCCCGAAAGGGTATCTTTGAGGGCCAGGCTCCAGTCTTCAGCCATACCTCAATGAGGAGTCTTAAAATATCACTTATGGCTATGACCTTTGAATAAACTGCATTGACCTCAATTCAAGTGCCTCTCAGCAAATATTTTCCAAGGAGTTCCTTTTGCCAGTGGCCTTGATTTAATAAGAGGGCAGAGATTACAGTACATTGACATCTATAGTCTTTCAGCTAGGCCTTCAGGAAATACCATACCATGTTTTCACTGACATAATCACTAAGTTCATTTTTTTTGACTCCGTATTCCTTCATACATTTTTTAAAGCTGACCTTTTTGGTTTTTTTGAAAAGTAATCTGTATACCCAACGTGGGGTTTGAACTCACCCCCGCAAGATCAAGAGTCACATGCTCAACAGACTGAGCTAGCCAGGTACCCCTCCCCTCATACATTTTAAAGTTGACATATAGGGCGCCTGGGTGGCTCAGTGGGTTAAGCCGCTGCCTTCGGCTCAGGTCATGGTCTCAGAGTCCTGGGATCGAGTCCCGCATCGGGCTCTCTGCTCGGCGGAGAGCCTGCTTCCCTCTCTCTCTCTGCCTGCCTCTCCATCTACTTGTGATTTCTCTCTGTCAAATAAATAAATAAAATCTTTTAAAAAAAATAAAAATTAAAAAAAAATAAAGTTGACATATAAAAATTTTCATCATAAGTTTAAATAATTACAAAGGATATAATTTATGGCACCTTAAATATACTGTCATTTAAAAATAAAACTGTTCAAGGGTACCTGGGTGGTTAAATCTCTGCCTTCAACTCAGGTCATGATTCCAGGGTCCTAGGATGGAGTCCCATGTCACGCTCCCCCGCTCCCTGCTCTGGGGGCGGGGAATGGGGGGGAGGTGGGCGGGGAGTGGAGGGTGTCTACTTTTCCCTCTCCCACTACCTGTACCCCATGCTTGTGCTCTCTATCTCTCTCTCTCTCAAATAAACAAAACCTTTTAAAAAACAAAAATAAAACTGCTCTTCACTCTTTCCAATGTGTTCAATGGAGACTAAATACCACACATGCGATGGAATGAAAGTATTCACTAGCATCTATTTTAAAATACTTAGATTCTTCTACAGCTAGGAATTTCACATTATCCCTTTTTCTTCTAGAACACATATTTCTAATTCCCCCACAGAATTTTATCTTGAAGCAATAGAATTATGTGCTTGAAATTTTTTCATTGAGTGTATCATTGTATTTCTCTACAACAAATTAACCTTAAGTTTTAATTTCCTGTTAAGTGTTTAAAAAATTCCTTCTGGTTGACTCGTTGTTTATCAAGACAATTATTTGCTTTCTACAGTTGATTGAAACAACAAACATGATACAAATTTTGATAAATTGAGAAAAAGCAAAAGTATATTGGGAAGGCATTTCTTCACAAGGTGAATGGGCTTTTTAAAATTTGCCTGTTTTTTATTTTTATAGATGCAAGTACTGGGAAAACTTTCTTCAAACATAAATGGTTGGGACCTGAAGGAGTTTTCCTTTAGTCCTATCACTTATCCTTTGCGCTCCTAAGATACATGCAAAAATAAAATAAAATAAAATAACATAGAAGGATCTACTCAAAAATTACTTTTAACAATATATCAACTTTAACTTAATTAATCCTCTTATATTCGATCAAAAGCAGAAAATTGAAAACTACCACTTGCAGAAATGTGTTATCCCAGTACTGGAACCATCTTCTTCCTCTACTTCTGGGAAATATATATAAAAGGTCTTACCAAGATTTAGCACAGGACCACTGTTCTTTCCCTAAAAACTATCTCGTTTAACCCAATATTCTCAAAAAGGGTTAAGAAAATAGAAGTAATATTGGGCGCCTGGGTGGCTCAGTGGGTTAAGCCGCTGTGTTCAGCTCAGGTCACGATCTTGGGGTCCTGGGATCGAGTCCCGCATCGGGCTCTCTGCTCAGCAGGGAGCCTGCTTCCCTCTCTCTCTCTGCCTCTCTGTCTACTGTGATCTCTCTCTGTCAAATAAATAAATAAAATTAAAAAATATAGAAGTAATATTAATTTCAAAGCATCCTTGCCAATATAATATTTCTTAATAAAATGCTATTTTTATAAGGTAATTTAAATATATTTTTGTCAAAACTGTGGAGATAGATTAACTTATGGAACTGGCACATAATCTGATTTATTATAATAAAGTCAGTCCTCTCTGTCAAACCACCAGGTAAATTAAACTTACTTTATGAGAAAAATCTAGTTTCTTTTTCCCCAACTTTGTTTTCAATACAAATATGTGGTTAAGGGTGCCTGGGTGGCTCAGTGGGTTAAGCCGCTACCTTCGGCTCAGGTCATGATCTCAGGGCCCTGGGATCGAGTCCTGCATCAGGCTCTCTGCTCAGCAGGGAGCCTGCGTCCTCCTCTCTCTCTCTATGCGTGCCTCTCTGCCTACTTCTGATCTCTCTCTGTCAAATAAATAAAATCTTTTAAAAAAAATATGTGGTTAAATGTTTCAAGAAAGATTATAAAACATTGAGAAGTAAATTACAGATAGTATCCAACGACATTACTAAAAGCAATCACGATTTTTTTTTTTAAAGATTTTATTTATTTATTTGTCAGAGAGAGAGCAAGCGAGAGCGAGCATAGGCAGACAGAGTGGAAGGCAGAGTCAGAGGGAGAAGCAGGCTCCCTGCGGAGCAAGGAGCCCGATGTGGGACTCGATCCCAGGACGCTGGGATCATGACCTGAGCCGAAGGCAGCTGCTCAACCCACTGAGCCACCCAGGCGTTCCCTAAAAGCAATCACGATTAAAATAGATCTGGGGTGCTTGGGTGGCTCAGTGGGTTAAGCGTCTGCCTTCAGCTCAGGTCATGATCCCATGGTCCTGGGATCGAGCCACACATTAGGCTCTCTGCTCAGCGGGGAGCCTGCTTCCCTTTCTCTCTCTCTGCTTGCCCCTCTGCCTACTTATGATCTCTGTCTGTCAAATAAATAAATAAAATCTTAAAAAATATACATATAGATAGATCTGGGGTGTCTGGGTGGCGCAGTCAGTTAAGCATCCAACTCTTGATTTAGGCTCAGGTCATAATCTCAGATTGTGAGAATGAGCCCGGCATAGGGCACTGTGCTGGGTATGGGGCCTGTTTGAGATTCTCTCTCTCTCCTTCTCTTTCTGCCCCTACCCTCATTCTCTCCCTATCTAAAATAATAATAATAATAATAATAATAATAATAGTAGTAGTAGTAGTAGTAATATAGGGGCGCCTGGGTGGCTCAGTGGGTTAAGCCGCTGCCTTCGGCTCAGGTCATGATCTTAGGGTCTTGGGATCGAGTCCCGCATCGGGCTCTCTGCTCAGCAGGGAGCCTGCTTCCTTCTCTCTCTCTCTCTGCCTGCCTCTCAGTGTACTTGTAATTTCTCTCTGTCAAATAAATAAATAAAATCTTTAAAAAAAAATAATAGTAGTAATATAGATCTACTCTAACTGGCTTTTATGTTTTATGTTATGAAACAAGATGAAAAGAATATGCTATTTCTTTGTTAACTATTTTGAAATAATGAACTAAAATGTTTGCTAAAGTTATAAATAAGTTATTTAGTAAGCAAGGATTATGATAAAAGGTACTGCATTTTTTTTTTATTAAAATTGTGGAATGTATGAAATACATGCTTTGGCCTTTTAGAATAAGAATCATGTATAAAAATCAGAAATAGCCCTGTTAACTCTTTTGATATGTTCAAACTTTCCTTGTGTGTTTAATAAAAGAGAAAGGTACAAACTAAAAACTCATTGACCTGGCAACTAGCATATACTTTAATTTTCTGTTTTTAATAGGAAAATAGAAAATATTAAGCATTTAGTTGGATGAAATATATATTTCACTATATTATTTATAAAATAGATTTTAATTTTATGGAATCACATGGAATTTTTTTAAAATTAAGCAAACTTTTTCATCAAAAGTCATATAGTAGTAATACCAGAAAACACTCAACTTACATTTAAAAGAGTCAATGTGACAAGCTTGTCCTGCTTATTCAGTGTGAAGATGCCTTTCTTTCCAGCTAATGATGTGTCCTAAGGATGATTATTAAGAGTAACCTAAAAGAATTGCTTATGTCTAAAAAGTTTCTTATAGCCCTCAATATTTTTCACCAACACTTTCTTTGTTCTTCCCTCATGGGACTCCTCCTAAAATGCGATGCCTCCTTTGACAATGGTGGGGTGTGGATAGAAGAGGCAGAGTCATTTTTAAAAATTGGTATTATTCCCCCATAAGAGAATTAAGTATAAGATACAGAGCCTTAAAGAATGGTTTTAGTGACTTGATTAGTAATTAAAAGATGCTTCTTAGAAACCAGTATTTCCTATTGTCCTTTTGTCTGGCTGTCTGGAGGGTTTTGCCCAGGGAAGTAAATGGTCACAGGTATGCTTTCCTTTCTGTAAAGTGAGTGAGTGCAATTTCAAAAGGGATGGTGGGAGAGGGTCAACACACACCTTTAACACAGACAGGTCAATTTCAGGATATAATTCATATGAAAATAGAAACATCTTGAGTTAATTCCCCAACATTATATGCCGATGACCCCCTTGGATTACAATGTATGCATTCTCCCCCAACCTTCCCACACAGTTAATTGTGCTCCCAAGACATTTTTCAAAAAATTTAGAAAGGGGGCACCTGGGTGGCTCAGTGGGTTAAACCTCTACCTTCGGCTTGGGTCAAGATCCCAGGGTCCTGGGGAGCCTGCTTCCCTTCCTCTCTCTCTGCCTGCCTCTCTGCCTACTTGTGATCTCTGTCTGTCAAATAAATAAATAAAATCTTTAAAAAAAATTTAGAAAATAATAGGTGGCAGTGTTTCTGGAAACGTGGAGCATCTCCCATTACAAATACTTAGAATTGCTGGATGAGATATAAGGAAAAGTCTTTAAATATACAGCTGAACTTGCAAAAAAGGACAAATCTGCAGATAATGGAAAGGAAGCAGGAGCTCAAATCTGAGGGAAAAATCTCCAACTACCATTGCAGTTTCTGGGGGTATGAAGGGGTGGAGGAAGTTGCCATAAGCTAGGGACTGAGATTTTAAGGCATATTCAAGAATAAAAGATATGGTCTTAGACTTGCTCCAGATGGTAACTTGGAACAGAAATCTCTATGAGAAGCTAGAACTCTCAGAGGGCAGCACCCTTAGTGAAAGGGTAGTAAAAAAAAGAAAATTTCTCTAGCATGGGGAAATGACCAGAAAATATATATTTCTTTGTGCCTTCATTGGGTAACAAACCATTTTTCCACTGAAACATTGAAAACCTGGACCTTGGCTTTGGCTTTGACTTAACAGTACCCTTGTAGTCAGAAATCCCTAAATTAAGAAATTAGCAGATTGATCCCAGGACAGTAAAAAAAAAAAAAAAACCCAAGGCACTTATAGGACCAAATAAATGTAAAACCATTCTGGAAGGATGCTCCTTCACCTCAGGTCACCCAAGCAAAAATAAGTTTTATAATAAAAAAGCATAAAATTCGGGGCACCTGGGTGGCTCAGTGGGTTAAGCCGCTGCCTTCGGCTCAGGTCATGATCTCAGGGTCCTGGGATCGAGTCCCGCATCGGGCTCTCTGCTCAGCAGGGAGCCTGCTTCCCTCTCTCTCTCTGCCTGCCTCTCCATCTACTTGTGATTTCTCTCTGTCAAATAAATAAATAAAAATCTTTAAAAAAAAAAATAAATAAATAAAAATAAAAAAGCATAAAATTCAAAAAGAAATTAGCCATGAGCTTAGTCAGGAGACATTTAAACAAAAGGATTAGAGCCCTCAAATCTTGAAATATTAGACTGATTGTGTAGAAGAGAATATAACATGAATATGCTTAAAATTAATTTAGACTTAAAAGGAGAGATCAAAACCCTAAGATTAAGGGAAAGACCTTCTGAAGAAACAACAGATGGATGTAGGGAAACACAAAAAGGAAAAATTTAGAAATGGAAGATGTAATCCCAGAAGGTTAAAACAAATGGTTAAACAGCAGTTTAGACACAATTGAAGAGAAAGTACTAATTATTTTTTTAAAAGATTTTTATTTACTTATTTGACAGATCAGAAGTAGAGAGGCAGGCAGAGAGAGAGAGGGGGAAGCAGGCTCCCCGCTGAGCAGAGAATCCAATGCAGGGCTCGATCCCAGGACCCTGAGACCATGACCTGAGCCGAAGGCAGAAGCTTTAACCCACTGAGCCACCCAGGCATCCCGAGAAAGTACTGATTAACTAGAAGCTAAATCTGAGACTTGTACACAGAAGGCAGAAAAAAAAAGAGATTAATAAATATAGATGAAAAGTTGAGACATGGAGAAAAGGAACATCCTTATTTTTTATTTATTTTTATTTAATTTCATTTAATATAACATATAGTGTATTTAGTTTCAGAGGTAGAGTTCAGTGATTTATCAGTCTTCTGTAACACCCAGTGCTCATTACATCCCATGCCCTCCTTACTGTTCATCACCCAGTTACCCCATCCACCCCTCTGTCTCCTAGCAACTCTCAGTTAGTTTCCTCTAGTTAAGAGTCTCTCATGGTTTGTTTCCCCCTATGATTTCTTTCCATTCCGTTTTCCCTCCCTTCCCCTATGATCCTTTCTTTTGTTTCTTAAATGCCACATGTGAGTGAGAGCATATGACAATTATCTTTCTCTGATTGACTTAACCCTCTTAGCATAATACCCTCTAGTTCCATCCATGTCATTGCAAATGGCAAGATTTCATTTCTCTTTTGATGGCTGCATAGTATTCCATTGTATATATATATACCACATCTTCTTTATCCATTCATCTGTTGATGGACATCTGGGTTCTTTCCATAGTTTGGCTATTGTGGACATTGCTGCTATAAACATTGGGGTGCAGGTGTCCCTTCAGATCATTACATTTTTATCTTGGGGGAAATCTCACCATTCTGACTGGTGTGAGGTGGTATTTCATGGTGGTTTTGATTTGCATTTCCTGGATGGCCAGTGATGTTGAGCTTTTTTTCATGTATCTGTTGGCCATTTGGATGTTTTCTTTGGAGAAATGTCTGCTCATGTCCTCTGCCCATTTTTTTATTGGATTATTTGTTCTTTGAGTGCTGAGTTTGATAAATTCTTTATAGATTTTGGATACTAGCCCTTCATCTGATAAGATATTTGCAATATCTAGTAGTGCAATTGCTGTAGGGTAGCTCTATTTTTAACTTTTTGAAGAACCTGCTACTGTTTTCCACAGTGGCTGCACCAGCTTACATTCCCACCAACAATGTAAGAGGGTTCCCCTTTCTCCACATCCTCACCAACATCTGTAGTTTCCTGACTTGTAGCCATTCTGACTGGTGTGAGGTGGTATTTCATGGTGGTTTTGATTTGCATTTCCTGGATGGCCAGTGATGTTGAGCTTTTTTTCATGTATCTGTTGGCCATTTGGATGTTTTCTTTGGAGAAATGTCTGCTCATGTCCTCTGCCCATTTTTTTATTGGATTATTTGTTCTTTGAGTGCTGAGTTTGATAAATTCTTTATAGATTTTGGATACTAGCCCTTCATCTGATAAGATATTTGCAAATATCTTCTCCCATTCTGTCAGTTTTCTTTTTTTTTTTTTTTTAAAGACTTTATTTATTTGACAGAGAGAAATCACAAGTAGATGGAGAGGCAGGCAGAGAGAGAGGAGGAGGAAGCAGGCTCCCTGCTGAGCAGAGAGCCCGATGCGGGACTCGATCCCAGGACTCTGAGATCATGACCTGAGCCGAAGGCAGCGGCTTAACCCACTGAGCCACCCAGGCGCCCCATTCTGTCAGTTTTCTTTTGGTTTTGTCAACTCTTTCCTTTGCTTTGCAAAAGCTTCTTGATGAAGTCACAATAGTTCAGTTTTGCCTGTCTTTGCCTTGCCTTTGGAGACGTGTCTAGCAAGAAGTTGCTGCAGCTGAGGTTGAAGAGGTTGCTGCCTATGTTCTCCTCTAGGATTTTGATGGATTCCTGTCTCACATTTAGGTCTTTCATCCATCTTGAGTCTAATTTTGTGTATGGTGTAAGGAAATGGTCCAGTTTCATTCTTCTGCATGTGGCTGTCCAATTTTCCCAACACCATTTGTTGAAGAGACTGTCTTTTCTCCATTGGATAATCTTCCCTACTTTGTCAAAGATTAGTTGGCCATAGATTTGAGGATCCATTTCTGGGTTCTATATTCTGTTCCAAGGACAACCTAATTTTAAAATGTGCATATGGGGACGCCTTGGTGGCTTAGTCGGTTGAGTGTCCGATTCTTGATTTCGGCTCAGGTCATGATCTCAGGATGGTGGGATTGAGTCCCACATCAGACTGTGCACTGAGAGTATTTGCTGTGTATGTCTCTCTCTCTAAGATAAATAAATAAATCTTAAAAATAAAAAAATAAAATATGCATAAGGTCTGAATTGTTATTTCTTCAAGTAAGATACACAAATGACTAATACATAAAATGTGTTAACATCATTAGTTATTAGGGAAATGCAAATAAAATCACGAAGTGATACCACTTCACACCTATTAGAATGGCTGTAATAAATGAGACAAACAATAACAAGTGTTGCCAAAGACTTGGAGGAATTAGGGGCACCTGGGTGGCCCAGTCAGTTGAGGGCCTGCCTTCAGCTCGCGTCATGATCCCAGGGTCCTGTGACTGAGCCCCATATCAGGCTCCCTGCTTGGCGGAGAGCCTGCTTCTCCCTTTCCCTCTGCCTGCCTCTCTGCCTACTTGTGCTTTCTCTCTCTCATTCTCTCTCCCTCTCTCTCTGTCAAATAAATAAATAAAATCTTAAAAAAAAAAAAAAAGGACATGGAGGACTTAGAACCCTCATCCACTGCTCGTAGGAATGTAAAATGTGCAGCCAGTGGAAAAGCAGTCTGGCAGTTACTCAAAAGGTTAAACATAGCATTACCATATAACAGCAATTTCCAGACTCTTCTAGACTCAAGAGAAATAAAAGTAAAATAAATGCATCTGTACACAAAAATATACATGAATGTTCATAGAAGCATTATTCTGTATTATAGTATAATACAGAATATATTCAACATATATTCAACATACATGATAATAACATGTTTAATATATACCATAGTATATATTATAGTACCCAACAATATATAACTATAGAATGTATACTATATGTAGTATTAGAGTATATATTATATAAATTAGAATATATTAGTATATTATATTATCCAAAATGTGGAAACAACTCAATATCCGTCATCTGATGAATGAATAAGTAAAACAGAGTATAATCCACACAATGGAATATTACTCAGCCATAAAAAGGAATGCAGTATTGACATATACCACAACATGGATGAACCAAGGCATTATGCTAATTAAGTGAAGCTGGTCACAAAGGACCACATATTGATTCAATTTATGTGAAATATTGAGAAGAAGGAAATCTGGAGAGGCAGAAGGTAGATTAGAAGTTTCCTAGGGCTGGGCGCCTGGGTGGCTCAGTGGGTTAAGCCGCTGCCTTCGACTCAGGTCATGATCTCAGGGTCCAGGGATCCAGTCCCGCATCGGGCTCTCTGCTCAGCAGGGAGCCTGCTTCCCTCTCTCTCTTCCTGCCTCTCTGCCTACTTGTGATCTCTGTCTGTCAAAATCTTAAAAAAAAAAAAAAAAAAGAAAGAAAGAAAGAAAGAAATCCTGCTAACAGGATTTCTTTTTGGAGTGATGAAATATTCTAAAGCTAGTTGTGGTAATGGTTGCTCAACTCTGCAAATATACTAAAACCTACCAAATTGTACATTTTAAATAGGTGAACTGTGTGCTATGGGAATACTTCAGTGCAGTTTCTGGAAAAAGAAGTCCTATAAAAGTGTTACAGACTAAGATTTAGTCTCACTGAGGAAGTATTCCAGCCTATCCTTAGAGTAGGGGATAGAATATTCTGTAGTATGATGTCTGGGGATGCTGTGGCAAAATTTATATAAACCCTTTTTGTCTCTTGATTTTCTCCTCTCTACACAGCTTATTCATTTTTCTTTTCATATCAGTTATCCATTGGCACAATAATCTGATGACAAACCACCTGAAGACTTAGTCTCACCGCTCACAAGTCCACGGTAGCTGAGTCATTGTCTGATCTTGTACTGACCTTGGCTGGACTCTCCCACATGTTGGAAGTTGGCTGGCTATTATCTGGACTAGAGTGGTCTCTGCATTTCTTCACTTGTTTCTTACGTCCCTCAAATGCACAAGCTGGGGCAAGTTCTTAGGCTGGGGCAGAGATTCAAAAGTGAACAAGCTCAGTGCACAAAAAGAGCAAGCAGAAATGCACAGGTGCTTTTCAAGTCCCTGCTTGTTCACATCTGTTAACATTCCATCTGCTTGGGTAAATTACACGGCTGAACCCATAGTCAGAGGGAGAGGGGCTTACTAAGTAGGCAGAGAAGCAGGCAGAAAGAGAGGAGGAAGCAGGATCCCCACTCAGCAGAGAGCCCGATGTGGGGCTCCATCCCAGGACCCTGAGTCATAACCTGAGCTGAAGGCAGAGGCTTAACCGGCTGAGCCACCCAGGCACCCCGTGTTTACAAGTTTTTGCTTATCTGATTAATAAACGCAACATAGTTTATTTTATATTGTGAATTTAGTCTTGAAGTAAAGAATTACCTCTTGAAGTAGGTAATCTAGAAGTAAAATTTCTTCTATTATATGTTACTGTGGAAGTATAAGAAACAAAGAAATGATAGCCAAGAAAAATGAGCATAAAAAATATGATCATTTTCCCTACTTAGAGAAATGGTCTTTCTTTTTTTCCCAAGATTTTATTTATTTCTTTGACAGGGAGACAGAGAGAGAGGGCACAAGTAGGCAGAGCAGCAGGCAGAGGGAGAGGGAGAATCAGGCTCTCTGCTGAGCAGGGAGCATGATATAGGGCTCGATCCCAGGACCTTGAGATCATGACCCAAGCTGAAGGCAGCGACTTAACCAACTGAGCCAGCCAGGTACCCCCGAAATGGTTTTTCTTGATGTATATTCTTCCAGGGCTCTTCCTCTTTCTCCAGTAAAAGGTATATATTCATTATAAATTTTCTCAAGAAATTAAAATTAAATATTTAATTTTTTATTAAATATGCACTTTATTTTTTCTCCCTCAAGCTCTTTTTTGTCAAAGGGCTTATTGCACAAAACAAAAGAATTACCAAACAACGTTAAAAATTGTTTATTATCACCATAAAATGAGTGGCAAAATCACTAGGACAAGAGCGTCCAGTCTACTTTCTGTATACTCTGCTACAGTACTGTTCAGCTTCTATTCCCTGTGTGTAGTCCATGTAAGTTCATCTCGAATTTCCCACACTTCCCACTGACTGGTGGCCCAGCAGGCCTGGCACTGCTGTATGGTATACCAAATAATCATCGGGGGCCAGCGACATCTAATAATTCTCCACCACTCCAAGATCACAAAGAGTTCACTGTCCTTGCCTTATTTGCTCAGTAAGTGCCCAGCATGTTGTTCTTGAAAGGGAATTAATAAGTGTCTTGACTCTGGAAAGGATTGGAGAAAGACATACAGATTATTGCTGCTTATATTTCAATTTTAACCCTGAGTTACAGCGAGAATTCTGTTCGCTGCCTCTGTGTCTCACAGGCTTGAGATGGCAGAAGCTAAAACACAAAGTGGAAGTTTGCAAACCCATTCCAGCGTATTGTAATGCAACTATTAATAACGATATGTGGTTTTTAAAAAATGACAAATCTGAGACAAGTGACAAACTAGATGGCAGCTGGACCATAGTAAGCCTGAAGCATCATTGCTCTAATGATAAAGCTGTAGAAATTAAGACAATG
Organism: Mustela nivalis; assembly: GCF_964662115.1. Taxonomy (NCBI): domain Eukaryota; kingdom Metazoa; phylum Chordata; class Mammalia; order Carnivora; family Mustelidae; genus Mustela; species Mustela nivalis. Next base: position 53,108,249 of record NC_139027.1, on the reverse strand, counting down.
TAGTATGGGCACAGGGATGGACAATCAGACCATTGGCAGAATCAAGAGACCAGAAACTGACCTACAGATAAATGGATGCCTGGTGTATGATAGATCTGTAGGGGAAGAGTAGATGGTACTGAAAATTTTGGTTATCTATGGGGGAGAAATGAACATGGACCTTTACCTTACACCAATCATAAAGTTAAATTCAGAATGGACTCAAATGCGAAGGGCAAATGTTTAAAATATTTAGAAAAAAAATGAGTAGACTTTGGGGTGGGAAAGAATTCCTTAAATGAGACTTAAGGAAAAAAATTAATAACTTTAACTACATTAAAATCAATAACTTCTGTTCATAAAAAGACACCATAGAGTAAAAAGACAAGCTACATACTCAAGATAGTTTCAACTCAAGTAACAGAGGTTTAGGATCCAGAATATGTAAAGAATTCTTATGAGTCAATAAGAAAAAGACAACATTGGGACGCCTGGGTGGCTCAGTTGGTTAAGCAGCTGCCTTCAGCTCAAGTCATGATCCCAGCGTTTTGGGATCGAGTCTCACATCGGGCTCCTTGCTCCGCAGGGAGCCTGCTTCTCCCTCTCCCTCTGACTCTGCCTTCCACTCTGCCTGCTTGTGCTCGCTCTTGCTCTCTCTCTGACAAATAAATAAATAAAATCTTTAAAAAAAAAAAAAGAGTCAAATTAAAAAAAAAAAAAGACAACACAAATAGGAAAATGCAATGACAAAACATTTAAAATAGAAATTATCAATCAGGACACAAATAGATGATTGACCTCTTTCATAATCAGGGGCATGCAACACAAAACCATAGGAAGATATTTTATCATCGCTATCAGATTGGTACAAAATTAAGACGTCAGAAACCACCAAGTGTTGACAAAGATGTAGAGCAGCTAGACCACTCACTCACTGTTTTTGAGACTGACAAGTTTAAAAACATTTTGATATTTTCTGCTAAAGATACACAAACATTATGACTCAGTGATTCCATTCTTATGATTATATGTCCTAGAGAAACTTTTGCACGTGCTTACCATAAGACATGTGGAAATTGATCTTTAAGTATCGTTTGTAATAACAAAAACAATTGGAAGCAACCTGTTGTCTATAGATTGGAGATGAATAGTGGAATATTCATGAACTGTAGCTATATGGATGAACATGGTTGAATATAAAACATACTACTGAGCAAAAACAAACAAACAAGCAAACAAATCTCCATGAAATAAATAACAGTTTAATTTCATTTTTATAAATATATATATATTTCAAAAACAGTGAAATCAAAAAATATTTTTATGAATACCTACATGTATAAAAATAGTCTAAAAGTAGTTAATAGTTAAAATACTTGTGAATGATAGCACCCCTTTCAGAATAATAGTTACTCATAGGGATAGAAGGAAGGAAATGGATTTGGGAAGAAATTACTAGTGTTTCAACTGTGTTATTACTTTATTTCTTTTTTAAAAATCTAAAACAATTAAGGGAACATGCAAAGATTTGATAAAGCTGTAGTAGATATGTTACTCGATGTGTTATATTTTTTCTATGCAATCAATTGGTATACATAATAGAAATGTTTTCCAAAGACAAAAAGGCAAAGGATAAAAGCTTTTCTCTCTCCTTTGCTCAGCCTAGCACCAAACATGACTGAGCTGGGAGGGCCCTCCTGGGATTCCCCCTCCTTGCAGACTAAGACATAAGGGTGGACTGCATCTGGTCTACCTTGATATTCCTTGCTCCCAATTTTCCCAAGGGTAGCCGGTGGGGCTTAAGGGCTAGAGGGAAACTGGCTCTCCACCATGCTTTTTGCACTTTGCACCTGGCATAAAGGAAGTGTCCAAGATGTATTTGTTGAGTTGACCCAAGCCATTGTCAGCACTTTCTGTGAGCTGCTGGTAGGACGTGAAAATAGCTACATGAAGAAGTGGTGTTCACTAGCGTCTGTCAAGTTGCCTACCTCTGCCAGCACTCTAGCTAACATTCTCCGGGAAACCTGGCCTATTTGCAGGAGGCTGACAGCAGGTATTCAGAATTTTTAGGATTTGGGCTTAATTTCAGATAAGCAAGACAGTCTGGGCTCTACGCCAATGAGAAGCAGATTCTTCTGTCTTTTCCTGCCTTTTTAATATTTCCAGCCAAGTTCTTACACCCATATAAAACTTCCTTGTTCAGAAAGTCATCTGAGTAACTGGCAGAGCACTATCTCAGAGTTTTCTATTTTTATCCCTGTGTGTAATCAATGGGAACATAGTGTGACAGAAATGGAGAATTATGAATTGATAAGAACAAACTATTGACACTTGTTTTTGTTCCTGGGCAAACTACCCAAGGAAAATGTACCTAATGTGCAGAAGTATAATGGACATTTTATGGGTCAGCCTTTCTACAAATAAACCCAGTGATTTCTGTGTCTATTTTTGGAAGGAAAAAATACATATGCTCTCAACATTCAAACCGGTTAGGCTTGGAAAAACTTTTCCCAAGAGCTGAGTTTTTAGAAACATTAAGATATAAGATACTATCAGCCCTTTCTCCTCTGAATTATTAACCTGTGACTTCAGTATCTGTTTTCTGCCGTCCTCTTACAATCAAAACTATTTTTCTCCAACTTGATAGCACTATGGATGGTTTTTAATTTTTTTTTATTTCTCTAAAAAATTGTAAAGATTTTATTTATTTATTTGACAGAGCGCATGGACAGGGGGAGCAGCAGGCAGAGGGAGAAGGAGAAGCAGGCTCCCTACTGAGCAGAGAGCCCGATGTGGGGCTCTATCCCAGGACCCTCAGATCATGACCTGAGCCCAAGGCAGATGCTTAACTGACTGAGACACCCAGGAACCCCTACCGATAATTTTTTAAATTGCATTTCAAAAATTATACCACTCTAAAAATAAGCTATTTTTATTTTCCATGGTCTTCCTTTCCAGTCTTTCTCCATACAAAGGAATTCCTTTTACCTGATGGAAACACAGCATATAGCTTTGTCTATTTCATTTAGGTGTGTAATGTGACTTCAAAATAAAATGGCACTCGAGTCTCATGACTTTATACATGCTGACAATATCCTATCAATATACACTCACCTAAGATAGATAAAAATGTGTATATTTGTATGTATCTGTATGCATTTTATTGTATGTAAATATTATCTCCATTTTAAAAACACTGGAATTTTTTTTTTCAGTTGACTCTTTTTGCAACTAGCAGTGTTCTCAACCAAGGGAGAGAAGAGACTTATTTAGGGCTTAAAACTGAATAAAGTTGAAGTACTTAGAATAGTCCATCATGGCGGTAGAAAGTAGATTGGTGGTTACCAGGAACTGGGAGGTGAGGGGACATGGGGAGCTATTGTTTAATGGGAGTTTCAGTTTGGGAAGATGGAAAAGTTCTGCAGGTTGATGGTGGTGATGGTCATAGAACCATGTGAATGCAGTTAATGCCCCTGAACTCTAAAATGGCTAACATGGTAAGTTGTATGTTTGCATTTTTTACTGCAGTTAAAGAATTGAAAAAAAAAAAAAAGTTAATTACTAAGTAGTAACATCTGCTGCCACACTGTCATTTTGAAAATCTGATAATATGTAAATAATACATTGATGTGAAAATGCATTGAGTTTCAGAATGGTAGTTCAGAAATGAATGAAGAAATTTCACCTCTAGGGGCGCCTGGGTGGCTCAGTGGGTTGAGCCGCTGCCTTCAGCTCAGGTCATGATCTCAGGGTCCTGGGATCGAGTCCCGCATCGGGCTCTCTGCTCAGCTCAGCGGGGAGCCTGCTTCCTCCTCTCTCTCTCTCTCTCTGCCTGCCTCTCTGCCTACTTGTGATCTCTCTCTGTCAAATAAATAAATAAAATCTTTCAAAAAAAAAAAAAAGAAATTTCACCTCTAAATTAAAAATTAAACTTAACAGATGTGATTTGTAGATTAATGAGAATAGAAGGAGACTTTGAAATTGTGGGAGGCCCAGAATCGCTAATTCGTTCACTTGTTCAAAATGTAGTCTGTTCAGGCCTGCCATAATGAAATGCCAGAGTCCAGGTGCCTTGTAAACAATATAAATTTGTATCTCACAGTCCCAGAGGCTGGAAGTCAGACACCAGGGTCTGACAGGGTCTGACCAACATGGTCAAGTGAGGGTTCTCTTCTGGGTCACAAATTTCTCATTGTGTCTTCAGATGGCAGATGCTAGCAGCAGCTCTGAGGGATCTCATCTATAAGGTACTAATCCAGGCACCTGGGTGGCTCAGTGGATTAAACATCTGCCTTCAGTTCAGGTCATGAACCCAGGGTCCTGGGATCAAGTCCTACATTGGCCTCCCTGCTCAGTGTGGAGTCTGCTTCTCTCTCTGCCCCTCCCCCTGCTCGTGTGCTCTCTCTCTCTCTCTCAAAAATAAATAAATAGATAATCTTTTATATATAGATAGATACACACACACACACATACACATACACACACACATATATATGGCACTAATTACATTCCCCAGGGTTCTGCCCTCATGACCTAATCACCTCCCAAAGGCCCCACCTCCAAATACCATCACATTGCAGGTTAGGATTTCAGTGTATGAATTTTGGGGGGACACAAACATTCAGTCTGTAGCAAAGTCTCACACGTAGTGAACAGCAGATATGTGAAAATCCAGGCAATTTTTCCCAAATAGTAAAAAATGATTAATATTTTTAATACTGTATGGTTTCAGATTTTTTTAAAAGATTTTATTTATTTATTTGCCAGAGAGAGAGAGATCACAAGTAAGCAGAGAGGCAGGCAGAGAGAGAGGAGGAAGCAGGCTCCCTGCAGAGCAGAAAGCCCGATGTGGGGCTCGATCCCAGGACCCTGAGACTATGACCTGAGCCGAAGGCAGAGGCTTTAACCCACTGAGCCACGCATGTGCCCCTGGTTTCAGATTTTTTAATGTTATATTTTATTGTGTTTGAATTCATATTTAAATTCATTAAATATGTATTAGTTTCTATATTTTTTAGAAAAGTATATTTCTGGCTATATGAAAATATATGATCCTTGTAGAAAATTTAGAAAATAAGAAAAGTGAATAAAAATTTTAAATCAAAAAAAAATTTTTAAATCACCTGTACTCCCATCTCTAATAGGTACTTGTTAATATTTTGGTGTTTCCCCCACCCCAGGCTATTTTGTATATGCAGCTGAAATGCTATACATAAAGTTTTGTGCCCTCTTTTTTTTTCTTTAAAGATTTTATTTATTTATTTGACAGACAGATATCACAAGTAGGCAGAGGGGCAGGCAGAGAGAATGGGGGAAGCAGGCTTCCTGCCAAGCAGAGAGCTCGGTGTGGGGCTCGGTCCCAAGACCTGAGTCATGACCTGAGCTTAACCCACTGAGCCACACAGGTGCCGTGCACGCTCTTTTTTTTTTTTTTTTTTTTAAAGATTTTATTTATTTGAGAGAATGAGAGAGAGAGAGAGTTTAAGAGGGGAGAGAGTCCATGGGAGAAGCAGACACCCCACTGAGCAGGGAGCCCGATGCAGAACTTGATCTCAGGACTCCAGGATCATAACCTGAGCTGAAGGCAGTCCCTCAACCAACTGAGCCACCCAGGCACCCTATAAATACAGTTTTAAATGTCTTTAGAGTATTCTAACTTATGGCTGCATCATACTTTGCTTAATCATTCTTTTATTGTTGGACATTTAAGCCATTTACAATTTTTATTTATAAATAATATGATTTGCTTCTTTATGTATAAAGATTTTATCTACGTATCAAGTTGTTATTTAGGTGAGAGTCCTAGAAGTAGGCTTACTAAGAAAAGATTATAAATATTTTTAAGACACTTAATTTATGTTGAGCTATAATTTACTTTTAAGCCATGTTAAGTGTTATTTGTAAATCATTAGTTGCCTATTTTTTTTTATTGCGAGTTACTGTCCTTACTAGTTTATATTAGCTCTTTATGTATTAGTATGTTAATCCTTTAGCATATTTACTATAGCTATTTTGCAGGTGGTTTCTTATTTTTAAATTTCCTTTATGATATTTTACATATATATATTGTCAAAACTATTGAGTTTTACTTTGTAATTCATACTTGCTTTTTAAAATGTTTAATTTTGTTAATGGCTCAGTAATAATAAAGATACATCTTATAGGTCTGACACTCACTGTTTCCATACACTATTTCAAGCTTTTGCAGTAGGAACAACCAAACCAGATTCTTGTGCAAATGTGTTACTTTACATAACTTTGTATTTTTTACATAACAGTTCTTTTGAAGCTTAAAAAAGTTCCTTCTCAACAACCTATATTTTCACCCATATGGAATTGACTAAGTATATGGAACAAACAAAACACAGTGGAAAACTAAGGAGTCCTTAAAAAGTCATGCAATATAGCTGTATTTAGTGATACATAAAGATGTTAATGACATTACTGAGAAGGAAGGAAGAATATAATGTAGGAAATAAAGAACATGCCACTCATTTAAAATTAAACTACATACATACATGTATATATAAATGTATACATATATACATATATATATAATTTGCCAGCTTTCATTTCTAGATTATGAATCTTCAGGTTATTTTTATTATCTTCTTTGTGTTTTTCTGATTTGTTTCAATATTTCACAATAAGCATGAATCATTTTTACTAAAACAACCAATTTGTTTTTTAAAAGCACAAACAAAACTTTTTTCACATACAGAGAGACAATTATATTTGCCTATTTTTGTAGACAAATAAGTAACATTTTCCTTAACATTTGAGCAATTTCTAGAAAGGTGTATATATTTCTACACATAGGTCAAGTGTATACACATCTCAATAAAAACAACTTCCAAGAAACTTAGGACTTCTAAATATTGGATAAAAGTTCTGACTGAAAAGAACTCTTCCAAGACCTTCCTACTGCATAACTCTCTGAGTGATGTCATACTAACCTCTTCCTGCATCTGGGAATGTTTCCAGTGGCTACACGTGGGAGCTTCCCGTTTTTGTTCTAAGTGAGTGATGTTTACTGGAAATGAAGGTGCACTAGCAAGATCTCAGTTCAGATAGCTTTGTGGGGGCAGGAAAGAAGGATTGTGAGATGAATTAGGCCCCAAACTTTTACTTTCTCCCATGTCATTATCTTGTTTTGATAGGTTGACTTATTTTTGTTTTGAAATTACCGCTTGTGAAAAACCTAGGAGGAATGATATGGGCTGTCTTCCTCTCCCCTCCCAACTCCACCACCACCATCCTTCCCTACCAAGACTCTCAACTCAAATCCTTCTTCCCTATCCCTCCATACAAAATCTGTACCCTCACGTCAAGTATCGAGAGTAGATGGTGGTGGCCAAGAACCCACAGATAAGATAGTTGTACATTTCTCTTAGATCTGAAAGGGACTTACAACAATAATTACATGTGAACAAGAAAGGCAAAGGGATTTGGCCATGACTGCACAGTTGATAAACGTTAGAACAAAGTGGAAAACCTAGCTTTCACATTCTTAGTTCAGGGCCTCTGGGTTAAAACTCATAAACATTGTTAACATTTTTTGGAACTGTGCATAAGGGCAACTTAGAGAGTTCCATGTAAAAGAATGCAGTGTAACAAGAGTTGATTATATTAAGAGGTTGTTTTATGTTAAAGATCAGCTCAGTAAAATTAAAGAAGAAAAGCACTTAAATATACTGAATTCTTCCCTATTTGCAGGTCCTCTTAATTGTGATTTTGTGATATCAGAGATATCTATAGTTTTGGGGGTATTTGGTCAAAAAACTTAGATGGGAAATTCTCCAGACCAATTAATTAAAAATTTCAAGACTAATATACACAATGCTACACTTTAGGAGATGGGGAGCTTGTTGCAAATTCAAACAAGGATGTGATTTCCCAACTTCTGAAATGTCATGAATCCCTTACCAAGTATCTATCCTACTGTCAAAATGCCATTACCTGTGCTGGGATATCCATGGGACACAGCTGTAAGTATCAGAAAGACTAAAGCTCCAAAATGCTCAAGTTATTCCCAAATGACAATTTTCTGTTATGATTGCCATTTGGGTCTTCCATTCCTTTTAGCTAAGTTTGAGGAATAACTTCAAGTAAAGAACAGAACTTGCAGCTTGGGGCCCACTGTCAATGGGGAAATATAGAGAAAACAAGAGTTCTTCCATTTTCTTTTGTTTCTGACTTTCAGGGCAAGAACATTTCTTCTCCACATGGAATGAGTAAGGTGATGAGGAATAGAAAAATAGAATGAACCTTAGAAAGGGAAGATGAAAGCCCAAGATGGAGTCACAATATGTGAAAAAAGTCCAGAGCTGTTCCAAGTAAGTTCCAGCCCCCAACCTTGAAGAATAATGTCTTTAGGCCCTGAGAAAAAGTTATTATGGGATCACCAAACAATTATTTATTTATTATTTGGGGCATCATGGAGAATACAAGAGGTATCAGAAGACTAGAGACAGTGGAATATTCTAATTTTCAGAAAGAGAAGCCAGAGCTAGAAAAATTTTAGACACTTGTCTTGGGCAATCTTGGGCAAGACTCTAGAAAGGGTTACTAGAAGAACAGTTTCAGGCAGGAAGTGAAGCAGGAATGATTAAGACCCAGAATGGATTCACTAAGGACAAGCCAAGACTGGTTTATCAACTTCCTTCTTTGACAAGGTTATGAACCCTGTAGGTCTGGGAAAGCCCTTACCTAGAGAGTTGTCTTGTCATTGGTTAGATATTTAATGGGCTTTTTCATTATATTCTTTTGGAAAAGAGGAAGAAATATGAATTGTCAGACTCCAGCGTACTGAATGAATTAGTAACCAGTTGATTATATATACAAGATGATAGCTAATGAATTGATACCAAACTACAAAGGGAGTATATAAATGATGAGTCCTAAGGCTGTGTCCTTCATCCGCCCCTCATAAATGCTTTCATAATAAATACACAGAAGGTATGCTCATCAAATTTATATGTAACCTGAAGTTAGAGGTATGGTGACTATTTGGATGATGGAATGAGAGTCAGTGATTTGAATCTACAAGGATGCATTTAAAAGCAATTAATATAAGGTCTTAAGGAACTCATCATGGCAGTAGGAATGGCTTCTACTTGTTTTAGCAGTAGCTAAGACCTTTAGCCCCATCTGAGTCAGAAATGTAATGTGGTTGCCAAAAAACCTCTAAGATTTTAGGCTGTGTCCGGTGGTGTGGTGGTAAATGTGACACAGTTGGCTCTTGGGAGGGAAAAAGCACCTTGATTTAGACACTTGCCAGTTTCTGTCCTGTTATGACTTCCATCATGGCCAATTTCAAGCTACCAACATGAGGTCACTGAACACAGTTTGGAAGAGATTCGTAGCAGCGCACCCTTTTATAGTATTCTCAGTACACAAATACAGTAACTGTAAATAAGCTCAAGAGAAGACATAATAGTAATAGGTTATAAAATAATTAGGATGTAATATGTTTTAAGTCTTTATTACCTTTGTGGGTTTTTCCTTTTGTTTTTCAAAGTTTTTATTTAAATGCAAGTTAGTTAACATATAACACAGTATTGGTTTCAGAAATGGAATTTTGTGATTCATCACTTCCATATAATACCCAGATACAGGTACAATATTTAAGACAAGCACCCTCCTTAATGCCTATCACCCATTTAGCCCATCCCCCCATCCCAATCCCCTACAGCAACCCTCAGTTTGTTCTCTTTAGTTAAGAATCTCTTATGGTTTGCCTCTCGCTCTGTTTTTATCTTTTTTTAATCTTTCCTTCCCTACCCCTATGTTCTTTTAGTTTTTTAAAAACATTTTATTTATTTATTTGTCAAAGAGAGCACAAGCAGAAGGAGAAGCAGGCAGAGGAAGAAGCAGGCTCCCTACTGAGCAGGGAGCCCATCGTGGAACTCCATCCCAGACCCGAGCCAAAGGCAGACACTTAAGGAGCCACCCAGGAGTCCCTGTTCAATTGTTTTGTTTCTTAAATTTATTACCTTTTTTTTTAATAAAATATATGCAATTTTAAGTTTATGTAATTTAATTTTTAATTATTGGCTGAGTTTAGCAATTGGCTCAAAGAATTCTTGAAAATTTAACACTCAGCTCTTGGAACTTTGTGTACCCAGGCTCCAGCCCGTGGTAACAAGAAATGCGTAACTGGCACAAGGGAGGCGATAGCCCTGTTGTTCTCTGCCATTGTCAGGCCACACCCAGATCACTTCATTCCAGAACACATAACTTACAAGCCAAACTGTTCTGAAAATCAGAGCAGAGCAGCCAGGATGGCAGAGGACCAAAGTCATGGGTCTGGAACAGTGGACAGAATTAGGGGTGGAGCTCAAAGTCCCCATGTAGGGCGTTAGGGTGGGAGGAACAGGTGAATGCTTGTTTTCAAGTATCTGAGGGACTGTTGTGTGAGGAAGGTCTGGGCCTAGAATTTATGGGTAAAAGAAAGATGCAGGGAGACATTTCTGCTCAATATAACAAAGAATAAGTAAATAAATAGATGAATGAGTGAATGTATGAATGAATGAATGAAATATACAAGAAAAAACTTTCAGAGCTGTCACAGGGAATGGGTTGAGGGTAACCCTGCAGAAAGTGGACAACAAACTTCAGGATGATCTCAGGGTCGTGAGATCCAGCCCTGCGTGGGGCTTTGCACTCAGCCCAGAGTCTGCTAGAAGATTCTCTCTCCTTCTTCCTCTGTCCCTCCCCCACCCCAAATAAATAAATTAATTAAGTAAATAAATAAATAAATAAAATCTTTTTTTTTTTAAAAGAAGGGTGAGGGGCGCCTGGGTGGCTCAGTGGGTTAAAGCCTCTGCCTTTGGCTCAGGTCATGATCCCAGGGTCCTGGGATCGAGTCCCCCATCGGGCCCTCTGCTGGGCAGGGAGCCTGCTTCCTCCTCTCTCTCTCTCTCTGCCTACTTGTGATCTCTGTCTGTCAAATAAATAAATAAAATCTTTAAAAAAGAAAAAAAGAAGAGGAAGAAGGGTGGTACAGAGTACTTTATTTTTATTTTTTAAAAGATTTTATTTATTTATTTGGCAGACAGAGAGAGAGAGAGAGCACAAGCAGGGAGAGTGGCAGGCAGAGGCAAAGGGAGAAGCAGTCTCTCCCCTGAGCAGGCAGCCCAATGTGGGACTCGATCCCAGGACCCTGGGATCATGACCTGACTCAAAGGCAGATGCTCAACCAACTGAGCCACCCAGGCACCCTGTACAGTGCACTTTTAAAAGCCTTTTTGTGGGACGCCTGGGTGGCTCAGTTGGTTAAGCAGCTGCCTTCGGCTCAGGTCATGATCCCAGCATCCTTGGATCGAGTCCCACATCCGGCTCCTTGCTGGGCAGGGAGTCTGCTTCTCCCTCTGCCTCTGCCTGCCATTCTGTCTGCCTGTGTTCACGCTCTCTCTCTGACAAATAAATTTAAATAAATAAATAAATAAAAAGCCTTTTTTTTTTTTAAAGATTTTATTTATTTATTTGTCAGAGAGAGAGTGAATGAGAGCGAGCACAGGCAGACAGAGTGGAAGGAAGAGTCAGAGGGAGAAGCAGGCTCCCTGCGGAGCAAGGAGGCCGATGTGGGACTCGATCCCAGGATGCTGGGATCATGACCTGAGCCGAAGGCAGCCGCTTAACCAACTGAGCCACCCAGGCGTCCCAATAAAAAGCCTTTTTGCAAAGGAAAATCAAATACTATAAAGTAGAAAGAATAATATCATGAATTACATCACTGTGCTTCTACAATTATCAGTTTGCGTCTGATCTTTATAATCTCTGCCCACATCCCCCCCTGGATTGTTGAGGAAAAAAAAAACTCTGACATCACCTCACAGCTTCCATGAATACTTTGGTATATTCTGTAAAATATAAGGACTCTGAAAATATACCCAATGATACCTTTATCACACTTAAGAAATGACTACTGATTGCCTAATATCATCTAAAATCCAGTCAGTGTTTAAATTTTCTGCATCGTCACATGAATTTTTTTACTTGAATTTGCTCAAATGGGGATTTAACTAAGGTCCACACATTGCAATTGGTTGATGTGTTTCTTTCTCTTTCTCTCTCTCTTTTTTTTAAATATTTTATTTATTTATTTGACAGAGATCACAAGGAGGCAGAGAGGCAGGCAGAGAGAGAGGGGAAAGCAAGCTCTCTGCTGAGCAGAGAGCCCAATGTGGGGCTCAATGTGGGGCTCGATCCCGGAACCTTAGATCATGACCTGAGCCAAAGGCAGAGGCTTTAACCCACTGAGCCACCCAGGTGCCCCAGTTGATGTATTTCTTAAGTGTCTTTCAATCCATAGGTTTTTCCTTTCATTCTTTTTTCTGCCTTTCTATTTATTCACTGAAGGTGCTGAGTCATCTGTCCTTGAGAATTTTCCAGTCTGGGTTTTTCTGACCACATCATCATGATGTGTTTAACATGTTCCTCTGTTCTCTATATTTCCTGTGATTAGATCCATGTTTGATTTGGAGGGCCAGGAATGCTTCATGGTGGTATTGTGTATTTCTCATTAGGCAACAATGTCTGGCTCAGGTCTAGGTCCATTAATTCATTAGGCATTGCAAATGGTGATACTCCAATTCTATCACTCCTTCATTTATTAGCTGAAGTACTTCTATAAAAAGAAATATCTTTTCCTCAACTATTTCTACCCTGAAATACAGGTTATACAGGAAATGTAAGATGAATATTATTTGCTCATTTTCAAAATGACGAATTGGTTTCCTGGCATCTGCCAAAGTTGACCAGTGAGGTATTTCATTTTTTTTCATGTGTCCGTGGTGTAGTTATTTCCCGACTTGCTTTATTTTTTTTAATTTTAATTCCAGTATACTTAACATCCAGTATTACATTACTCTCAGGTGTACAACAATTCCATACTTTTCTTAGTGCTCATTATGATAGGTGTACTCTTATTTTTTTCTATTTTATTTATTTATTTGACAGAGAGAGAGCACAAGCAGGGGGAGTGCGAGGCAGAGGGAGAGGCAGGCTTCCTCAGTGAGCAGGGAGCCTGACTCATGACCGGAGCCAAAGGCAGATGCTTAATCCACTGAGCCACCCAAACACTCAATAAGTGTACTTTTAATCCCCTTCATCTATATCATCCATCCTCCCCAACCCCCCCACCTTCCATCTTCCTGGAAGTTGGTATTTGATTTTGTTTTACGTATCATTATGAACTCATGGATTTTTTTTTTAAATGTATTTCAAACCATTGCTATTCTTTTTTTTTTTTTTTTTAAGACTTTATTTACTTATTTGACAGAGAGAGAGATCACAAGTAGGCAAAGAGGCAGGCACGGGGAGGGGAAAGCAGGCTCCCCGCTGAGCAGAGAGCCTGATGCGGAGCTCTGTCCCAGGACCCTGAGATCATGACTCAAGCCGAAGGCAGAGGCTTTAACCCACTGAGCCACCCAGGCACCCCAATCTATTGCTATTCTTATTAATAATCGACTTATAATAATCCTAGTAATTTTCTTGATTTCCATCATGACAAGATTCCTTATTTTCTAGATTTATTTCATATATTTTCTGCCTCAGCTCTGAAATCAGCCATTTCTCCAAGGTCTCCAGTTCTTTCTAATGGGAAATGAGACTCAGAGACAATACTCTGGGCCCTCGGGTTGTCAGGCCACTGAGTTGATTATAATCTCCAGGCCATTTCAGTAGAAAGAGTTAGGAAATAATTTTCTTCTCCTCCCCTTCCTCTCCTCCTCCTTTTTCAAGAGAAAATACATATAGTCAGTTCATAGGACACTTTCAAAAAGGACTACAAAATGCTTTCTGAAAGACATCAGCACACTTATGTGCTTTATTTCACAGTAAACATGCAACTGTCTTAGATTAACTGGTCCAATACTACTAGCAGTAATAGGATTACTGAAATCCAATTAATATTGTTATATAGTAATTTTCATTTTTAGGGCTTAACATAACAATGGAAATCAAAAGCCACTAAAGTAGATTCTTTCCATGTGGTTATTCCACAGATGCAGAGTATATATTTCAGTTCCTTTGTTTCATTTTGATTTTGGTTTTTAGAAATCACTTTTTAATTTTTTAAAGAAAATTATAAAATTATGTAAAATATTTACAAGAGTCTAAAGACAAACATATAATCCCAGCTGTGTTCAGAGGTGTGTGTCTTCTACTCTAGTCCTTTCCATTTTGCTCTTCTGCCACATAGATGATCTTTTTTTTTTTTAAAGATTTTATTTACTTATTTGACAGACAGAGATCACAAGTAGGCAGAGGCAGGCAGAGAGAGAGAAGGTGAAGCAGGCTCGCCGCTAAGCAGAGAGCCTGATGCAGGGCTCTATCCCAGGACCCCAGGATCATGACCTGAGCCGAAGGCAGAGGCTTTAACCCACTGAGCCATCCAGGCGCCCCTAGATGATTTTTTTTTTAAAAAACCAGGATTTATGGTTTATTCTTTCACTGAAAAAAAAAAAAAAGCAAATGCTTTCATAGATTGAATACTTCCTTCTTAGATTAAAACAGGAGTCATCTCTAGATACTTTTTTCTACCTTGTTTTGTTTTTATGAACTGTATGTTCCCAGGATTGCTTCTTACAGTCCTCATTTGTTTTTATAGCTGTGTAGTACTCCACTGTGGGAATCGAGCACAGGGTTTGTGACTTGAATGTTCGACACATTTAATCAAAAGAAAAATTTAAGGCATTATACCATGGAGCATGGTCTGTGGAGGTAAAATTGGGGCACCCTTTGAAATTTGCCCTCAGTTTGTCTCTCCCACCTGTTTAAAAGTCCTGCCCTGTTTGTCCAGTTCCAATACCCTTTTCCCTGGGACACTCTATAGCTTGAGCAAATGTCCTATATTTTTCAAACAATTCTCTCAGGCATCTAAATTAAGCCTTTTTTTTTGGGTCCATCCCCTTAAAACCCCGCTCTCTTTGAGGTGGCAATGCATGCTGAGAAGTTCATTTAAAAATAACTCCTGCAAAAGCTTTACCCACCTAATGAGTCACCTCTCCTGGGTGACATGAGGCCTTGACTTCAGGTGCACATATCAGGACATCACTGGTGGCTTTATTAAGCACCGTGTTTTAGTTGACAGTGCTTCAGTATTGCATATAAAACAAACAAAGCAACTCACAATTGAAATTATCCTGGGACCTTGCTGGACACAAACATCCCGAAGTAACAAATAAACAGTAATAATGGTAAATCATATGTACATAGGGGTGCTGGGGATGGAGGATGTGGCAGCAGTTTTTCTTGCCTTTTAATATGGCGAGGTGTTTGTTTGTTTGTTTGTTTGTTTGCCTTATGTGGGTGACAGAAATACAAATTTTGCCAATACTCTGCCCAGGAGAACCACCATTTCCTAGGATAGTCCTTGCACTGAAAAACAGATGACCTACTGCAGAATAAAGATGAGAGTTTATTCTAGAGACAGAAGAGAAAAGGGAACCAGAATAAAAAGTATAGGCTCAAAGTTAAAATGTGAGAAACCTCAATAATTTTGCACATACACACACACACACGCACGTGCACATGCACGCACACTACTATAACTTATTTCATCAGAACCAGCCACCGTCCCCTGGAAGATGCCACTGAAATCCAGAGAGCTGTAGAATGCAATCTGGAAAGGCCTGGGGTGGAGAGTCTGGAGTAACTCTCCTGAGCTGTCCAGATCTCACACTAGAAGGACAAAAGTTAGCAGAATGGGAACAGAGCAGGGCCAGAGCTGCTTGGCCACTGTGGTTGGGTTCTCTGGCATATGCAGACCTTGAAGAGAAATTAGATTAGTTACTATCTACTAACTTACTTTTCTTCAGGAGAGCCCAGATTATTATCTCAGACGGAACCAGTATGAGGAGATTTAACATATCAACGTCCTGAATTTAAAAATCTAAATTTGAGGGTGGGTATCTGGGTGGTTCAGTCAGTTAAGCATCTGTCTTTCTTTCAGGTCACAATCCCAGAGTTCCGGGATTGAGTCCCACATTGGGCTCCTCGCCCCAGAGGGAGTCAGCTTCTCCCTCTGCCTGCCACACCCCCTGCTTATGCTCTTTCTCTCTCTGACAAATAAATAAATAAAATCTTTAAAAATAAATAAATAAAAATACAAATTTGGGCATGATAATTTGCTTTTGCATTATGCAATTTACTACAACATTTATAAAGTCAAGGAATTTAGAACTAGAAATGTCTCAAAAGTTGTGTGCTTTAGACCTCTAAGCGTTTATACATTCTGTGCAGTTAGCTTAGCATTCCCTATCTTCATATCTTCTCATCCTAATGAACTCCTGCTCATTCCTTAACACCCAGCTCAGTGATACTTCCTCTCTATACTCCCATAACACTTAGTATATATCTCTTATAACAGTATCGTATTGTATTACAATTATTTGTCTATTTCTTGTTTTCTACTATGAGTTCTTTTGGAAGAGGAGCCTGTTCTTTACACCTTAGTGCCTGGCCAAGGACCTGACATAAAAAACATTGCATATTTATTAAGTGATATTAGAGACTAACTTAGGACCAAGTAACCCTCTAAGTGTAAGAAGCTGAAACCCAAAGTTTCTTTAAATTCAGTAATGCAGTAAGTATCTGCTGAGCATCTACCATGCGCCTAGTTGTCTAAGGCCGAATGTCTTCCGTGTATTTTAAATGTGATTCAAAGTATGCTTAATTTCTCTTTGTCCACAGATCAAAAGGTAAATGCTAGGACCTTATAAGTCCTCAGAGAAAGGTTAAATTATATTCAGAATTGGTATACATCAACATACTATATTCTAAGTGAGCATCACCCAGAAACACTGTCTTCAGCCTTAATTGTGTGTGTCTGTGTGTGTGTGTGTGTGTGTGTGAGAGAGAGAGAGAGAGAGAGAGAGAGAGAGAGAGAGCGCAAGTTGAATGCCCAATTTAATTTGGGAAACACTGGGTTAAATTAAGTAGTTTCTTCCCTAAACTTTCAACATACTTAATAGTGATTAGTTAAATCTCCAAGAACCGCATCTAATTTGTAGTGCTTCACAAATTCTTGCCCAGGAACCCCCCCCCCTCTGTTGTTGTGCTTATTAATGTACTCCAGAAGTGGTGTTCTGAGAAGCACCTGGACATGTTTTTGGAAAAGTGTTCACCCATACTTAGTGAGGACTTCAAAGGGAAATAGGAACTAGACTCTAAGGGCTGATGATAAAGCTGTAGGGTAGAGGGAGAAGGTAGCTGGAAGAGAAGGGAAGGTTTGGAGAAGAGGCAATGTCAAGGAGATGGGAGAGCCATGGTGTCTATCTATGGAGGCAGGAGAGGAAAGAAATGCAGTGGCACAAAGCAGGTGACCAGGTGATTTCATCAAATTTGTGAAACTCACACCGCAGGGAACTGCTGGACAGAATTCGGATTGGTTTTAACAAGGGGTTGTAGCAACGGGGAGCAAAAGTAGATGGAAGCAGAGCCAGGGAACAGGACTGGCTCCCTAATTTGCAAGGCCCAGGGCAAAATGAAAATGTGGGCCCCTTGTTTTTATTTTAAGAATTTCACGAGGGGCACCTGGGTGGCTCAGTGGTATTCAGTTTCCTCTTCACTCTCTCTGCCTGCCTCTCTGCCTACTTGTGATCTATCTGAAATAGATAAATAAAAAATCCTAAAAAAAAAAAAAAAGAATTTCGGGAAAGAAATTCTATATATACAATGGAATTTTACTCAGCCATCAAAACGAATGAAATCTTGCCATTTGCAATGGCATGGATGGAACTAGGGGATATGAGGCTAAGCGAAATAGGTCAGAGAAAGACAAATACTGTATGATTTTACTCATGTGTAAAATTCAAGAAACAAAGCAGATGAACTTTCCCCTTTGGGGGGAAGGGAAGGAAAAATAAAGTAAGATGAACATTGAGAGGGAAGCAAACTATAAGAGACACTGAACTCTAGGAAACAAACTGAGGGTTGCTAGAGGGGAGGGAGGGCTGTGGGGATGGGGTAACTGGGTGATGGGCATTGAGGAGAGCATGTGATGCCATGAGAACTGGGTGTTATATGCACTGATGAATCACTACATTCTACCTCTGAAACTAATAAAATAAAAATTAAAAGAAAAAAGAGAATTTCATGACATGACAGCCACAGCAGGGAGTTATAAGAGCAGGGCCTGTCTCAGTATGGAGCCTATGCAACTGTATAGGTTGCCCAACCCCTAAGCTGACCCTGCCTGAGCGTTATCCCTAGTCCTGTGACCCTCATTTGAATCCTATGGCTAATGGAGCCCAGAAAAACCAGGTTACACTTGTGTTCTATAGGAGGTAGGTTTCCTTCTCTCCAGATACTCAATTATCCTAGAAACCCTATCTACCAGCCATACTGGGTAAGCTTAACTTTGCTGCAAGATAAATATGTACACATTAA
The DNA here is from genome assembly GCF_964662115.1 of Mustela nivalis. Taxonomy (NCBI): domain Eukaryota; kingdom Metazoa; phylum Chordata; class Mammalia; order Carnivora; family Mustelidae; genus Mustela; species Mustela nivalis. The sequence continues at coordinate 53,089,874 of NC_139027.1, read as the reverse complement.
ATTTCAGGAACATATTTAATGCAAAAATCCACGCACATCCAAGATATTCCCATATATAGTTCTCACATCACAAACAATATCCCTTTCTCTCATGCCAAGAATAAAGGCAGCCTTGCAGCTGCATAGCAGAAATGTAGAACCGTTGACTTTGTCCCAGGGTTAAATACCAGGATTTAGTTGGTGCTGAGACAGCACTCAGTACCGTGCTGAGTTCTCTCAAAATGCAAAACAAACTCAGGTGGAAAATCTGGGCAAGCAATGTCATTTGCTATTTTGGGAGGTGGGGGAGAGAAAGAAAGTTGTGGAAAGTGTTATAACAAACAGCACAGAGCAGCACACCAAGAGCGTGAAATAAAACAACACCCGCATGCTCTCCTTGTTGACTGGATGGAAGCCACGAAGTTACGTAGAAACCATCCCCGGAGAGCTGGCGTCCTCTCGTGAGCAGCCACTGGCCTCTCAAACAATGGAATGAAAGCATGACTCACCTCGCCCTGTAAGATTAATCTCCAGCTAACCAGAAATCCTACCTCTGCGGTTATTCAAAATGTCCACTGGGGAAACAGTGAACACAAGGGGGTATGAGACCAGACCCCCTAGAGAGCCATGTCACACTGAAAATTTTGGAGCTGAAGAGCTGCCCTTCATCTCCCCCATCCATCTCCTTCACAGCTGCCTTCTAGCTGCCTCTCCCTACTTTCTCTGCAGAGAGCTTTGGTTGACTAAGAGGACAGGCTTGAGTGGAATAAGCCATGGGATGCAGTTAGTGGGAGAGGAGAACGAGTACCAGAGGACCTGGGAGCCAGGGGTGCCACCTACAGAGAGGATGGATGCTATGGACAAACTGAGTTGTAGGCTCTGACCCAGTCAAGTGGGGCACAACTGGGTATTGGGCAAGTATGACTGTTTATTGCCCATAATACAGACGGTCCCAGACTTAGGATGGTTCACAAATGACTTTTTTTTTTTTAAGATTTTATTTATTTATTTGACAGAAAGAGATCACAGTAGACAGAGAGGCAGGCAGAGAGAGAGAGAGAAGGGGAAGCAGGCTCCCCGCTGAGCAGAGAGCCAGATGCAGGACTCGATCCCAGGACCCTGAGATCATGACCTGAGCCGAAGGCAGCGGCTTAACCCACTGAGCCACCCAGGTGCTCCCACAAATGACTTTTTTTAAAAACTTAATTCATTTATTTGAGAGAATGCAGAGGGGAGGGGCAGAGGGAGAGGGAGAAGCAGAGTTCCTGCTGAGCAGGGAGGCAGATGTGAGACTCAACCCCAAAATCCTGAGATCATGACCCAAGGCGAAGGCAGAGGCTTAACCTACTGAGCACCCAGGCTCCCCTCAAGGAACGAATTTTTGTTTTTCAATTTTACCATGGTGCAAAAGTGGTACACAGTCTGTAGAAACTGAATTTTGTAGAAATTCTGAATTTTGAATTTGGATCTTTTCCTGGGCTAATGATGGGCAGTAGGGTCCTCTCTCATGACACTGGGCAGTAGCAGCGAGACACAGCTCCCAGTAGCAACACAGTCACAAGGGTCAACAACCCATATGCTTACGACCATTCCGTACCCACACAACCATCCTGTGGTTCACTTTCAGTACATTATTCAATAAATTTCACGAGATATTCAATACTTGATTATAAAATGGGCTTTGTGTTAGGTAATTTTGCCCAACTGTAGGCCGAGAGGGTTTTGAGAGGTTGTAAGGGCTTTGAACATGTTTAAGTTGGGCTAAGCTATGATGTTGAGTAGGTTACATGTATTAAATGCATTTAAACTTAGGATATTTTCAGTTTATGATGGGTTTTACTGGGACATAACCCCACCACAAGTTGTGGAAGGTCTGCAAATGGAAGGACCTGAAGCCCAAGGAGATCAAGAGAATAGGTGGTCATAGTGCAATCAGCTCTAATCCTTGTCTCTCTACGACTCATGCTCTTGCTGCCATATTGAGTTTATCCAGGGTGTGAAGTTCTTGGCTGAGACTTGAACTAGTAGTGAGAAGGAGGGTGGGGAGGGGTGGAGGAGAGTCAGGGGATCCAAAGTTCACCTTCATTGTAGAATTACACAGGAAATTGATGTCCAAGCTGGGACTAAACTTTGGTCTGTGGGTTCAAGGGTCCAGAACTCTTTACTCTGCTCACCCTGAGAAGGGAGCTAAGGACCAAAGACAAAAACCATCTGTGAGAAGTTAGAGGACACCCAGACACAAACAGCTCCAGGCTTACCAGTTGCGGCAATCATGACACTACAAAAAAACGAGAGAGGAGAAGAGTTGCAGGGTCAAGGTGCTGGGGGAACAAAGGGTTAGAACTGCCGCTTAGAGGCTTTCAAAGCAAGAGCATCAATCATGACCAAGAAAAACGTATTTTTTAGAGAAGCATTGAACTTTCAGTACACGCTGTGTGCACCAGGAACAAGGGGAGCTACAAAAAGTTCGAGGCAGCAGATCCAAAGACATCCCGACACAGCATCTAAGAGCCACACGCGAGGCAGTGGTTGAATTTAGGCAGGGAAGTGAGCACCCCCGAGGAATGGAAGGAGAGAAAGAAAAACAGAAGAAAGGTGTAGACAGTCAAAGTAACATTTAACGTTATGATTTGGAAATTTGACCTTTTCAATAAGGATGGTTAGAGAAGAGACTCAAATGGAAATACATCTTGTAAGCCATATGCCAAGGCTCAGGATCTGAGTACAAAATGTTACATTTCCTTTATACTTAGAAAAAGCAAAAATGAATACATTCCAATGGGGGAAAAAAATCCTAAGCACTACCAAAAGGTTTGACATGACGTCTCACTCACAGCCATCAATACTCCTTGCTCCGTTATTAATAATTTATTTGTAACTGCAGCAAAATATTTTATGGTTCTACAAAAATTATCATGAAGATGCACAGAGCGCACAGATTTTTTAAAATGTGTCCACGTGGGCCATACGATACATACTCTGTGGACCTCTGTTGCCTTGATTCTTCAGTAACCTATTTCAGAACTCAGTTCACCTTTTCAAAATCTGCAGGGATGTTGTATCATTTCACCATCATTTATTTAGCCAACTTAACTATTGTTGGACATTTGGGTTGTTTGAAGTTTTTGTTGTTACAACGGGAACCAAATACCTGGCATATTTTCACTTTCTAACATAAGGTAAATGTTTGTAAGTGGAACTGCTGAGTCAAGGGGTATGTATTTTCCCCCCATTTTTTAAACTTACGATAAAATAGACATAATACAGAATTTACTGTCTTAAAGACTAAATTTATATAGTTCAGTTCAGTAGTATTAAGTACATTCATATTTTCCAGCAACCATCACCATCATCTGTTTCCAGAACTCTTTCCATCTTGCAAAGCTGAAGCTCTTTACCCATCAAAAGGTGACTGTCGTCCATAAATACAGAGAACACACCGATGTTTGCCAGAGGGAAGGGGGCGAAATGGGTGAGTGGGGAATGGGAGATACAGGCTTCCAATACGAAATGAATAGGTCATGAGGATGGAAGCCCACCACAGAGAATATAGTCAAAGTTTTTTTTTTTTTTTTAGATTGTATTTATTTATTTGACAGATCACAAGTAGGCAGAGAGGCAGGCAGAGAGAGGGGGGAAGCAGGCTCCCCGCTGAGCAGAGAGCCTGATGTGGAGCTTGATCCCAGGACCCTGGGATTATGACTGAAGCCAAAGGCAGAAGCTTTAACCCACTGAGCCATCCAGGCACCCCTAGTCAAAGTTTTATGATCACATTGCATGGTGACAGATGGGAACTACGCTTGTGAGCGCAGCATAAGGGAGAGAGAAGCTGAATCACTATGTTCTACACCTGAAACAAGCATAACATTGGGTATCAACTCTACTTCAGTAAAAGCAACCAACAAACAAAGCGACAACTCTACACCCCCATGCCTCCAGCCCCTAGCAATCACCATTCTACTTTCGCTCTCTATGATTTTGACTATTCTAGGTACCTCATCTAAATGGAATCATGCAACATTTGTCCTTTTGTGCCTGGCTTCTTTCACTTAGCATCATGTCTCCAAGGTTCATCCATGTTGTCCCATATGTCAGAATTTCCTTCATTTCTAAGACTGAATAATATTCCATTGTATGCACAATGGTTTATATATTTAACATGTTGACATATATTCTGAAATTATCTTTTTTTTTTAAATTATCTTTTTAATAGGTAGTACCAACCTACACTCCTACCATAGTAAACAGTCCAGCTGTCTCCCTCCTTTACCAATATTGCTTTTTATCAAACCTCTTCAGTTTTGTAGGTGGAAAATGACATCTTATTACTGCTTTCCTTTGCATGTATGAGTGCGGTTGGCTTGATTATCTTTTCACAAGTTTACTGACTATTTTGTTTCCTTTGCATTGTTCTGCCTGTTATTGAAATTTTCACCTACTTTTTTCATTTGGGTTGTCTTTTTCTTGGTGATTTTTTTTTTAAAGATTTTATTTATTTGACAGACAAGATCACAAGTAGGCAGAGAGGCAGGCAGAGAGAGAGGAGGAAGCAGGCTCCCTGCTGAGCAGAGAGCCCGATGTGGGACTCGATTCAGGACCCTAGGATCATGACCTGAGCCGAAGGCAGAGGCTTTAACCCACTGAGCCACCCAGGCGCCCCTCTTAGTGATTTTTATGAGCTCTTTATAAATTAAGGAATTAGTCCTTTTAATATCTTATGCTGCAAATATTTGTTTTCAGTTCATCTTTGAAATTTATATATAGATTTTTTTCTTGCTATTTATTTTTTACTTTCTATTATGGAAAAATCAAACATTAAAAAGCAAAGAGAAGAGTATCCCATGTACTCATTACCAAACTTCACCCTCCAAATTATTTTGAAGCAGATCCCAGACATTATCTCATTTCATCACAAGAATTTCAGTATGTATCTCTAAAGATAAAACCTTTTAAAAAGGAACTATAATACTATTTTCACGTATATGTGGCTTTTTAACATAAAAACTAATTTCTGTGCAAATGCATCAGTCATTTTCCATTTGACTTCTGGGTTTTGTGTCACGCTAAGTAATGTCTTTATGAAAAAATTATAGGAGCGCCTTGGTGGCTCAGTGGGTTAAAGCCTCTGCTTTTGGCTCAGGTCATGATCCCAGGGTCCTGGGATCGAGTCCCACATCGGGCTCTCTGCTCAGCAGGGAGTCTGCTAACTCCTCTCTCTCTGCCTGCCTCTCTGCCTACTTGTGAGCTCTGTCTGTCAAATAAATAAATAAATCTTTAAAAAAGAAAAGAAAAGAAAAAAAATTATAAATGAACTCATCTATATTTTCTTCTAGCATTTTTTTAAAAACTAAAAAACCATTTAGTAAGTTTAAAAGGATTATCCAGGGTGTGCAGAGTCCTAAGGTCTTGGGAAAAGGCAGAGTAGTGGAATAGAGACAAAAGAGGTTGATCCCTTTTCTACCTTTGTCACCTACCAATGATAACATCTGCTTCTCAAAAACACCCTTCCAGACCCAGTTCCAGGGTCTGAGCTAACTACCGGGGACAGAGTCCCCCTCTGGACTCTCAGCCTCTGGGTTCTTTCCTGTTCTTTTTTTTCTTTCTCCAAATAGGAGTTTTATTGAAGTATAATTGACATACTAGTAAGTTTACAGTTTAAACGTGTACAATGCAGTGGTTTTTCGTGTTTCCAAAGTTGTGCAACTGTTGTCACTAATTTTAGAGCTTTTTCTTTACCCCCAAAGAAACCTCGTATATATCAGGCAGTCATTCCCCATTTCCCTGTCTCCCCAACCCCTGGCAAATCAGCAATCTACTTTCTGTCTCTACAGATTCCTAGAACATTTCCTATAAATAGAATCATATAATATGTGGCCTTTTGTATCTGGCTTCTTTATTGCTAGTACCTTTATAGCTCCATTTTAACATTTTATTACTTTCCTTTGGGAATTTACTTTGATGAAAGTAGTGGGATTATACAGCTTAACTTTTTCCTCAAGTAGTCCCAACACTGTTTTTAAAAGATAATCCATCTTTCCTCTCATGGACTAGAAATGTCACCATTATCATCTACTAAAATCTCATGTGTATTTCTGGATTTTCTATTTCATTCCATTGATCTGTTTAAATTTTTTTCTAGAACCCAACTTTTTAATTCTTGTACATTTAAAATGCATTTAAATATCTACTCTAACCACCCTCTTCCCAATATCTTTCTGTTCAGATTTTTTATTTCTGAAGATAAACCCAATGTTGGTTTTTTTTTTTTTTTTTTTAAGTTTAAAATCGTTTTGGGGCACCTGGGTGGCTTGGTGGTTTAAGCCTCTGTGTTCAGCTCAGGTCATGATCTCAGGGTCCTGGGATCCAGCCCCACATTGGGCTCTCTGCTCAGTGGGGAGCCTGCTTCCCCCCACCTCCACCTGCCTCTCTGCCTACTTATGATCTCTCTCTCTGTGTTAAATAAATAAATAAAATCTTTAAAAAAATAAAAAATAAGATTGTTTTGATATTTTGATTGAGATCACATTGAGTTTAGAGGTTAATTTAGCAAAAATTAATACCCCATCTTAGAGATATCACATTGTCTTTACTCGGGTCCTGCCTATTTCTAGTTAAGTTGATCTTCAGGTAAATTGATGGTAGTATTGCTCTTACAAATGAGATCTTTTCTCCCATTGTATTTGCTAACAATGTATCAATTTTGCATATTAATTGTACAAAAGGGAACTGACCACTTTAATAAATCCTTGTATAATTTCTGTTCCAGTTAGCTCTTGCTGCATAACAAACCACCCCCAAATTTAGTAGCTTCAAATAACAAGCATGTGTCATTTTTCACATCTCTGTGGGCCAGCTGGTTGGTCTTCTGGTCTAGGCCAGCTGAGGTTATCTCTTTAGTCAATTGACACCTTACTAGCATGGCTAGTCCAGGATGGCCTCACTGATATGTATTTAGTAGTTGGTTCTGTATCAGCTGGGGCTGTGGGGTGACTTAGCCTCATGTCTCTCACCATTCAGCAGGCTGATGTGGGCTCCATTCAAGAGTAGTGGTTTCGCCAGAGATAAAAATGTAATGATCTGAAGAGGCACATACACCCCAATGTTTATAGTAGAGATGGCCACTATAGTCGAACTATGGAAAGAGCTGAGATGTCCATAGACAGAAGAATGGATAAAGAAGATGTGGTGTATAGATAGATAGATAGATAGATAGATGCACACACAGTGGAATATTACTCAGCCATCAGAAAGGAAGATTACTTACCCTTTACATTGATATGGAACTGGAGGGTATTATGCTGAGTGAAATAAGTGAATCGGGGAAAGACAATTATCATATGGTTTCACTCATATGTGGAATATAAGAAACAATGCAGAGGATCATAGGGAAGGGAGGAAAAACAGAACAGAAAGAAATCAGAGAGGGAGATGAACCATGAGAGATTCTTAACTATAGGAAACAAACTGAGGGTTGCTGGAAGGACGGGAAGGGGATGGGCAATCGGATGATGGGCATTAAGGAGGGCATGTGATGTGATGAGCATTGGGTGTTCTATGCAACTGGTGAATTACCAAACTCTGCATCTGAAACTAATGATGTACTATATGTTCGCTAACTGAATTTAAATTTTTAAAAAAGAATAGTGGTTTTGAATTCCTAAAAATGGTTTAAAAAGAGGGCACGTTCCATTGCAATGGACTTGCAATACTTTGCAAGTTTCTACTTGCATCATGTTTACTAATGTCCCATTATCCTAAGTCAATGGTCCAACTCAGATTCAAAGTGTGGAGAAATACACTCCATCTCTGAGAAGAGCTGCAAAATTGTGTGCCCATTCTTGAAATTTTCCAAAACTTTCTAGGATTTCCTTGGCCTAATCTCTTCAGGTTTCTAGTTATTCTTTTTTTTTTTTTTTCTTTTTAACTAAACTCCATGCCCAATGTGGGGTTTGAACTCACAACCCTGAGATCAAGGGTCAAATGCTCTATTGACTGAGCCAGCCAGGGGCCCCTCTGGTTATTCTTTGTTATCATTTCAAATAATAAATTTTTCTTACTTTAAGTGGTACTTTCCTCAGGGCTCCTGGGTAGCTCAGTCAGTTAGACTCCTGGTTTCAGCTCAGGTCGTGATCTCAGAATCATGAGATGGAGCCACACATCAGGCTTCACACTGAGCTGGAACCTGCTTAAGATGCTCTCTCTCCCTCCCACTCACTTGCTCTCTCTTTCTTTATTAAAGAAAAAAACAAAGGTACTTTACCTCTTAAATTATTTCCTTGCTTAGTTATACGGGTTAGGATTTTCAGAACCTTATTAAGGTATGATATCTTCTTCCTTACTTTGATGGAAATTAAAGTATGATGCCAGATTTTTATGATGGCAAAAAACAAAATCTAGCTATTCCTAGGATACTAAGATGTTCTGGTTTTTGTTTTGATTTCAGTTAGTTTGTTTAATCAGGAAAGGATGTTCAATTTTGCGAAGTGGCATTTCATCCTGAGATGATTGTATTTTTTTCTCCTTTGATCTATTAATATTGAGACATATTGGGGCACCTGGGTGGCTCAGTGGGTTAAAGCCTCTGCCTTTGGCTCAGGTCATGATTCCAAGGTCTTGGGATCAAGCCACGCATCGGGTGCTCTGCTCAGCAGGGACCCTGCTTCCACCTCTCTCTCTCTCTGCCTACTTGTGATCTTTGCCAAATAAATAAACAAAATCTTAAAAAAAAAACACATCGGGACATATTAAAACAAACCCCTATAATAAACCATACTTGCATTTCTAGCACGACACTTGCTTGAAGTGTATTTTTCATTACAGCTGTTGCAGAAAAATTATGTTTCCGTGGATCTGCCTATTCTGGAAATTTCATAAATGGAATCATACAATTTGTGGCTTTTGTGTATGGTTTCTTTCACTTAGCATAATGTTTTCAAGGTTCCATGTATCAGTGCATCATTCTTTTTCATGGCTGAATAATATCTCCCAGATGGGAATTTTACCCCCTTTATGTATGGTATGGATGTATACTTCTGTGTCTTCTACTGAGTGAGTGAGCATATCATCTTCCTCTTTTATTTTGCCTTTTCAGTGAATTGCATTCTAGATATGCCTGTGTTGAAACATCTTTTCATTCCTGGGATAAATCTTGCATGGGCATAGTTATTATTCTGTTAATGAATTGCAAGATTTGACTTACTAGTACTTTTGACTCTTGAACAACAAGGGAATAAAGGTTGGCAAGCCCTGTGCAGTTGAAAATCTGCATATAATTTTTGACTCCCCCAAATTTTAATTAATTACTAATATAGCTTACTGTTAACTGGAAACCTTGCCAATAACCTAAGCAGTCTATTAACACATTGTGAATGTTGTATGTATTATATATTGTATTCCCTCAATAAGGTAAGGTAGAGAAAAGAAAATTTGATTAAGAAAATCATAAGGAAAATAAAATACATTTACTGTACTGTATGTATATTTATTGAAAACAATTCCTGTATAAGTGGACCCATGCAGCTCAAACCCATGTTGGTCAAGGGTCAACTTACTTTATTAGAACCCTGGAATCTTTTTATAAGTGAGCTTAACTTGTGTTTTTAATTTCTTCTGCTTTTTAAATTTACTTTTGCTTTTTTTTTTTTATTTGGTTCTAGCATAGGAATAGTTGTAGCAAATATGAAATATTTGTTCCTTGAAAGTTTGTTAGAATCTAAGCATAGAATCACAGGATCTGGCTCCTCTTAGGAAGTGGATCTTTGGCTACCATCTTCTTTTTTTTTTTTTTTAAAGATTTTATTTATTTATTTGACAGAGAGAGATCACAAGTAGATGGAGAAGCAGGCAGATAGAGAGAGGGGGAAGCAGGCTCCCCGCTGAGCAGAGAGCCCGATGTGGGACTCGATCCCAGGACCCTGAGATCATGACCTGAGCCGAAGGCAACGGCTTAACCCACTGAGCCACCCAGGCGCCCCTGGCTACCATCTTCTAAGGTTATTGGCTTACTTGATTTTTTTATATCTTCTTGGTCCCATCTAATACACAATCAGTAAAATTTACAAAACAATTTGGTGACATTTCACAAAGTAACAACCAGGTCAAGAGTTACAGAATTGTCAACATTCCAGAAGTCCCCAAAGTGATTGCTCCTAATCACTACTTTTCTTTTCAAAGATAATTATTACCTTAACTTCTGTGATAACTATTTTCTTTACAGTTTTATCTCCTAAGCATGGAATCCTAAATAGTAATTTTGTTCCTGTATTTCACTTTATATAAAATGGAATTATGCCATATATATTCCTGTGGATCTGGCCTCTTTTATTCAACAATATGTTTTTAAGATTCACACATGCTATTAGGTGCAGCTCTTATTCTTCTTTTACTTTGCTTAATAGCATTCTATTGTATGAATATACCACTACTTCTATATTCATTCTTCTGTTGATGGACTTTGAGGCCGTTTCCAGTTTGAGAGGATTACAAATAGAGCTGCTATGATCATTCTTGTACATGTCTTGTAGACAATATGTACATGTATTTTTGTTGGGTATATTTCCTATAAACGATATGGGTATTTATAAGTTACATAAGTTATATATAACTTATGTATATATTATATATATATTAAGTTATATATAACTTCAATTTTATTAGATACTTTCAAGAATTCTCTGAAGTATCCTACTAATCTACACTCCTCTAGCAGTGTACGAGTGTATTTCTTGTCCATATTCTTACCAACACTTCATAGGATTGGTCTTCTAATTTTAACCATTCTGGTGGGTATATAATGGTGTCTGGTTATGGTTTTTATTTGCATTACCCTGATTATTAGTGATTAAGTATATTTCCATATGTCTATTATCCACTGGATATCCATTTTTTCCCAAAAAGTATCTGTTCCAATGTTTTGCCCACTTTTCTTTTGGGTTGGCTGTCATCTTCTTAATGATTTGTAGAATTTCTGTATGTATTCAATACTTGAACTATCGGTAGGTGATAGGTATTGCAAATATCTTCTCCATATTCCATTTTTTTAATGAATTGAAGTTCTTAATACTAACATTACATTTAAATGTTAAATAAATGTCAAATTTATCCATCTTTTTCTCTATGATTAGTTCTTTTGTGTTCTATTTTAAAAAGTCTTTCCACAGGGGCGCCTGGGTGGCTCAGTGGGTTAAAGCCTCTGCCTTCGGCTCAGGTCATGATCCAGAGTCCTGGGATCGAGCCCCGCATCGGGCTCTCTGCTCAGCGGGGGGTCTGCTTCTCCCTCTCTCTCTCTCTGCCTGTTGCTCTGCCTACTTGTGATCTCTGTCAAATAAATAAATAAAATCTTAAAAAAAAAAAAAAAAAACAAAACTTTCCACAGTGCCTGGGTGGCACAGTTGGTTGAATGTCTGACTCTCAATTTTGGCTCAGGTCATGATCTCAGGATTGTGATATCGAGCCCCATGTAGGGCTCTGCATTGAATGTGGAGCCTGCTTAGGATTCTCTCTCCCTCCCTCTCTCCCCCCCAACCACACCCACCACTCTCACACACTAATGCACTCTCTCTCTAAAAAATAATAATAATAATAATAATTAATTTTAAAAATCTTTCCTTTTAATAAGATTTTAAATTTTAAAATACTCAAATTTTATCAATCTTTTTTTTTTTAAGATTTATTTATTTATTTATTTGACAGAGAGAAATCACAAGTAGATGGAGAGGCAGGCAGAGAGAGAGAGAGAGAGAGAGAGGGAAGCAGGCTCCCTGCTGAGCAGAGAGCCTGATGCGGGACTCGATCCCAGGACCCTGAGATCATGACCTGAGCCGAAGTCAGTGGCTTAACCCACTGAGCCACCCAGGCGCCCTCAATCTTTTTCTTTATGGCTAGTACTTAGTAATCTTTTCCCATCTAAAGTCATGAAGGTTTTGTTTTATATTGCCCTCTAGAAGCTTTATTTTGCCTTTTACATTTTTAAAAAATATTGTACTTATTTATTTATTTGACAAAGAGAGAGAGTACAAGCAGGGGAAACAGTGGAGGGAGACAGAGAAGCAGCCTTCCAGCTGAGCAGAGAGCCTTATGTGGGGTTTGATCTCAGGACCCTGAGGCAGACACTTAACTGACTCAGCCACCCAAGTACCCCTTACCTTTTACATTTTTGTCTATAATACCTCTAGAATGAATTTTTATGTATGGTGTAAGGTAAGGGTCATGCTTCCCCTCATTATTATCCAATTGTCCCAGCACCATGTATTGAAAAAATTACCTTTCTTGACTGCTTTGTGGTGCCTTTTTTGTTATAAATAAAACACCTATATGCACATGGATCTCTTTCCAGATTTATATTCTATTCCACTGGTCAATATGTCCATCCTTGTGCCAAAATTATTTATAGTCCATGTAAATATCCAATAGAGGAAGTCCTCCCACTTTGTTCTTCTCAACCATTGTGTGGGTTATTCTTGGCCCTTTGCATTTCCATTTTATCAAGCTTCAAAGAAGGAAATCTTGGTTAGATTTTGTTGGCTAACAAATTTAAAAAAAAAAAAAAAAGCAACAACCCTCTGCTGGCTCTTCTGAGTAATCATTTGAATGCTATTTCTTGGTTTCACGGATGACTCACCAGCCAACATATATACTGTGCCTGCCTTGGGTAAAGTAATTGACCACGTTCAAAAATATCTCTGCTATCAGCTGAATCACTGACCTTCTCAAGATATTTTACCTTAGGAAATTGCCTTCTTCTGAGAGTAATCCTTACAAGGACCTCTGATTTCCTTCCTCTTGATAAACCCAGGAGTAAATGTACTTTCTTTCCAATCTTCCTAAGATAGCAAATAACTTCAGAACTAGAAATAAAAATGAGTAAAAGGTTACAAATTATTTGTGGTCTAAGACTTCACAGGTGCAAAATGTATCTACAAAGTTCTGATTCCAAGTCTGACCTTTCTCAGTCTGGAGACCTGTTTGCTTCCATTCTCCCTTCTTTCCTCCCTCTCCTCTTTCCCCCTGTCTGTCCTCTTCTTAGCTCCAGTATCTTCTTCAACCCAAGCATTTTCTCTTTCCTCACACGGCTTTCCTTCCATCCAGCTCTCTGAGTCCGTGTGTCTTTGGTCTCATTCTCTATTGACTGAAACACAGATATTCTCTCTTTTTTTTTTTTTTTTAAGATTTTATTTATTTATTTGACAGAGATCACAAGTAGGCAGAGAGGCAGGCAGAGAGAGAGGAGGAAGCAGGCTCTCCGAGAAGCAGAGAGCCCGATGTGGGGCTTGATCCCAGGACGCTGGGATCATGACCCGAGCCGAAGGCAGAGGCTTTAACCCGCTGAGCCACCCAGGCGCCCCAGATATTCTCTCTTCTAAGTATTAAAGTCATGTCTGACTTCTCAAGGTCTTCCCAAGTCATTGAACACAAACTACGGAGCTTTTGTGTATCTTACAGCACATACTTGGGGGAGAAGTTCCTCAGAAAGCGATATGGCAGCCTTGCTAGGTACTTCACAGTTCTGAATCCCATTTTAGACAGAAAGAAAACTGCCTGGAGTTCAAGGACAGAGCTGGAATTATAGTTCGAAGCTTTTGGGTGGCCTGTTAAGGAAGTAACAAACTCACTTGGTGGCTAATGGTATCACAAATCATGCCACAGCTCAGGTGAACTTGTAAAGGAAGCATTAACCACTGCTTTAACCATGTACTTTTTTATGACATGCTTTTCCTTTTTTAACTAAGATAGGACTACTCTGTAAATCTTGAAAATGTAGAAAAAATGGGTGCCTGGATTGCTCTGTTGGTTAAGCGTCTGCCTTTGGCTCAGGTTATGATCCCAGGCTCCTGGGATTGAGTCCTGTATCAGGCTCCCTGCTGAGCAAGGAGCCTGCTTGTCTCTCTGCCTGCCATTCCCTCTACTTGTGTTATCTCTCTCTCTGATAAATAAATAAATACAAATCTTAAAAAAAAAAAAAAAGGGTGGGGGGAGAGGCACTTGGGTGGCTCAGTGGGTTAAAGCCTCTGCCTTCAGTTCGGGTCATGATCTCAGGGTCCTGGGATTGAGCCCCACATCAGGCTCTCTGCTAAGCAGGGAGTCTGCTTCCCTTCCTCTCTCTGCCTGCCTCTCTGCCTACCTGTGGTCTTTGTCAAATAAATAAATAAAATCTTATAAAAAATAACAATAGGGACACCTGGGTGGCTCAGTTGGTTAAGCAGCTGCCTTCGGCTCGGGTCATGATCCCAGCGTCCTGGGATCGAGTCCCACATCGGGCTCCTTGCTCCGCAGGGAGCCTGCCTCTCCCTCTGACTCTCTGCCTGCCACTCTTTCTGTCTGCACTTGCTCTTGCTCTCTCTCTCTGACAAATAAATAAGTAAAATCTTAAAAAAAAAAAACAAACTAATGCACTCTTATAAAAAAATAAAAATAAATAAAAAGAATAAAAAGAAAAGGAAAAAGTATAGAAAAGTATAGAAAATTTAAAACCCAGCTGTAATCTTACCTCTTAAATATTATCATTCTTATTATTCAGCATATGTTTCCAGGCTTTTTTAATGCATGGCTGATATTATACAAAATTTTATTTTCTACTTAAAAATATATCAAAAGCAGGTTTCCAAATCTTTAAATTTTTAATATTAAGTGACTGCCAAATATTCCTTTGAATCATAAGGGCAGTTTCCCTTTTATTAGATTATAATTTGTTTTCAATTTCATCATAATTGTAAATAACATTGATAGGAAAACCTTATTCATGACTCTGAATTTCAGGTTATTTCAATAGACAAAATACGTATCTGATAAAGGATTTATATCCAGAAAATGTAAAGAACTCATACAAAATCAATCATAGGAAAACAAACAACCCAATGTTTAAATGGGCAACAAATGTGGACAGTTCACCAAAGAAGTTATATGTACGGCAAATAAGCACACTCAACAACATTATTCATCTGGGAAATATAAAATTAAAAGGACAATGAAGTAACACTACACATCCACAAAAATGGCTAAAATTTTTAAAACTGACAGTGCAAAGCATTGACAATGATATGAAGCAACTGGAAGTTTCATACATTGCTGGTGGGAATGAAAATGATGCACCCTCTTTGGAAAACCATTTATTCATGTTTTACAAGGTTAAACTACACTTATTATCCAACCCAACAATTCTTTTCCTAGAAATGGAACTTCCCAAGGGGAGTGAAAATAAATGTCCACACAAAGACCCATATGTGAATATTCACTTAATTCATAAGTCCAAAGTGAAAACAGTTCAAATATCCATAAACAGGTGAATGCATAAAGAAACAATTGTGATGTTTCTGTACAGTGCAGTATCTCTCAGCAACAAAAATGAATGACCAATACATGCAAGAATATAGACAAACCTCAAAAGCAATAAGCTGAGAAAAGAAGCCAGACACAAAAAACTACCTACCATTTAATTCCATTTACATGACATCCTAGAAAAGGCAAACTCTGGTAATAGAAAGAAAACTTTCTGGAGGGACGAAACTATTTTATGTCTTGATTATAGTAGTGGTTACATGACTGCATACATTTGTTTAAAATGCATTAAACTATACACTTAAAATGGGTGAAGTTTTGTTGTATGTAAATTATATCTAGATGAAGCAGATTTTAAAAATAAGGAATGACTCTGAGTTGCTTTTTTTTTTAATTGGGCAGCTGACCTAAAGTGGAACCTGAGAACAGTTGGGGCAATTCAGAAAGAAGTAGAACTTGAGAGCAGTGAATGGTGTCAGGATAATGACTTCTGGTTTTGGAAGTGTTAATGAGGTTGAGTTAATAAGGGCACAGAGACAGGAAAAAGACCTATAGAAATGAGAAGGAAAAAAATCTGAATTCAGTAAAAAAGGAAAAAAGAGAACATGAAATTGAGAAAAGGAAAGACTTGATTTTTGTATGTGGGCTTTTTTGTGTTGCTTATTTTTATCTCAGTTTATTTTCATTTCTTTATTCTTTATTCTGTTGGTCTTTCCTTTTCCTGAGGTGTGTGTGTTGGTAGGGGGGAGGGTTGCTACACATCAGGTGTTACCATTCTGTGCTTCCAAAGTCTGTCTCCCTCTAAACTGACCACACACATATTACTATATACACATACACACGTGTACACATGCACACATACACACACCCCAACAATACAACCAAATGAGAACAGTAGAAGGAAAAAGTAAACCAAGAAAACAAGAAGGTAAAGAAATTTGGCACCTGCCCACGCCTTAATAGGGAGGGTTCACTCTTGGTCCTTCAGATTCTATGGAGAAGAGCAATACAAAAAATGTACCGGGTTATTTAAACCAGCTTTCTAGTTTTTTAAACTCTGAGTAAGAAAATAGCTTTAAAGATCCATTGGGACCCGGGCCAAAGACTTTTCCTTTGGGTTTGTGGTAAATAATTGAAGATTAATAGTGGCTTTTTTCTTTTAGACTGGGGGAGGCAACAACACCGTCATGATCCTAATTGAATCCAACTGGGAAACTAGAAAAATGTAACAAATTTGCAATGGTTAAAACGTTCTGGGCCTTTTCATCTGTATCCATAAAAGGCAATGAAGCTATATTTTTATTTCCATCCTATGAATGCAGAAGTTGAAATTCAGAAAAGCCAAGGGATCTACCAACTCCCTCACAAAGAAAACCAAAAGACAGATGTTATGGAGCAGGATCTCCAGTCTGGCATTTTGCAAAGGTCTTTTTTTTTTTTTGGAAAGAGAGAGAGAGGTTGCGGAGGGGTGGAGAGAATCTGAAGCAGGTTCCACGCCTAGCACAGAGCATGACGCAGAGTTCTATCTCATGACCCTGAGATCATGACCTGGGTTGAAATCAAAAGTCAGATGCTTAACTGACTGAACTACCCAGGCGCCCCAGGCATTTTGTTTTTAGATGTGTCTGGAAGAGGCAGACAGGAGAGCTGCTTGGGCTGTTGAGGCCTGAGTTCTGCATGAATTATCAGGTTATCATGTAGATCTATCCATATTTCTGTAGACCACTACCACCATGCAATACAGTAGCTCAGAGAAAGTGAGGGCAGGACTCAAGGGCCCATTCTCTGAGAGAAGTAAAGAACCGAGTGGCCTGGCTTCTGCCCTGAAAACCGACCAGGATACCTCTCATTCCAATTTTACTCCACTTCATACAACACCGCACAGTTAGTGTGCAGGCTGGGCAGGGAACCCAAATTCTGTCTGACTTTAAAGCCTTGCTCTTAGCCGCCATACTCTGTGGCCACCTATTCTTTTCTAATATATATGAGGTAAAAAGGGGGGAAAAAAAAAAGGAGAGGAAGGACAGTAGGAGGACACCCCCTACTTCCATTTCATTTGTTTCCATGAAGAACTTCCCAGTCTGCTTTTTAGGAGGGAAGCACTGCTTGTACTCTCTCCCGCCCCTTGGCTCATTCTCCCCAAGGAAGCAGCCATTTACCTGAAGGAGATTGGGAAAAGGTCACTCTTACAGGCAGTGGTATGCAGATAAATGTTTAGTAACTAGCTTTGGGACAGGAGTGGAGACCTGATTTGTAGGACTTGTAGCTTATCCTCCATTGTTTCCACTCCTTCCCTGAAGGCATCACGGGTACCCCCTCTCCTCCTGAGGCAACTAGCTCTTTAAGGAGTTTAGGACTTAAGAGTTTAGCCTTTCTCACGCGCGCGCGCACACACACACACACACACACACATACACACCCCAAACATTAAAAGAAAGCTTCAGTGGCTTTTGCTTTCTATCCTACAGCCCAGACTTCATCTGACAAAGGAATACAAGGGCCTGGCTGCTTGCCTTGACTAAAAGAAAGGAATATTTTAATATAGAATGAACAATACCCCGCTTTAGAGAACTTATATTTTCCACTGCTCTGTCTTCCACTAAAGAATGGAGTATAGGAGGTCTTCAATCCTCATCTTTGTCCCAAATGAGGTCCCAGTGACAGCAGTGCCTGGTGGATGACATCTTTCCAAGTTTTTTTAAACATCTGGGCCTAGATTCTGAGCATGTTTCCGACCTGGGCTGAGGTCAGGCTGGATACGTGAGAACATTGTGATTGGCAGCCCCCCTCAAATCCCATAGACTGGGAACATTCTGCTTCCAGGGGGAAGGGAGGGTGCTGTGAGAACCAAAAGCACTCGCCACAGGAGTTCAGATATAAATGAGTTGGTAGACTATGAGCCCCTACTCTTGACCATCAAAGCAGGAGGAAGCATAAGAAGACTGGACGCTAGGGCTGAAGTAAAGGCATGTGACTGAGACCTCTCCCAACGCTCGAGCTTTCTCCAGAGCCAGCCTGCTGTCCATACTGTGTCCACTGCTGGGCCCACTGCCACCCCAACAAAAATATTTGTTGAATATTAATATTTTATCTCCTGGGACTCAAGCAGAGTTGAAAGGCTGGCTGGGCTGCCACTGAACTTCTATGCTGTCCACTTAGTTCATATGCACGGGAGAGGGTTTATACGGGGCCAGATCCTAGAACTGGGAGGGCAACCATGGCTCAGCCTGGGCCCAACCAATAGCCAGGCGTTCACGTGCAGAGGTGCCCGGATCAGTTGGTAGGAAGATGGGCCTGCTCCAGGCCTAGGCTCAGAACTAGAGCCCTTGGATTTCCCAGGGCGTGTTCGCAGCGCCCCCTGGTGGCCTTTTTTTCGGTTCCCTGATATCTAATTCAGGGCCCCTGGGATAACACAGTAAAATAAAGTACTAGATATGAAGGTGCTTTGGAGAGTCAAAAAAAAAAAAAAAAAAAAAAAAGACCATGCAAATGCAATGAACCCCCCCCGTGTCAAATAAATAAAATCTTTTCAAAATATGCAGTGAACTACTATTATAAAGCCAAGATCGAGAAAAACAGAACTAAATGACTTCCTTTCTTAAAAGATTTTATTTATTTATTTATTTATTTGTCAGAGAGAGAGAGAGAGAACACAAACGGAGAGTGGCAGGCAGAGGGAGAAGCAGGCTCCCCACCAAGCAAGGAATCCTATATGGGATTCGATTCCAGGACCCTGGGATCATGACCCAAGTTGAAAGCAGCCGCTTAACAGACTGAGCCACCCAGGGATCCCCCTAAATGACTTCCTTATCCTCAAAACTTGTCTCATCCTGCATGCCTTTTCGCTCATATTTTGGATGGAAATGAGTAGTAATGGGCTGAATTCCGTCCCCTCAAAATTCACATGTTGAAGTCCTGACCTCTGTATTTGGAGATAGGGGGTGACTAAGTTAAGATGAGATCATTAGGGTGGGTCATAGTTCAATATGACAGGTGTCCTTACAAAAAGAGGTAGTCATGACACAGAAACACAGAGGAAAGACCCTGTGGAAACAGAGAGAAGGCAGCCATCTATGAGCCAAAGAGAAAATCTTCAGATGAAACCCACCCTGTCGACGTCTTGATCTCAGACTTTTAGCCTCCGGGACAATAAAGCATAAATTTCTGTTGTTCAAGCCATGTAGTCTGTGGTGCTTGTTAGAGCAACCCTAGCAAGTGGATACACCAGTACCTGAGCCCAGCTATTGTAACTGAGTTTTACTGTGCCTAAAACAAGGCTCTGCCTAAAGTAACTCATGGTCTAGAAGGAGGAGCTAGGCAAAGACAGACGATGGAATGTTACGAGTATTTTTAATATTGGTACCATCTGTGGCCCAGATATTTGACCTCTATTGTCTTTAACTCTCACAGCTATCCTAAAATATTGTATAGATGAGAAGGTAAAGGCACAACAAGGATTAAAACTTTCTCAAGGTCACATAGTCATTATAAAGCCAATCATTGAACCTATGTCTGACTCAGAAATCTGTTTTGTCCCCCATCTGTCCCTCTGCCTCTGCACAGAGGACAACAGGAACATGAAAGCAGTGGGAAGGAGGGATGAGAAGGTGGTTGTAGTAGACATCGGTGGTGTACTCTCTTTTCCTGATAACAGTACTCTCTTTTATTGAAGAAGGGTTGGCCAACAAAAGGAATACACTCCACCCCCAGGTTAAGAACAGTCCAAATCCTGGCCATTTATACCTTTTTCCCTCCAGCCACAGGTCAATGGCTGGGTACTTGTCTACAGCCAACGTAATCTTAGATTCTCCCATGATTGTTATAAGCTGAACCAGGGGAAGAAGACTTCATTCTCCCCTGGGGTAAACAAAGTATATGTAAGCCTGGAACTCCCCTGACAACATTTTTCCCTTCACAAGAATGCAATCAACTCATAATAAGAAGCCAAAATTCCTGTGTGTGTGTGTGTGTGTGTGTGTGTGTGTGTGTGTGTGTGTACAGAGACAGAGAGAGAGATAACAGAATCATTTAAGTGCTGGATCCAGCCATTCCTGAGGCTGCCTTCATCCAGTCCTTCCTTATATGAGTTAATACATCCCCTTTTAACTGAAGCTAGTTTGTGTTGGGTTTCTGTTCCTCAAAATCAAGAGTCCTGAGAAATATAATACCAGTCAAAATTTTTTTTCATAGATGAAGTGACACAGGAAAGAAGGGGATGTACCAGAAAGACAAGAGCAGAAGAGTAAGAGAGGCTGAGGTGTGTAGTAGCAGCTACGCTCGCAATTACAAGCAGCTCAGTATGGCTAGAGCTAAGACATGTGGGACTGCTAGAGAAGTGGGCAAGAGCTACATTAGCAAAGGCCTGAGTGCCCTGCTAAGATAATTTGGCCTTTACATGAAGTCAGTGAGGAGCTGCCCAAGAGTTTGAAGGAGTGATGTGACATGATCAAACTTGGGTTTCAGCAGGTAACTCAGGAGATGAATCTAGAACACAACAGGAGGCAGTTTCAACAGCAGTAGTGCAATTGCTGTTGAATCCAGGTGAGAGATCCTGGTGGAAATGGTTTCCAAATTCTTGGCTTAGCCATTGGCTGGAGGGGAGGATAGGGACAAGAATAATATTTTGGTCATTTCAAGGTTGACGTGTTTGTGAGACATTTAAGTGGAATTGTTCCAGTCGGTAAATTAAATGGGGTGTCTGAGTGGAGATTTTTTTTTTAAGATTTTATTTTATTTATTTATTTATTTATTTATTTATTTATTTATTTGAGAGAGGGAGGGAGGGAGGGAAGAAGGGAGGGAAGGAACATGAGCAGGGGGAGAGACAGAGGGACAAGGAGACTCCTCACTGAGCAGGGAGCCAGCTGCAGGCTCTATGCCAGGGCCAAACCATCCAGGCTCCCCCTGAGTGGAAATTTAAGAAAAAATTTTTGAGTCATTAATTCAACCATTTACTGCCTACCTACTACTGGCCAGGCACTGTGCTGAGAATAATACAGTCAAATCTCTGCTCCCCCAGGATTACACTCTGGCAAAGACAGAACAGATAATAAACAAGTAAACAAAGAAACAAGGTGACATTAAGAGTCTCTTATGGTTTATCTCCCTCCCGAGCCCATCTTGTTTCATTTATTCTTTTCCAATCCCCCAAACTCCCCCACGTTGCATCTCCACTTCCTCATATCAGGGAGATCATATGATAGTTGTCTTTCTCCGATTGACTTATTTTGCTAAGCATAATACCCTCTAGTTCCATCCACGTCGTTGCAAATGGCAAGATTTCATTTCTTTTGATGGCTGCATAGTATTCCATTGTATATATATACCACCTCTTCTTTATCCATTCATCTGTTGATGGACATCTAGGTTCTTTCCATAGTTTGGCTATTGTGGACATTGCTGCTATAAACACTCGGGTGCACGTGCTCCTTCGGATCACTACATTTGTATCTTTAAGGTAAATACCCAGTAGTGCGATTGCTGGGTCTTAAGGGTGCTGGGGGTGGGAGGGTGGGAGAGGGTGGTGGGGTTATGGATAGTGGGAAGGGTATGTGCTATGGTGAGTGCTGTGAAGTGTGTAAACCTGGCGATTCACAGACCTGTACTCCTGGGGCTAATAATACATTATATGTTTACAAAAATTTTTTATTTATTCATTTGATGGAAAGAGTAGGCTGAGAGGCAGGCAGAGAGAGAGAGGAGGAAGCAGGCTCCCTGCTGAGCAGAAAGCCCGATATGGGGCTCGATCCCAGGACCCTGGGATCACGACCTGGGCCGAAGGCAGAGGCTTTAACCCACTGAGCCACCCAGGCGCCCTACAAAATTTTTTTTAATTAAAAAATAAAAAAGAGGGGCGCCTGGGTGGCTCAGTGGATTGAGCCGCTGCCTTCGGCTCAGGTCATGATCTCAGGGTCCTGGGATCGAGTCCCGCATCGGGCTCTCTGCTCAGCAGGGAGCTTGCTTCCCTCTCTCTCTCTCTCTCTGGCTGCCTTTCTGTCTACTTGTGATTTCTCTCTGTCAAATAAATAAATCTTTAAAAAAAATAAATAAATAAAAAATAAAAAAGAAACAAGGTAAGTGCTTGATAGACAATAAAGCAGCTCCATAAGGTAGAGGCCTCAGAGTAGCGGGCCACTATTAGTTTGGGTGGCTGGCTGGTATACCCTGCTTGTGCTCTCTTTCTCTTTCTCTCTCTCACAGATAAATCAATCAGTCAATCTTTTTTTTTTTTTTTTTAACAAAGTTCCATCCGTTTTATGAAGTTGCCTTCTTTGCCAGTCCATGCCCTTGAAGCTAACCATGACAACTCCAAGGCTGGTGCTTGGGAGACGCCCACCAGCGCTCCTTTGTTCTTACCCAAGCGCCTTTCATCCCACATGCACAAAGCCCGCCCTGGCATCCACTCTGACGGGCCCAGTTCACTGACACAGGCAGTGACTTTTGATCATTTTCCCTGAATCATACCTAAGGGCAACAAAGGCCTCAGTTTACAGAACATCAGCCAAAATTATTTTCTGAGTCAAGAGGTCTTACTTTGAGTTGAAGAAAACATACCTGATGCCTGGTCCTTCTATTTTCCTGGAATTGCCGGGCGCTGCACCTTCTGTTACATCTGTTTTCTCTTTTATTCCATGCATCTGACTAAAACTTAGTTTTTCTTCAAGAACCTTGAAGCCATGTAGCTTTCCACATACACCAGGCCTGTTACCCAAGCCAATTTGCTATTCTCCCTAGAACACTCTTTAAATGAAAGTGCAACATAAAATTCTGACTATATAGTATAACTTATTTCCTTTTTTAGGGCCCTTGGTTTGATGGCATAATTTACATTACACTTCAAGGTGTGATTTTTTTAGATGTACAGTTGTGAGTTTTAATAACTGTGTATACCAGTGTATCTACTACCTCAGAAAATATTTTCAATCCTAGTCAAAAGACAACCTAATTTTTAAACAGGCAAAGGACTTGAACAAACATTTCCTCATAAGAGATTAGACCAATGACCAATAAACTCAACATTGTTACTTTTTAGGAAAATGCAAATCAAAACCATTTGAGATATTACTCCACATACACACATACCACTAGAATAAAAGAAGTGGAAAATAATAAATGTTGGCTAGGATGTGGAGAAAATGGAACCTTTGCACCCTGCTGTAAGGACAATTAAATGTTGCAGCTGCTGTGGAAAACAATTTGGCAGTTCCTCAAAAAGTTAAACAGAGGGGCGCCTGGGTGGCTCAGTGGGGTAAAGCCTCTGCCTTCAGCTCGGGTCATGATCCCACAGTCCTGGGATGGAGCCCCATATCGGGCTCTCTGCTCAGCAGGGAACCTGCCTGCCTCTCTGCCTACTTGTGATCTCTGTCTGTCAAATAAAAAAAAAAGCTGAAAATGCTTCATAATATTTAAAAAAAAAAAAAAAGTTAAACAGAGAGTTACAACATGGCCTAGCAATTCTACTCCTAGGTCTATACCCAAAAGAACTGAAAACATCTGTCCATACAAAACTTGCACGTAAATGTTCACAGGAGCATTCACATCAGCCACAAAGTGGAAACAATCCCAATGTCCATAATCTGAGGAATGAATAAATAAAATGTGACATATCTATATAATGGAGTATTACTCAGCCATAAAAAGGAATGAAGTTTAAAAAAAAAGGGGGGGGGGGAATGAAGTATTTATCCATACTACGAAATGGGTGATCCTTGAAAACAATATGCTAAACCAAAAAAGCCAGAAACAATATGCTAAACCAAAAAAGCCACATATCATAATGCCAGATTTATATGAAATACCTACAGTAAGCAAATTCATGGAGACAGAACATGAATAAGTGGTTCAACCGGTGGGAAAAGGAAGAAATGGGGGATGACTGCTAATGGGTAAGGGGTTTCTTTTTTGGGGACGATGAAAATGTTCTGGAATTAGATAGTGGCAGTGGCTACATGACCTTGTGGCTATACTAAAAACTATTTAGAGGTGCCTGGCTGGCTCAGTCAGTTAAGTGTCTGCCTCTTGATTTTGGCTTAGATCATGATCTCAGGGTCATGAGACCAAGCCCTGTGTGGAGCTTGGCTAAGGTTTTCTCTCTCCCTGTCCCTCTGCCCCTCCCCCCACCTCCCTAAAAAGAAAAAGAAAACCCCAAAACCCCAGTTAATTGTACACTTTACAAAGGAGATTTTTATGGCATGTGAATTCTATATCAGTTTAAAAAGCTTAAATTTGGGGGGCACCTTGGTGACTCAGTCAGTTGAGCATCTGACTCTTGATTTCGGCCCAAGTTGTCATGCTAGGGTTGTGGAATCAAGCCCTGAGTCATGCTCCACACTCAGCACAGAGTCTGCTTAAGATTCTCGCTTTCTCCTTCTGCCCCTCTCCCCACTCTTGCTCTCTCTCTCTCTCTCTCTCTCTCTGTCTCTCTAAATAAATAAAATCTCTAAAAATAAATAAATAAAAAGTTAATATTTTTGCACTTCAAAAGACATCATTAAAATGCAAATACAATGTAGATTTGGAGAAAATATTTGCAAATCGTTTATCTGATAAAGGGCTAGTATCCAGAACACACAAATAACTCCTACAGCATAATAAGACAAATAATCCAATAAAGTCAAAAGACTTGAGTACACATTTCATCAGAGACGATATCCAAATGGCTAACAAGCATACACAGAAATCTTCAACATCATTAATCACTAAGGAAATGAAAGTTAACAAGACAGAGAACCACAGACTCACTAGAATGCCTATGAGCAAAAAGACTGAAAATAAGTACTGGTGAGACTGTAGAGCAATTGGAACCCTCAGACATTCCTAGAGAATATAAAATGAGAGTTACTTGGGAAAAGTTTGGCAGTTCCTTAAGTTAAATATAAATAAAACCTAGCAATTCCACTTCTATGTATGTATCCAAGAGAAATGAAAATACGTGCCCAAAGAAACACTGGTCACAGATATTCACAGCAGTATTGTTCATAATAGCCTCAAATTGGAAACAACCCAACTGTCCATCAATGGATGAATAAACAGTGTGGTTTATCTATACAATAATATAGATCTTAGCAATAAAAAGGAAGAAATTACTGTTCCATGCAACAAATGCATGAACTTCAAAAATATATTAAGGAAAGAAGACAACGTATTGCATGATTCCATTTATATGAAATTTCTACAAAAGGCAGAACCATAGAGACAGAAAGCAAATCAGTGGTTGCCTGAAGTTGATGGCAAGAGTAGGAACCAATCATATGGACAAGAGGGAACTTTTGAGGTTGCTAGAAGTATTCTACAAGTGGATTATGATGATGGTGGCTGCCTAACAGTATAAGTTTACTTCAAAAATAATGAACTGTTAAAAGAACCACCACCACCCTAACAACAACAAAAACAAGGAAATGGACACAGGAAATCTTTGGGATAAAGGTAATATTTTCTTTCTTGGCTTGGATGGTAGATGGTTATTTGGGTGTGTTCATTTGGTGATAAACTATTCCCTTATATATGTATTTGTCAAATGTATGATATATTCTTTTTATTGTATACATGTCATTCTTTAAGAAAGTTTAAAATAAAAAATTAACCATTCAGACAGTCTAAGCGATTTATTGATGAAAGAAAAATCAGGGTGAAGTTCAATGTATTGCCAAGGGCTGCTGGGCCTGATTTGTGCTCTCATAAACCACCAAGACTACCCTTTCTACCCATAAATTAGCAGTAATACATTTTCCACCCATGGTGTCTATCTATTCTTCTCTCAAGGATTATCTCACTACATTTTTTCGTTTATATCCATACCTGTTCTGAATCCTGTAAGATCAGAGGTGAGGCAGATGCTTCTTACACAGATTTGTTTTTTTATTTTTTAGATATTACTTGTAGACTGTAGAAGGGGCACCTCTTGTGTGCACAGCAAGGTGCATTTTTACACATGTATACACTTGGATAACCATTACCTTGATAGAGAATATTTCCAACACTCCAGAAGCTTCTTTGTGCCCCTCAGAAGATCCCAGCAAGTGTAAGCACTGGATAGTCAGACCCACCATGCATAACATCCTGACTCCTGTCCTCACAGATTATTTTGCCTGTTTCTGAACTTCATATATGGGTCTAGATATATGTGTGTCTGATGTCTTTCATTCAACATTATGTCTGTGAGACTCATCTGTGCTGCTGTACTGTACCAGTCATTCCCTCGTCTTCCTTATTGTGGGATTCTTTCACTTTTCTTTTTCTTTTCTTTTTTCTTTTTCTTTTTCACTCCTATTGTGGGATTCTTTACCTTTTTAAAAAAGGTTTTATTTATTTATTCATTGGAGAGTGATAGAGAGCGGGGAAGGCACAGAGGGAGAGGGACAAGCAGACTCCGTGCTGAGCATAGAGCCCAACATAGGACTCAATCCACCACTCTGAAATCAAGACCTGAGCCAAAATCAAGAGTCGGACGCTTAACCAACTGAGCCGCCTAGGCCCCCTCACAATTTACTTCTGATGGACATTACCCTTTTCTAGTTTTTGGCTTCACAAATAAAAGTGTGCATATATTTTGGTGGATGTAAGCACTTACTTCTGTTGTCACCTATTGATATTTTACACTGTTTTATTTATTTTATTTTATTCACTAGGTTTTAATAAAGTAAGGTGTGACATCCAGACCCGAGTAGGTCCAGGCATTTATACTTACAGTTCCTGATCTCTACCATGCAAGGGAAACACCCAAAGGCTATGAATGCTGGTAATTTTGGAAACAGAAAATAATATCCATTTCATGTCTATAGGAGATCTAAACAAGAAGGAGCCTGTGAAGACCCCAGCACAAACTAAAGCGCTGTCATGTCTTTTCCCAGCTAGTATCCACTAGTTTCATTAGTGAGTGAGCCCTGCCTTCTGTCAACCTCCATAATTACTAATGGTCTTAGAGAACTAAGGAATTCTCAAAGAACTATACACTATTCATAGATTATATAAAGGATCTATTGCAATTAATAGTTTTTTCCTGCAGAGTGATAAGAGGAGAAAAGAAAAGGGACCAAGAAAATAGGTTTTATCATGACTCTGAGGTATTGGTCAGTCCTAGAAAAAATTGTAAAGTAGGTTAGGTGCCTTTAAAGACCCCCCCCCGCAACCAGGCTTTTCTCTTCTTTGGAATATCTTCTTCCCTGTGAGGCCCACCTTCCAAAGCCGAGGTCCTGATATTGCCCTGGACTTGGTACCTCATTAAACCTCCTCATCTTAGGTGATATGTAAACTCTGAATCTGCCTACAAACCTACAGCACACACCCTTGGTGCTTGGCTTTCTACCAGGTGACAGGCAATCTGAGAAACTTACATCATCTATGTGATCCCTTCTGTCTAGGATGTTTTAGTAGGCGTCATCTAGGAAGAAAACTGCAATTAAAAGGAGCTGTGTTAATGGTAGAAAATCTGGCTGGGGATAAGCTCTCCTGGGAACCACAGGGCTATGTCTCTAGCTAGCTAGGTCAGGCATGGCTCAGCAGGTTCTGCATTTCATTGAAGATGTATGATTTGGAAAGTCCCTTGGTTATTTGGCTTCTGGAGTCCTTTCTCACCATAGGACTCCTCTGTGGGAGGACAGAGCTCATCAATCACATTCCCCAAATGTCAGGCTTCTGCTGTGTGACCCCAGAAGAACCTTGCTTCTCATCTATGTAATAGAAGCAAGGTCTCTACATTTGCTGGATACAAGTGTGAATTGTGGGCCACAGGTCCTCCCTGATGGTTAGAGTCCCCAAGAAAGGCGATTGTTGGGAGGCAAATTGCAGTATAAATGTCACCCTCATCCTCTGACTGTTGCCATTGCATACTTCCTTCTTCTCTTTCTTACAGTCTCTTAAGAGACTCTTGGGGGATGGAATTCACCAGCCAGAAACTAAACTATATTTAACTTTCTCAATTAGATGCTATTTCAGCTATGTTAAACCAGTACTTGAGATGCTAAGCCAGAACTTGAGAGCCCCGGAAAGGGATCCTAGAATCATTCAGGCTCACATTTGTAGAATTATTACTTTCACTTTCAAGAACCTGCCAAACCTTCATTTAACTATAAAGCTTTAGATCTGCTGCCCTCTTTGCCTGAAATTCCCTCTTTTTCAGCAGGCCTATCCAACACACACACACACACACACACACACACACACACACACACACACAGAAAGAGGGAGAGAGAGCAAGAGGGCTGAGTGGCTTCTGCTTGTCCCTCAGGACTCAAATTAGACATTATCCCTTTAGTAAAGTTTTCTGATATCCCAAGTCTGAGCTAGCTTCCCTTTCCCCCACACATGTGTACAGTTTTCTAATCATTGATGGATTTTCCAATCTTAACTAATTGGCAATAAATGACCAATAGATATTAGTGTCCCTGAATGAATAAATGAGTTATTACGGCTACTGTTGTACTTGGATTCTCGTTCAGACTAATGAGCCTCCTCCCCAAATAACCAACCAGCCCAGAGAATACTTTTTGAAAATGTAATGCAATTATATTCACTTCACTTCAGAATTTGCTTCATATACTCAAGGCTTAGCCCTAGAGGATTGGAGAGCAGAAAATAGCAATACTGATTACAATCTCAGCCTTCAAGAAGCTTTCCATCTTTTTGAGGATGTCACTAGTGTTGGCCTCCTCCCTACACCACTTCTGATACTCTCCCCTCCCTCACCCCAGCAGTGCCTGCTGACCATTCTCACATAAACTTCTCCCATTGCCCACATTCAAAGGCTCATGGGTGAAAGTGTACATCATGGAACTTCAGAAGTTCAGCCTGACTGAAATAAAGTGCATTCCTGGCGGGGAGGAGCATAGGTGATGGGAAGCGATGAGGCCAGGAGGCTCAGCAGGGGTCAGATCCTGAAGGACCTCCTGATCATGCAAAGTCATTTATCCTGATGTCAAGGAGCAGCCGTGGGAGAGTTTTGAGCAGAGAAGTAACTTGCTGAGATTTATGTTTTAAAAAGACTCTTCTCGCTGCAGTGTGAAAAATTAACCAGAGGACGGTGAAACTGGAGGCAGGAAGTCCGCTTGGCAATCAATGACATGCTGTCAATCCTGCTGTACTGTACACGAGAATCCCTTAGGGAGCCTGAAAGATAAATATCAAGAAGTGGGACCGAGATACCACTTTTTTTCCTTCCAGCTTCCCAGTCATTCTCATGTGCAGCCAGTGCCCAGAACCATGGCAGTGGAGCTACCAGAAGATGTCCAGCAGGGCTGGAGAATAGAGGACCATGGACCAAGGCAGGAGAAACATGCGGGGAAATAGAGCTAAGGGTCCTGTGCCCTGTGGGTTGTGGCCAACCTGGCCCATTTTCTCAGATTCACCCTCAGTTTGCCCAACTGGTTTTTGAATTTAAATCACTTGTGCAGAGGATTTTAGGGCACTGAAACTATTCTGCATGATGCAACAATAGTGGATATATGTCATTAGCCATTTTTCCAAACCCTTAGAATGTACAACCCTCAGAGGGAACCTGAATGTAAACTATGGACTCTGGGTGATATTGCTGTGTCTGTGCAGGTTCATCAGCTGGGACAAATTCACCACTCTGGTTCAGGAATGGTGAGAGTAGGGAGGCTGTGCATGAGTGAGGACAGGAAGGAAATGAGAAATCTCTATGCTTTCCTCTCAATTTTGCTGTGAACCTAAAACTGCTCTAAAAAGTCGTCGTCTGTTGGGCACCACGTCTGTTAAGCGTCAGACTCAATTTCGGCTCAGGTCATGCTCTCAGGTTTGGGCAATGGAGCCCTGCTTCGGGCTCCGCACTCAGCAGGGAGTCTAATTGAGATTCTGTGCCCCCCTGCTTGCAGGTGCACTCTCTCTAGGATAAATAAATCAATCTTTTAAGAAAGTGAAATCTATTTTAAAAATATGTAAAATTCACACAAAATATCCAAATTTCTGCTTCTCTAAAAAGTTTGAATATCTGGGCACACTGGGTCTGCATGACCCCAAGGTAACAAACCAAGGCGTGGCTGCCCACTTTAGTTGGCACACTACAACGTCCCCGCAGTGCCCGCCACTCTGTCACTTTCCACAACTGCAGGTCAGAGTCAATGCTGTGTCATCTCACTCCCCACCAGTTCACTCATTTAACTGTGTAGGGCCTATCAGGACTGGAGCTGAGAAGTTAAGAGCCAGACTCTATTGGGTGGGTAAACTTGGTAAGGATTTTTTTTTTTTAAACCTTGGAGCAGTATGAAGCCCTTGAAAGGTTTTTTACAGAGCAATAACACGATCACATCTACAAGGTTCAATGGTCAGTCTGGATCGTTCAAATTCCAAGTACAGGAACTATTGAGTGAAGACAAATCAAGATACCTCAGCTTCCCACGCTCTTTTACAGAAAACTTCATTACATTCCTGTAATCAATTTTCAGTAAGAGTGGATCATTTTCACCAGTGATTTGTCCAAAATAATAAGATCGAATGAAAACAGAGTTGAGCTAGAAGGCAAAAGATCTGGATTTGAATGCTTAGTGACTTTGACACTGATCTGCTCACCTTTGCTGTCCTCCTCTGGAAAATGGAAATAATACAATCAGATTCTCCTGTGTACTTCCAGGGTCATTGTAAATCAAAGTAAAAAAAAAATATGATAATGCTTTGTAAACTGCCAGGTGATCCATTAATGTAAAGAATTATCATAACTCATTTATTTATCAAACTCATACCCCTTCCTACTGTGTTTGGTCTTTGCTACATCTGGGGATATAAAAATGAATGGGACATTCCTTGGGGTCTATAGTCTATTGGAACTAGCAGTGATATAAAGAGGTAGTCATATGTATATACCCAAAAGAATTAAAAACAAAGATTCGAATATGTACTTCTGTGACAATGTTCAGAGCAGCATTCTGCACAATAAGCAAAAGGTAGAAACAACTCAAGTATTCATCAATAGATGAATGGATGATCAAAATGTTGTCGGTACATACAAAGGAATCTTATTCGGCTGTGAAAAAGAATGAAGTTCTGATACATAGGTAAACCTTGAAAACATGCTAAGTAAGACACAAAAGAACAAAAGACACAAAAGGTGTATGATTTGTACTTGTATGAAGCATCTAGAATAGGCATAGAGATAGAAAGGAGGTGAGAAGTTACCAGGGACTGGAGGTGAGTGTGGGACTGGAGACTTATTGCTTAATGGGCACAGAGTTTCCACTTGGGGTGGTAAAAAGATTTTGGAAATAGTAATGATGGTGGTACAACATTGCATATTTAATGTCACTGAATTGCACACTTAAAGTAATTAAAATGGCAAGTTTGTGTTATATATATTTTAGTACAATAACAAGGAATGAATGAATAAATGAATAAATAAGTCAGAGTTCAACTGAAGACATCAGAAGAACATCAGGGTAGACTTCAAGAGAGTGTAAGAAAAGAAATAATAAAAATAAAAGTAAGAATGAATGAAATAGAAAACAACCAATAAAGTCAAGAAACCAAAACATGGTTCAGAGGGAGGGGGAGCTGATAAAATAATAAACATAAGCAAATAAAATAGAAATAATTCTACTGTGATAAATGCTAAAAAGAGATGTAGTATGAAGAAAGTCCTAATTGCAGGGTGAAGTAGGAGAAGGCTATAGAAAGATGAACACTAACTCATGAAAGGAGAATAGAGGTGTTCCAGGGCATGGAACCCAGCTGCGGTTTGTGTGTGTGTGTGTGTGTTTATGTCTGCTGGGCAGACAGACTGGTCACCACTGTATTCCCTTCCTAGCCCAGTATCTCAAACCAGGGTGTTTAATAAAAGTTTGCTAAATAATAAATGTCTCCCTGCTATATTCTACAATGTGTCCATGGATTTTAAAGTATAACATTTCCTAAAAGTGTCACATTTAAAGTGTAACATTTCCTAAGCCCTTTATCCATCACTTTTGGATCTATGCAATTCCGTGCTATAATCTTTCATGACAAAGCAATGTGATGCTATTCTCCTCAGAGGCTCCTAATCTTTTCTGTGTTTCATCTGAAGTGAGGCCTTCAACACCTAGACCTGAATAGAAAGCTAAAATTGACAGTGACTGTTGAAAAGAAAACTGAAATTCAAGTCCCAAGTATCTTAAGGATACATATGATGGTGGGATGTGCCTATCTCCTGCCCCAGTTTTTAGGTACCGGTGTTTGCTTTGGGCATTTGAGGTGCCAGGAGAAAGTAATGTTGCTGCATGGGGGCTGCAGTGTGTGGTTGTGCAGGTTGCCCACTGCACAAGAGCTCCTGGCAGAGGTAGGGAGGAGGACTGAAATACAGCCTACTTTCCACTTACCAAGCCGTACACTCTGGGGCTTTGTCCACCCTTATGAAAGCAGCTTTTTTTTTTTTTTTTAAATTTGGCATAGATGTGTCAGTGAGTATGGGCAAATTGTAGCCCTGTTGTCCTTGGCTGTCATGACTAATGAGGCCCTGGTGGAGAGAAGAAGGGTCAATGCCTGAGAGTCTCCCATCTGTCCTTCCAAAAGAGCTCCCTCAATGCTCTTCAGCTTCTAAGCATCTTTTCCGAAGATCTTTTCAAGACCTTTGGTGGATGACTAACCCATCACTGGCAGTCCACAGATGGAGAATTTTCTTCTGCCAGGAGACCTTCAGAGTTTTGTAAAAAGGCGAAACTAAGCTTGCTCACCCCATGCAGCTTTTGGCTCTATGACTGTGCCGCCTGTCCTGCCACTAGATGGCAGGCTCCCCCAGATACTGGAAGCCGACTTTCCCGAGGACTTTAAACTGGGGAAGCAGGAAGCTGAATGCAGAGCTGCCTGTGCAGAAAGAACTTTAGTTTAATTCTAGCTTTCTTGATAGGTGATTTGGAAATATATTCTCATTCCATCATGCAATTTCATTAAATTGAATAACAGTTTTACAGCACTCATTAAGAGCTAGTTCTTCTCTTGTTCATCTGATTCTGTTTTAACCGTCAGATGTTTAAATTCAGGAGACACTGTTCAAGCTACAGAGAGCTCAGCTCCCTGAGAACTAGTACTTCTGGAAAATGCTAGAAGGCCTTATTAATAACATAATCAGAGGCGGGGGGAGCCTGGGTGGCACAGTTGGTTAAGTGTTGACTTTGGCTCAGGTCATGATTTCAGGATCCTGGGATCTGTGATCTACCCACTGTGAGCAAGTTGGGCTCCGAGCTCAGTGGGGGTCTGCTTGTCTCTCTCCCTCATCCTCTATCGCTCCCCCAGCCCATGCTTTCTCTCTCTCTCATATAAATAAATAAAATCTTAAAAAGAAAAACAAACCATAATGGGGTATTTGTTAAATTCTAACTCCAGGCAACCAATAGCCATTAATGATTTTTGACATTATTCTTTTTAGTTTATATTACACTTGAAGGTGCAATTTTTAAGTGTACAGTTCAGTGGGTTGTAATAAATGCACACACACCCCTGTAACCACCACCCCAATTAGGACACAGAACCTTTCCATCACAATGGAAAGTTCTCTTGTCTGCCTTCAAGTCAATGTCAATGACCTGAAGAAGGCTCAAGACCTGGAGGAGTACAGATAGTGGGGTTGAGCAGAGAGTCTGTGTGACCTGGACGATAACTCGCACTCTCAGAGGCTAAATACAACTCATAATTACAGCCTTGTGCTTTTGTGTTTTCCTGGTAAAATCAAGCAACCATTTATTTTTAAGAAAGAAATGACATTAAAAAAATGAAATGACATTTTAAGTATAGTTCCTTTTACCCAGCATTTTAGTAACATAATTTTCTTCCAAATATGAAAATGCACAAAGTTCTCAAAAATATGTTTAGTCATTGCTTCACGATTTGGTTCTCATGAAGTTCTTTTCCTTTGCCGTTGTTAGGCTGTCACTGAGAAAATGATTAAGTGAGACCATCGCTTTGTTTTGAAAATACTTTTTCCTGAAGAGCCAATCAAAGCATTCTTCAGTCCAGGAGATGAATTCATTTGTCAGCCAGTACGAGGCTTGCCTTTATTACTCTGCTAGAGAAATGCAGTGACTTCTACTAAAAGATTTCTTTATTGTTGACTTCTTACAGAAGCATAACGCACATGCAGAAAAGTGCACAGCTCAATGAATTTGCATTAAAATGAACACACCCATGATCAAGTAACTGACTACCCCCTAGAAGGCCTTCTAGTCACTCCAGAGGTAAGCGTTACCTTGACTTCTGAGATCATAGCTGAGGGGCGCGCAGGTGGCTCAGACCATTTACCTGTCTGCCTTCAGTTCAGGTCATGATCCCGGGGCCCTAGGATTGAGCCCCACTTCGGGCTCCCTGCTCAGCGGGGATTCTGCTTCTTCTTCTTTCTCTGCCACTCATGCTCTCTCACTTGCTCACTCATTCTTTCTCTCAAATGAATAAATAAAATTTTTATAAGAACATAGATTAATCTTATCAGCTTTTCAACTTTCCATAATAGAATCGCGTATTCGGTGCTGTTTTATGCCTGGCTTCTACCACTCAGTGCTTTATTTGAGAAAGACATGCATATTGTTGAGCTGTAATTTGTTCTTTCTCTTACTGTGCAGTGTTCCCTTGTGTTTCCATTCTACCGTTTATTTCTCCGATGTTCCATACTGATGGACGTGTAAATTGTTTCCAGTTATTGGCTATTACAAATAAGCCTGCTATGAAAATTATTTAAAAATGTCTCTCAATGCACATTACTTACATATTGCTGGGATCTACATTTGTTCAGCTTGAGCTAATGCTGCCATAGTGTTTCCCAGTATGGTTGTACTAATTATACTTCTACCGACAATGCATGAGAATGGTAGTGCCTCCATTTTGACAACACTTGATATAACCAGTCTTTTTTCATTTTACATATTCTGGTGTGCACAGAGATATCTCCCCAGGGCTTTAATGTGCTCTTCTTGATGACTAAAGTCGAGCACTTTTTTCATGCTATCTATTAGTTATTTGGATATTTTCTTTTACAAAGTGCCCGTTCAAGTGTTTTGCCAATTTTCCGTAAATTTGTTAACATAAATTTTTAAGTGTCTTTCTTTTTATCTTTCCATTATGAAACTATTTCAGACGTTTGCAAAAATAGTACCAAAAAAAACCCATATTCCCTTCATCTAACTTTCTATTTCCATCTCTTGCTTGACTATAATCCACTTATCAAAATCAAGAAATTAACATTACTCATCGACAGGCCTGATTAAAGTGTTATCAGTTGTCTCTCTAATGTCATTTTCCAGACCAGGATTCAATCCAGAATTACACATGGCCTTTGGTTGCCATGTTGTCTTGGTCTCCATTAATCTGGAATTGTTCTTTAGTCTTGGTCTTTAATGACTTTACCACTTTAGGAGAGTATCGACCAGTTATTTTGTAAAATACTCTCAGTTTGCATTTGTCTAATATTTAGGTTCAATTCAGGATTAAATTCAGGTTTATGCCTCCTTGAAGGAGCGATGTTGTATTCTCAGTGCATGAAGCAGGAGGAACATGATGTCAATATATCTTATCAGTGGTGATGTTAACTTTGATCTCTGGGTTATGCTGGTGTCTGGCAGGTGTCCTCACTTTAAAGTTACTATTTTTCCCTTCGTAGTTAGTAAATATCTAGTAATGCAGTAAGTACATACTCTGTTTCTTTTGCTCTACAATGTTTTTAATGTATACTATTCACTTACATCTTTTTCTAAAAGCTTTATTGTTTTTCCTTTCATGTGTGGATATACAATCCATCTGCAATTGACTCTCTTCTAGGTAAGTGTCAAGATTTATTATTTTCTTATATCATATCAAATTGACCTAGCACCATGTATGGAAAATCCATCATTTGTTACAAATCAGGTGACTATATGAAGGTCTCTTTCTGCCCTCTTTTGTTATGTTGGTTCATTTGTCTATCTTTTTGTGACTACTATACTGACTTAAGAGCTATATTATCAATTCTTGATATCTTTATATTTCTGTCTTTGATCCTTTTTCAAGATAGACTTGGCTATTTTTGGCCTTTTGCATTTCAGGTTAAATTTTAAAATCCATTTGTCCATTTCCACATATACCCCATAAACCTCTGATAGGGTGATTTGGATTGTGTTGAATCTATAGATATAGATCGTTTTGGAAGCATTACATGTTTATAATACTGAATCTTCAAATTATGAACATAGTACTTACCTCCATTTAATTAGATCTTTATTTCCCTTCATAATGTTTTATTGTTTTTAGTATAGTGGTCTTGCATAGCTTTCACTGATTTATTCCTAAATATTGGATGTTTAACAATTTTTAAACTATGGAACTACATGACAAGAGAATAGCATAGAGCAGTGGTTCTCAGTGGGAGGTGACTTTGCTTCCAGGACAACTTTGGCAGTGACTGGAGACATTTTTGTTTGTCACACTTGGGGTAGCACTGGTGACATATCTTGGGTGAAAGTCAGGGATGCTGTTAAACATCCTGTAATGCCCAGGTCAGTCTCCCACAGTGAAACATTTTACAGCTGAAATGTCAGTAATACCACTCCCAAGAAACTTCAGTATAGAGTTAAGAATTTCAAAAACAAAAGTTACTTAATATAGTCATTATTTTTTATACAATGTTCAGTGGTTTTCGTATGTCATGCACATCATGATCTACAGTGACATTTTCATCACATTAAAAGTTATTCTTTCCGGGCACCTGGCTGGCTCAGTTGGTTAAGCGACTGCCTTCGCCTCAGGTCATGATCCTTGAGTTACAGGATCGAGTCCCACATCGGGCTCCCTGCTTTTCCCACTGACCTCTCTCCTCTCATGCTCTCTCTCTCTCTCTTCCTAAAAAATAAATAAGAAAAATACTTTTTAAAAAAAGTTATTCTTTCCAACTAGGGTGTGAATAAAGCTTGGCATTTTCAGAATTTTATAAAAAAGGTGCTATAATTGTTGGGAGATAATTCTCCATGGGTTTTGGGTTTTCTGAGCAAAAGACATAGACCATTTTGTTAAAGGATCTTTGCACAAGAGACAGCATAAAGGAGAGGTTCCCCATAGAGAGTTGGAGATATCTCTCCCTGGAGATATCCCAGGGTAATAAAGCTAGAGACCTTGGCCGTCCTTCCCTGGAGATTGTTTGCTTACATTTAGTGTAATAAAAGATAATCTCTCTCTATGGGGGGATAGGCAGGTTTGTTAGCAGTCTCCTTATAAGATTAGGGGTTTCCTAGGTTCACTGTTCCTCAGCTGTGACACAGATCCACAGTATGGCTGGTATCCACCTCCAGTTGGATGCCCCATGGGACTTGGATGCCCCATGCTGCCTGCTATGCTGTGAGTAATAATGCTGCCTAAATCAGTTGGGGCTTGTTGTCTCTTTACTGGCTGAATCTATAGATTTCATCTCTTGGCTATTGTAAATAGTGCTGCAATGCACATGGGGTGCAAGTATCTTTTCAAATTAGAAAACACAGGTTTTTTTACATGAAAGTCCCTCTTACAAAGCTTTCACAGATTTTTTTTTTTAATTTTTATTTATTTGTTTGACAGACAGATTACAAGTAGGCAGAGAGGCAGGCAGATAGAGAGAGAGGAGGAAGCAGGCTCCCCGCCGAGCAGGAAGCCCGATGTGGGGCTCGATCCCAGGACCCTGGGACCATGACCTGAGCCGAAGGCAGCGGCTTTAACCCACTGAGCCACCCAGGTGCCCCAGATTTTTTTTTTTTAAATAAGCCTAATACACTGCTGTGACTTGTGATTGGGATGCCCTATTATATAACTTCAGGAATCACTGGATTCTATGATGCCCCAATGAGTTTGTGCCTAAAGCAGCACTAGTTGCCTGGCAGAAAGATGGAGAAGAGGAGATGGGGTACTGCCATTCTTGTTGCAACAAGCCTTGTAGAACTCTTTACCTCTCAAAATCCTGTGTATTTGCAATTTTGATTAAAACAAATATAACTCTGTGCATTTGCAACGTTGATTAAAATAAAAGCTATATTTTTAAAACTGTGGTAGATGGGCTGAATAAAATGGACATAACCAAAAACGGAATGAATGAACATGTAAGATTAATCCTAAAGAGTCTCTCAAACTTAGAGGTAAAGGATTAAAGCAAAAACAAAACCAAAAAGAAACAAAAACAACCAATGAAAGAGAAATTAAGTGACATGGAAGATAAGGTCAAAAGTTCCTACAGCATCAAACAAAAATTCCAGACCAAAAGAATGGAGATAATGGAAGAGAGAGAATCTAAAAGAAGAGCACTCTGATTCAGAAGAGTCAAGTCTTTGGAATGAACAGACCTAAGAATGCCAACCAGGACTAGAGAAACAGTTCCTACTCCTAAATGTGTAAAAAGGGGGGAAAACATCTTAAATTTTTCTAGTGAGAAAGACTAGATTACCTACAAAGGAATAAGAATCAGTTTAACATCAGATTTTTCTTTGATACCAGTGGATTCTAGGAGACAACAGAGAAATATCTTGAAGGATGGTGTCAAAGTTAGCTTCCTTTAGAGCCCCCAAACATGGCATTCATACACACATACACATATAATACACATATGAGATGGTAGCAAATACTATTGATTGAGGAAAGGAGTGATTGGTTAAAAGTTTTATTACTGAAGGTTGCCTGGGTGGCTCAGTCAGTTAAGCATCTGTCTTCAGCTCAGGTCATGATCCCAGGGTCCCGGGATGAGCCCCATGGTGGGCTCCCTGCTCAGCAGGGAATCTGATTCTCCCTCTCTCTGTGCCCATCCCCCTCCACTCATGCTCTGTTTCTCACTTTCTCTCTTTCAAATAAATAAATAAAATCTTTTTTAAAAGTTTTTTTTTAAGATTTTATTTATTTATTTGACAGAGAGAAATCACAAGCAGATGGAGAGGCAGGCAGAGAGAGAGAGAGAGGGAAGCAGGCTCCCTGCTGAGCAGAGAGCCCGATGTGGGACTTGATCCCAGGACCCTGAGATCATGACCTGAGCCGAAGGCAGCGGCTTAACCCACTGAGCCACCCAGGCGCCCTAAAAAAGTTTTATTATTGAATTTTAACTTTATATAGCTGTTATCAGAAAAATAGCCAGTACTAATATAGAGTTTACAATGGACCAAGAACTTAAAAATTTACATATATTAAGTCAATTAATCCTTATTACACCTATGAGGTAGGTACTAGCATTATTCCCACTAATAGACGAGAAAACTGAGGCATAGAAACGATCAGTGACTTTCTTTCAGTCTCCAGCTAATAAATGATAGAGTTGAGATTCAAACCCTATTTTTTTTAAAGATATTATTTATTTATTTGAAAGATAGAGATCACAAGCAGGCAGAGAGGCAGGCAGAGAGAGAGGAGGAAGCAGGCTCCCTGCTAAGCAGAGAGCCCGATGCAGGGCTCTATCCCAGGACCCTGGGACCATGACCTGAGCCGAAGGCAAAGGCTTTAACCCATTGAGCCACTCATGCGCCCCAAACCCTATTTTTATTTTGGAATTTAATGAGGATTTTCTTGCAAATAAATATTCCGTTAGTTTTTGTAAATATTCAGTAGGCAATTGAAAAGAAGGTGCTTGGGGTACCTGGGTGGCTCAGTGGATTAAAGCCTCTACCTTTGGCTCGGGTCATGATCCCAGAGTCCTGGGATTGAGCCCCACATCAGGATCCCTGCTCTGCGGGAAGCCTGCTTCCTCCTCTTTCTCTGCCTGCTCCTCTGCCTACTTGTGATCTCTGTCAAATAAATAAATAAAGCCTTAAAAAAAAAAAGAAAAGAAGGTGCTTTCTCCGTAGAATATGGAGTCCAGTTTAGTTCATAACTATTAATTCTATGTCATTAAAATATTGTCTAGATTACTGATACGTTTTTTAGTCAAAGTTTTCTGTCAAAGTCATAGTAGAGACTGTTTAAAATTTATTTCTGCCAGGCACCTGGGTGACTCAGTCAGTTGGATGTCCAACTCTTGATTTCAGCTCAGGTCATGATCTCAGGGTCATGTGTAAGTCAAGCCTCCAGTCAGACTCCATGCTCAGCAGGAAATCTGTCTAGGATTCTCTACCTCTACCTCTACCCTCCCCCTCCCTGCTCACATGCACTCGAGCTCTCCCTCTCTCTCTCTCCCCCTTCTCTCTCAAATAAATACATAAAATCCTTTTAAAAATTATTTTTGCTTCATATTGCAAAAAAATTTTTTTAAGTTTTTTTTTTGCCTTTTAGATGTTACGTTTTTGTTTCCAGGATTTTTTCATAGTTCTATATACTTTTTTATGCTTACTCATCCTTGAATGTTTAAAGTTTTATGTATGCTTTCCATTTGTTCCCAAACAGGATGAGCTAATTCTTCTTGGCTCCCCGCCTGTCTATTTGGATGCTGTTATAATCCTCTTCTCATATCTTAAAACTGAAGCATGGTTACCTTCTGGCAGCCTGAAAAGAATGCGGAATGAGCCAGCTGGCAAGGAATGTCACCCCTGCAAGATTTTTTCCCAGTGTTTTACAAAGCCACTGTCCCAAGGGGCCAAAGGTTATTTAGCCTTTGTCCTTGCCTCCTTCCCAGTGAACAGCCAGACTCCATATCCATATCTGAGAGGAGTTTGCCATTCAGAGTAAAAATTCTCCCTTTTTGCCTTAGTCCACTTCAAGAAGCATTAGGAAAGGAGAGTCAGAAGACTGGGCTAACCCCTCACTCTTCTCTGGAAGGGTTCTGGTTGTCTATTGCTCTATAAAATAACCCCAGCAATCATTGACTATTGTCATCTCTCCTGATTCTGGTGAGCCACTGGGCTTAGCCAGGTGGTTCTCATGCGGGGTCTCTCAGCTGGCTT
Source organism: Mustela nivalis (assembly GCF_964662115.1). Lineage (NCBI taxonomy): Eukaryota > Metazoa > Chordata > Mammalia > Carnivora > Mustelidae > Mustela > Mustela nivalis. Next base: position 53,048,868 of record NC_139027.1, on the reverse strand, counting down.
CCAGAGAAGATGAGGGAATCCTCTCAAAGCCTTTTCTATCCACATGTCCGGCAGGCACTGGGAAGTACTTGGGAAGTTCAAACTGCCAGGGTGGGAATAGCAGGGGCTTCTCTGCCTCTCTCTTTAGCCTCCTGGGCTCTGTCCATGTGCTCTGTGCAGCTTGGTGTCCTCAGGGAAGATCTGCTTGCTTCACACAGCCCTTGAGGCTCCACAGGCATTTTTTTCTGAGCAAGAGAACTAGACGGAAGCTGTGTCAGCCTTGAGAGGGGTGCCTGGGTGGCTCAGTGGGTTAAGCCCCTGCCTTTGGCTCAGGTCATGATCCCAGAGCCTGGGATTGAGTCCTGCATTGGGCTTTCTGCTCAGCAGGGAGCCTGCTTCTCCCAACTCTCTCTGTCTACTTGTGATCTCTGTCAAATAAATAAATAAATAAATAAATAAAGTCTTTAAAAAAAAATAAAGACTCAGCCTTGAGAGCCACACAATGTGTCACTTTTCTTGGGCCAATACACTCTGTCACAGGAAGTTTGGCACAATTTTGTTGAATTAATAAATGACTGTATACCATCAATAGTAATACTTATTGACACCTACTGTCTGTGAGTATCTAACTGATAGAGCTGTTGTGAGGATTTATTGACTAAAACTGTATATCTAAAGTACCTGAAATAGTGACCGGCACATAGTAAGTGCTCATACAGATGTTAGCTATACTCTACAGTTACAGAGAATTAGAGATCAATAACAATAGTGTCCACTGAACAATCTTCCCTGCCATTCAGTTTCGATTGTCTATTCTACTATTCAATAACTTAAAAAAATATATTGGTTTACCTACTTGATTCAATGGAACATACCATCTGAAAGCTTCCCAAGAAAAGATAGACAGAAGATCAACTTTTTGAAATCTTGCATGGCTGAAAATAACTTTATTTACCCCTATGCTTGACCAATAGCTTGAGTGGCTATGAGAATCTATGCTGGAAATAATTGTCTCTCAGAATTGTAAAGGCATTATTCCTTAGTCTCTCAGTTTGATGTGTTGCTGTGGAGAAATATGATGCCATTCTGGTTCTTGATCCTTTGTATTGTAAGGGTCAATGGCAGGTTGCTCCAAGATGGCTGCTTGGCACAAACATTATTTGGAGTTAAAAGCAATCAAAACCCAGCTGCTTTGAGAAAAGCTCTTTACCTCTTCCCCAGCTGCCCGCCTATACTAGGAAGAAAGCTATTAACAGATTTCCTCTTTACTTGAGAGAATTACCTACATAATAGGGCAACTTTTGTTTTCCAACTATCTCCTCTCACCTTCCTGCTAATGGTCTTTCTCCCCTTTGTATCCTCAGACTCATACCTCTTCTTAGCTCCTGTGTCATTATGTAGCCTTCCTATCTTTGGAATTCTCATGTCTGTGTGGATTTCCTCTATGTATGCTATTAAATTTGACTTTCTCGTGTTAATCTGTCTCATGCTGATTTGATTCTTAGTCCAGCTCGAAGGACCTTGAAAGGCAGAAGAAATTCTACCCCTCCCCTTCAGTAACGCAACCTCATTTTTCCCTCTGGGTGCTTGTCAGATCTTCTCTGTTTCCCTGGTCTTCTGAAATGTTATCATGATATACCTTGATGAGATTCGGTTTTTGTCCATTGTGCTGGGTTCAATATGCATTTTCAATTTGGAAACTTAACTTGTAAGTGTGGAAGCCGAGAAAAATCAAGGCCATGCCACCTCAGGTTTAGCCTTAGCATAAGTACAGCCATCTCAGACCCCTGTGCCCAAGGGCTGAACTTTCTCCTGCTATACTTTAGTTCTAAGGAACCCCGCCCTACTTTAGTTCCAGGAAGCCCCACCCTACTTTAGGAAGCCCCACCCTGCTTTGGTTCCAGAGACCCCCACCCTGCTTTAGTAACAGGAACCCATAAATACCCCTGCCTTAACTAAGCTTGGGGTCCAAGTCCCTACTCCGCTGTGTCGGGTGTACTGGGGCCCAAGCTTAAGCTTGTCGAATAAACTCTCGTGTGATTGCATTGGTGCTTGGCTCCTTGGTGGTCTTTCGGACATGAAAACTCGGGCACAACAGTAAGCAGAAAGAATTAGGGGTCTTCAGAAAAAAAGACAGAGAGCGCCTGGGTGGCTCAGTGGGTTAAGCCGCTGCCTTCGGCTCAGGTCATGATCTCAGGGTCCTGGGATCGAGTCCCGCATCGGGCTCTCTGCTCAGCAGGGAGTCTACTTCCTCCTCTCTCTCTCTCTCTGCCTGCCTCTCTGCCTACTTGTGATCTCTCTCTGTCAAATAAATAAATAAAATCTTAAAAAGAAAAGAAAAAAAGACAGACATAAGTTTCTTGACATAAGAAACATCATTTCAGCCCCCCCCCCCACTACCTTGTGAAAGAATGTTTAAGATCAAAGGGTACCTGGGTGGCTCAGTGGGTTAAAGCCTCTGCCTTCAGCTCAGGTCATGATCCCAGGGTCCTAAAATCAAGCCCTCCTTTGGGCTCTCTGCTCAGCGGGGAGCTTGCTTCCCTTCCTCTCCCTCTGTCTGCCTCTCTGCCTATTATGATCTCTGTCTGTCAAAGAAATAAAATTTTTTTTTAAATCTTAAAAAAAAAAAAAAAAGAATGTAAGATCAGTCACTCTTAGGCCAGTAGATGACCTAATCATATCAGGGACAATAAATCAGTGGTAAAATTCCCAGGGCTAATTCAAAAATGAAGACTGGCCTGTTGTAGTTCTCCTTTGCAGGATCTTAAACTTCTTTTTTTTTTTTTTTAAGATTTTATTTATTTATTTGACAGAGAGACACAGCGAGAGAGGGAACACAAAAAGGGAAAGTGGAAGAGGGTGACGTAGGCTTCCCCACTGATGTGGGGCTCAATCCCAGGCCTCTGGGATCATGACCTGAGCTGAAGGCAGCTGCTTAACGACTGAGCCACCCAGGGGTCCATGGGTATTAAACTTCTTTGACTGCTCAGATACCAGACCAACTGGAGCCAGAGAACTGATGACGCTGACCTTTGCCAGCCAGTTCTTGTGACTTTGACCTGGACTCCCTTATCTTTTTTTTTTTTTTTTTAATTTAAATTCAATTGGCCAACTTAGAGTACATCATTAGCTTCAGATGTTGGACTCTATTGCCTTAAGATGACCTTTACCCCAAATCCCTGCCTAATTCCTCATTGTACACACCCTTGCAGGAATATGTGTGAGCGCTTAACTTATAACATCCCCCACTGCTCGGGAGACACTGCTGTGGGAAATATTCACCCGATGTTCTCTTTTACATGTTACAAGTAAAACCCTTTCTTTTCCTAGATCATGGATTGGTTGTGTCTTTTGTCTCAATACTCACCAAGAGGCAAAGCCGGTTTCAGGTAGCAATATCCTGTAGTTCTAAAAATATATAATTGGATTATTTAATTGATTTCTTCTCTATTTCCCAGATGTCTTGGGCTGGTTTTCAAATATTCTTATCTTTCTCTCCTTTTTGCCTGTTGACTACACATCCTAGGATATTTCCTTAATTTTGTCTTCTTACCACTGTACTGAGTTTTTCATTTTTGCTATATATTTTTTTAAAGATTTTACTACTTATCAGAGAGAGTAAGAGAGAGAGAACACAAGCAGGGGGAGTGGGAGAGAGAAAAACAGGCTTTCAACTGAGCAGGGAGTCTGATGCAGGGCTCGATCCCAGAATCCCGGGATCATGACCTGAGCCAAAGGCAGACACTTACCCGACTGAGCGACCCAGGTGCCCCCTTGCTATCATATTTTTAATTTACAAGAACTCAGTTTGGTGCTGTGAGTGTTCATTTTTTTTTTTTAGAGACTCTATTCTGTTTTTATTCTAGTTCTTTTTATTTCTCAAGGGAAATTGATAATCGATTTTTAGAAGTTTTCCTCTCTCTACATACTCTGTTTCTTTGAAGTTTCTTTTTTCCTGTTCTGATTTATGTCAGATCCCCCTCTTAAATTCTGATGACTTTCAGCTATCTGTTCTTTTTTTTTTTTTTTTAAGATTTTTTATTTATTTGTTTGACAGAGAGAAATCACAAGTAGATGAAGAGGCAAGCAGAGAGAGAGAGAGGGAAACAGGCTCCCTGCCGAGCAGAGAGCCCGATGCGGGACTCGATCCCAGGACGCTGAGATCATGACCTGAGCCGAAGGCAGCGGTTTAACCCACTGAGCCACCCAGGCACCCCCAGCTATCTGTTCTTAATGAAGAGTGTCAGATTTAGCAAAATGAAATGAAACAGGATACATAGTTAAATTTGAATTTTAGATAAACAATGTTTTGGATCAGTGTATCCCATGCAATATTTAGGACATACTTATGGCATGTAAGTATTCTATATTTTAGTAAAGAATTATTTATTGTTTACCTGGAATTCCATTTAACAAGGTGTCCTCGATTTTATCCAGCACCCCTAAAAGTGAGATCTTAAATGTGACCCGTACGCTATGTGCAGGTGGGTAGGTCTTCACTAGGGTTGCTCTAGTTTCATGGAGTACCTGATGGTCTTTGTAGATCTTTACTCTCCCCAAGGAAGAATATTCCAAACTCCACATTCTGGCTGCCAGTAGTGCAGAAACCACATAAGGAAGAACACTGACCAGATCAATATTCCTCATACTACGTTTCATATAGATACTCAATTTCAGTGCGATTTCCCTTGCTAAGGGTGGCTGCTGTTTAAATAGAAAACCACAGGCCCAAAATGGCATCACTTAGGATGAGCCTCCACGTCATTAAACCAAGACTTAATACCTAACCTGACTGCAGTTCTACCAGACCCCCACCTCCAGGAACGTAACCTTTAACCAGTCATGGAATTTCCTGATTAACACTAGGAAATTTACTGATAGACCTCATCGGTTCCCCTTAGGAGGGCAACCTTCTCTAAAACAATGGATTCTTTGCTAATAATTTCCTTTTTTCCACTCTCTCCCTACCTTTAACAATCTTTTTCCCTTTCTGTAGCCCTTCTCAGTGCTAGATAGGGCACTGCCTGATTCACGAATCAATTAATAAAGCCACGGGGATCTTTAAAATGTACTTGGCTGAGTTTTTGTTATTTAACACTGCAAAATTTTTGTTAGTTCCCCCATTCAGGGGTGGAGCCCAATTCTCCTTCCCTTGAGTCTGGGCTAGCCTTAGTGATTTGCATGACCTATAGGATGTAATGGAAATAACATTCAGGGGCTTCTGAGCCTAGGTGGTAAGAAGCCTACTATTTCCTGGATCTCTTGGACCATCCTTTCTGGGAGCCTGAGCCTCCGTGTAGGAAATACGACGACGCTGGAACTGCCATGTGGAGAGAACATGCTTAGTCAGATGCTCTGGTGGCCAGTGCCAGCCGAGGCCAGCCTCCCAACTCCCCTTGCCATGATACCAAACATGTGAGTGAAGCCTCCAGACTGACCTCCCTGTCAGCTGAATACCACAAGGTGACCTTTGTTGATGTCATGTGGAACAGAGAATTGCCCAACCCATGAGATCATGAGATACCATAAAGTGGTGGTTGTTTAAAGTCCCCCAAGTTTTGAGGTACTTTGGGAAGGAGACTTAAATAACCAGAACAACTTGACTACATCCAGTATGCCCCATTCAGGAGACCCTCTGCTTTATGCCCTCCAGAGATATAGTTTCAATCTTTTGCCAAAGTGGGAGAGGGGTGGTGGCCGCAGTGTGGTCTTGGGGATTCTAGAGACTTAGACAAAATCCGCTGGTTCTATTCTTAAGTCTATAACCACTTTCAGAAGCACCCTGATGTAGCAAGACCTACATAGTCTGAGAAGTTCTGCCATACTATGTCACTTCTTGACCTACTTGACCTGGCTTGATCTACTCTGGGCTCGGGAGTCCCCTTTTCTCAGGTCTGCTAGGTCCATGATCTAGGTCTATCTGCTTTCCACCTTCCAAAATCTCATTCTTTTTCTTCTCTTATTACCTTGTTCTTGTGAGATTTTTTAAAAAATCTGTTCTTGTTTTATTTGAATTTCAAGAGAGGGGAGGCAAAAGCATGTGTTCATTCTGCTATCTTTAAAGGCTCCTTTGAGAAGTGAGTTGGGGAAAATTGGAAGGGAAGATGAACCGTGAGAGATGGGACTCTGAAAAATAATCTGAGGGTTTTGGAGGGGAGGGAGGTGGGAGGTTGGGTGAGCCTGGTGGTGGGTATTATGGAGGACACGTATTGCATGGAGCACTGGGTGTGGTGCATAAACAATGAATTCTGGAACACTGAAATGAAATTAAAAAAATAAATACAATTTTTTTTTAAAAGGGCTCCTTTGAGTCTTTAATTTCAACAATGGTATTAATTTTTTAAATACTCTGTCTTAGATCAGTCTCCCTAGAAGCAGAGACCGAGATGGAGATTCTTGTGTAAGTGCTTAACTTATGTGCTCATTCTTGGGAAACCCTGTACTTGACACGAGCAGGAGAGTGCAAAGAAGCAGCAGAGCACAGATGTAGTTTCTATAGAGATTTAGCTCTAGTCCAAGCCCACAGGAGCTCTAGACTAGGAAGGGTATCACAGATTTACTTCTGACCTTTTGTACCCAGAAAGTTAGCTTTGGACTGTGGCTCTTCAACCCCATGTGAGGGCATTTATAGGAGAAAAGGGCAGTTGTGAGCTAGGTATACCTGCCTGGCAAAGGTGATCTTGGCAGAGAGCATCAGCTCCATTCTCAAACCTTTTATTTATTTTTAGAGTAGCCTAATTGTTACTTTTTATTTATTATTTTTTTAAAGATTTTATTTATTTATTTGACACACACACAGAGAGAGAGATCACAAGTAGGCAGAGAGGCAGGCAGAGAGGGATAGGGGAGGAAGCCGGCTTCCTGCTCAGCAGAGAGCCCCCTGTGGGGCTGGATCCCAGGATCCTGAGATCATGACCTGAGCCAAAGGCAGAGGCCCAACCAACTGAGCCATCCAGGCGCCCCAATTGTTACTTTTTAAGGAATGCAGTAGTCTCTCTAATTACTCTAGTTACTCTGAGGAAAGGAATGATCCTGTTTCATTCTTTTTCATCCTGATTTTGTTTCCTCTAGATTAGCTCATAAACGGAAGCTGGAAACTTTAAGTTATCAAAGCAGAGAAAAGGGGCAAAACGAGGTCTAGAATCTAAACCACTCTGATTTTAAAATCCATGTTCTTAGAAGACCATGTCAAAACTCCTCCTTTTGCTAAATCCTCCCGAATTAACGTTACCTCTCTGGCTTTAAGGGTGTAGTAGCCACTTGGATTTTGCTCTATTGGATAGCAAACACACTCCCCCAAGCTATCCTCCCTCTGTTAAATAATATCCGAATTTGCGGGTAGGCTCAAAGGATTCATTCTGCAAGCACCAAACACCTACTATGTGCTGAAACCGATACTAAGCACGAGTGCCAGGACGACCTAGGCTTAGTAGGTGCCTTCAAGAGGCCAGCGTCACTCGGGGAGGCAGAAAGGAGCACATACAACTGGTCTACAGGGCCTGAGCGCCTCTCCCGGGCCCAACCTAGGGGCTAACCACCAGTTCCAAACTCTGGTCATTTACTGGGGGAGAAGAGAAAGAGCTGCTCTGCACTCCTATTCCCGAAGGTCTCCTTCCAAAGGAAAGGGAACTCCATTTCCTCAAGGGAGATGGGGAGCTGCTGGGGCCTTTGGGTGGGTATTTGTTTTAATGTGCAAGAGAGAAACAATGTGCCTTGGTGATTTCTCTCCCCACTGCTCTGGCCCAGACGGGGCGAGAGAAAATGCAGTTTCCTCGGGAGGAAGCTGCGATTCGCGGCTGGACTCTGGCCCCAGCGGCCGCAGGGAGGATACTCGCACCTCCGAGAGTGTTGGGGCGCCTGGAGCCGCAGACCCGGAAAGTCCAAGTGCTCGGATTCCGCCGAGGGAGGCGCGGGGCTGGACGGGGCGGGGCAGGCGGTGCTATCCCGGAGGGCGACGAGACCGCAGAGCCTGGACGGCGGGTGCGGTCCCCGGCGGGGCTCGGGCACGTACCGGGGGCGCAGCCCCAGGCTCAGGGGCAAGGCTGGTCCCCAGCTGGGCGCCAGGCGCTGCGGTCCCGGGCCCAAGCTCCAGGTGCGCTTCGTCCCCACCCCACCCCACCCGGAGGATTTTCCGGTCCCGAGTGCAGAGGGACAACCAGGAACTCGGACTCAGTCTCCACCCCGAAGTGGGGCGGGTCCGCCCGGGATAAGACCCGCTGCCCGGCCCCTCTGGGGTGTGATCTGACCGGTCGCGGCGGACGAGCGCAGCCCCATTTCGGCTCGAGCGGTAAGGGGGGACCCGGGCCGGGGGTCCTGGGCTCGGGGAAGGGGTCGCAGCACCCTCGGGGGGACAGCCCTGTGCCGCGCCCAGGAGGGGGTGCCCGCCGCCGGTCTGCGGGCGGGGCTTAGGCGGCCAAAGGGTGGAGAGGGCGCCGGCAGCCCCGGCGGGTATCCCCCGGCACCGTCCAGAAGGAGCAGTTTATACAGCTCGGAATGGAGACGGGTCGGAGACCACAGCGGTTATTTATTGAGTTCCATGTGCCAAGAACTGTGCTGGCTTCAGGTATTAACAAGAAAGGACTGAGTTAGTACTCCTTGCATATGACTCAGTCTAATACCCAAGTTTTCTTTTTACTTCTTTCTTTTCTCCTTTTAAGACACTTACTCAGTTTTCCTAGTTTCTTATCCTTTCCCTCCTCATGTATCTAATGCCCTCAGTAGACTGGCTGGCTGGCGCATGGAAATCTGTTATTCTTTTTTTTTTTTTTTTTTTTTAGGATTTTATTTATTTGATACAGAGAGATCACAAGTAGGCAGAGAGGCAGTCAGAGAGAGAGGGGGAAGCAGGCCCCCTGCCGAGCAGAGAGCGATGCAGGGCTTGATCCCAGGACCCCGAGATCATGACCTGAGCCTCAGGCAGACACTTAACCCTCTGAGCCACCCAGGCGCCCCGGGAATATGTTATTCTTATGAGATCTATGACTTAAGTCTGCCAGGGGCTGTCTCACTGTTTTGTCTTGGCATTGCCTAGTGGGAGACTATGGGCCAAAGAGGCTTTTGCTTTTCAACAATCTGGCCCGCTGTAAGTGCTCTCTGGGGTGATGCGCGTTTGTGAGCAGCACTGAGTAACCCACACCTTCCATGACACTTCTGCTTTCTCCAGCTGACAGTGGAAAGAATGGATAGGGTCACCCCCTCCAAATTACCCATCCCACCTCCTCCTTACATTGCAGGTAACACTTCTGATTGCCAAACCTTAGCCCTTTCCTTACCAGGGAATTTTCAGAAGACACAGGTGGAAGAGGAAGCAGGAATGAGATGGGTAATCACAGCCACCCAAAACGGGCTTCCTTCCAGAGCCCAGCCCTATCTGGTCAAGGCCAGATCCCTTAGATTCAGTTCAGGCCAGATTTCTCTTGTTTTGGGGGAAGCACACGAGCACACAGGCACACACACACACACACACACACACACACACACAGAGGCACATGACTGTTAGATCAAGGGCATATGCGAATTTCCCTCCGAAATATTTTAATATTTGGCTAGGGATCATTTTTCTCTGGAAGCAAGTTAGAGAGTAACATGCACAGTCAAGTCAAATCACACCAGTTCTCAGCATCTGAAGAATGAGCTCCCTGGTTACCCTCAGACTTACGGCCTTTGGCCCATTTCTTTATGTCTATCCACTTACTTGTTTTCCCCATCCTGATCTTCTGCTTGTCAGGGAAGCCCAGTCTTCTTTAATAATGAGTGCCAGGCACTGCCAGGGAATAACTGAAGCTTCAGAATAAACCAAGGGCCTGGGGTTGGGGGGTGGGTCACTCTTACCTCGATCTTTGAGATTAAGAACAACCAGGTATATTTTGGAGTAGAATTCAGAATTTATACGTTTTATTATAAAACAAGAAACTTAAATTTATTTGGCTGTGATTTGGCCCAAACCTAGCCTTTGAGGGTTTGCTCTCACTAGAATTAGGGCTACTGTGGAGGCAGTGGGTGCCACCATGTCCTACCTGGAGGAACTTTGAATAACAGTCATCCTTGGTTCCTCATTTAATTGTTATTTCAACTTGCGGTAGGGTTCCTAACCTTGTTTCACAGATGAGGTGGGTGAGGGGACACAAGTTAATGGCCCTCAATTCTTGAGGGACTTGGCATGTGGACCAGAGAATAAACTCACTTCTTGTGGTGTTGGGCAGAGCTGGGTTGGATGGTGCATTCTGCTGGACGTAAGAGTGTGGCTTTTGAAACCCCTTGGCTGGGTGGACTTGGAGATGGAGAGCTTTCTCAACAAGAGGTGTTTAGGTGGGGGCCTTGTAGCCCCTTTTGGATGGGGCTGTTAAGGGTGGAAGGTTAAACTAAGATGACCTCTGAAATCATAGCTTTGTCACTTCAGGGTACATCAGAATTCCTCAGGAAGCTCAACAACATGCATATTCTTAATGCCACTCACCCCTGATTCTCATCCAGTGTGACAGAATTGGGCCCAGGAAAATGCATATTTAATAGGCTCCCTGGATAATTACGATTCAGATGTTTCTTGGACCTTGCTTTGAGAAACTAAGCTTTAGAAAGACTTATATGAATATATGCATGCTTGATAAATTGAGTAAAGTATTAACGAAAACATGGGGCTTAAAGGAACTTAGGCCTGTCGTTATGCTGTAAATAATATGGTAAAAGCTGACATTGTTCCCATTCTCAAGGACAGCTTTTTATTATGCCCTATCACATGAAATTCCCCCCATAGTTTTATAATGTTTGACACCCCTAGACCAAATAGAGGGTTTAAACCAAAGAGGCCTTGTTTATTTTTAAAACTTAATTGAACCTGAGATGGATTACTATATTAAGAATAATGTACCTAGGAATTTAGGATTTGTAAGGCCTGTTGCTTGTTTTATTGGGAGTAGCTTGTTAGTGTTCAGTTGTGTCTGCACTGGACTAAGAGCTTTTGTTACAGGAACCTAAACCATCACCTTTGAAGAATTGTTTTTAAAGGTTCAAGATGTTTGAGGTCAGTAAATTGCCATATTGTTTCTTGGTCCAGATTGCTAGACAAAGAACCCGAGGGAATGTTCTTAGCAGAATGAACCACAATCAGCTGGAGAGATAAATTGCAGCTATAGGCCAGACTATAATTTGCTCTAGAAAACACCTTCATCAAACCTCCCCCCCATCATTAATCCTTTAAGGCCTACAGTATGAATGGCCTGACTTCTAACAGAACTACAGGTCTCAAGAGTGGCCTTTTGTCAGGTCCAGTAGAAAGACCTTCCTGCCCTGTGGATTCATTTCTCTGGGTTAAGGCTCTCGTCCCCCCTGTCCTGCCCCCCTATCAGAGGTAACATTAGATTATTACCAGAAACTAACATAGAAGGGCTGGTTTGTGAGTGGGAACAAGTTCTCCTGATTTATGTGTACTTGAGTCATCTCCCCTTTAGGAAGTCCTTATTAGATACAGCCCCGCTAGTATAATCAGTCCCTGGCATCCTCCCTCTCATGTCTCTCCAGGGAGCATTTAGGAAGGTCTTTTCTGGGTCCTACCTTGCTTCAGCTTCTGCTGTTGATGCTTTTGGATGCTATACAAGAATCCGTTTGACTCAGTACTTCTCATCCTTGTTAGTTACATACCCCTTTGAGAATCTCAGTAAAGCTATGGATTGTCTCTTGAGAAAAAGAAACACATATTTGACATTGTTCGTATAATTTCAAGGGGATGGACACCTGTCCAAACCCAATCATGGTACCTAGCAGGTACGTAGATGGATTTGCTCTGAAATTTGGTGGCTTGTCAAAATTTTAGAATGGATTTGCCTTTGTTCTGGCAATTTGAATTCTGAATTTATCATAAAGATATACTTGGATATGTGTGTAGAGGCCTGTGTACAAGGATATATATACATTGCAGCATTGTTTATAGCAACAGATTGGAAATGAACTAAATATCTGTCACCAAGGGGTGGTTAAATTATGGAACATCCATTCAGTGCAGTATTGTGCAGCTGTTAAAAAATGATGCAGCTTGACAGGAACAGATTTGGATGATATCAAAGAATCTTTTTAAAAAACACTTTTTAAAAAAAATTAAAATATAGGGGCTCCTGGGTGGCTCAGTGGATTAAGCCTCTGTCGTAGGCTCAGGTCATGATCTCAGGGTCCTGGGACCGAGCCCTGCATCGGGCTCTCTGCCCAGCAGGGAGCCTGCTTCCTCCTCTCTCTCTGCCTGCTTCTCTGCCTACTTGTGATCCCTGTCAAATAAATAAAATATTTTTTTAAGAAAAGTAAAATACAGGATTGCATAGTATGCTACTACTTTTTTTGTAAGAATGATGGAGACTATCGTCTATATGCTTGTTAATGCATTAAATATTTCTGATAGTGTGCATAGGAAAATTATCACAGTGGTTGCCAAAACAAGGTGGGGGGGCAAAGTTCATCCAGATTTATCACTTTATACCATTTATTATTATTTGAATTTTTAAAATCATATTCACATATTATCAATTTTTAAAACATATAGTTACAGATATCACCTACCCATTTGAAGAGGGAGAATGAAGTAGAAATGGAAAATAAATACATATTATCAAATTTTCCAACCTCAAAATTAATACATGATCATATATATATATTTTTAATTTTTCTAAAGATTTTATTTATTTGACAGAAATCACAAGTAGGCAGAAAGGCAGAGACGGGGAGGCAGGCTCCCTGCCGAGCAGAGAGCCCAATAAGGGGCTCAATCCCAGGACCCCAGGATCATGACCCGAGCTGAAGGCAGAGGCTTTAACCCACTGAGCCCCCCAGGCGCCCCTATATTTTCTTATTTGTATGCAAAGAATGATGCTTTGGTCTCCAGTGAGCTATAATAGCAATCGCTCGTTTCTTACACATTTCAATTGGGCTGATTTTTCATTTGGCTACACTCCAGCTAGTTCCAAAAAGAATGTAAGGTGCTATGAACTGCCTGGTAGAGAAAGCCCTGAATTTACTTGGTCTGATCAGTTCCATATGTTTTTTTAGCTGCAGAAACAGAGACAGGAGTAGATGGGATAAGTCCCAGCCTGTAGACTACATAGACTTGCTGGGATAGGGCCCTTGGTCAAAGTCCCAGCAGTGCTATCAGAACTTGGGTACTGAGGGACCTGGCCTTGGCTTCAGAGCTGGACTATGTCTTAGTCTGTGAGGCCCCTGCTTCTTCCTGTTGGAGGGTCCATGTCACAGATACGAATAGCTGATGTTTGCTCATGTGTCCTAGGAGCCTGGCCCTGTGCCAAACAACTGGCATGTTATTTACTAAATTTTCATCTATAATATGTGGGTGCTCCCATTATCATCCCCATTGAGTAAGTGAGGAAACTGAGGCCCAAATGGGTTCAGTAATTTGCTGGAGGTCACATGCTACATGCAAATGGTAGAGTCAGGATTTGAATTTGGCAGTCTGGTTCAACTTCCTGTGCTCTACCACCCTGTTGTCCTACATAGTGCAGTAAGAACAGGGAATCAGGGGGCCCCTGGGTGGCTCAGTTAAGCATCTGCCTTGGTTCAGGTCATGATCCCAGGGTCCTGGGATTGAGCCCTGTGTCGGGCTCCCTGCTCAGCGAGAAGTCTGCTTCTCCATCTTCCACTCCCCCTGCTTGTGTTCCCTCTCTTGCTGTATCTCTCGTCAAATAAAGAAATAAATAAAATCTTAAAAAAGAATGGGGAATCAGCCTGAAAAGGCAGGTCTGGGAGTTTAAGCTGGCTGTGGGGCTGGACTCTTTCAGAGGGGGAGAGGTAGAAACCTGTGTCCGTACCACTTGTCTGAGATGAACTTGATGCCGACCTGGGTCATTCTAAATATCCAGGGGGGTCCCATGCAGTAAGTGAGTGAGGAGTGTAGCATATATGAACCAAGACAATGTGCTGCTCTTGATTCCGGGGGCCCAGCCAGGTGGTAGCAAGACTTGGGGCAGCATTTAAAGACAGGGGAGACAGCCCAGCCCTTTGGGGAAGGGGCTTCAGGGGCGAGGCAGGATGTCAACAGCTCCTGCCCAACGAATACAGGGCCACCCATCTATCATATAATGTGACAGGCCCTAGAGATTCGAAGGTAGAACACAGACCCTCTCCTTAGGGAGGTAAACAAGCAGATCAATAATTCAAAACTCATAGGACTGTATGATAAATGATTTGGTACACTTTGCACAGACCACAGAACAATAGAGGAGGTGCGCCTAACTCCATCAGAGGCGGGCAGAGAAGGCTTCTTGGGGGTGGGAGAGGAGAGATTTATGTACAGTCACAGGGATGACAAAGGAAGGCTGTTATTCACTGGAAGTATGGCCTGTTGATGAGAGCAGGGCTAGTTCCAGATGGGAGAGTGGGAGGACTCTCAGAAATGAAGGTCATTCTGTAGGCCTGTGGGGGACAGGACCAACCAGTCTTGGGGTCAGGTCCTGGAGGGTCCACAGTCAGAACTACTGTCCCCTATGGAGATCCTCATTTTCCTTTGTATCTGTTCTGCTGCTTAGTACATTTCTCTAATGCATATTTTGTTTTAATAAAATGGAAGTGCTGGGTACCAGGAAGGAAATCCAGGCAGAGACTGAGCCTTGGAGAAACAAGACTCCCTATTTCCCTGTCCTACACATGGCCAACCGTTCAAGGTTCGGCATGGACACAGTCTTCTTCCCCATTTGACTTAATCTGAGTGAGGGGCCTCTCCAGTATGGATACTCCTCTTTCCCTGTCATTCTCCCATCACAGGAATGTTCACGCCTACTGTGTCTGATATCCAGCCTGGGCCACCCCCTCAGCTCTGAGCTGAGCTCCTCTGAGGGCAGGAACTACACAGCCCCCGTCCCCTGGCCTAGCACAGAGGGCGTGTGTCACTGTGTGTGCTGAATGAATGTATGATTTCCCATGGCCTAGAAAATTGAGTCCAGTGTCCAAGCTCAACCTGTCACAAAATGACCCATTTGTGAAAATCACCTTTCCAGAATTTTGTCTCCTACCACTCTCTTCCGGGTTTAAGTCTCCAGCCCCACTCCAAATGAAGTGTTTTCCAAATCATAGCTGAAGCTTCATTTTTACTGTTCTCTCTCTGCCGGCAAAACCTTTCACTCTTGAAATCTGTCATTGGAAGCCTAAGTCAAATGAGAACATTTGACTAGGGGTGGGGCAGGGTGGGGACGGGCTCAGTCTCCTGTCTCCCACCTTGCAACTCTTGACAATAGTTAGCACCTGCTGCTTTGTCTTTGGATCGGCTGTTTGTCTTACTAGCTTACAAAGCTCTTTGGTAGCAAGATACTGTTTCCTCCATCTTTGTTTCTGTCACAGTGCCTGGTACCTGATGAGGCAAAATCAATATTTAAGGAAGGACTATGAGTAGGTCTGTACACCTGGTGAGCCGCAGTTTTGGAACTGGGGTCTCATCCAGAGACCACCTGTGTGAGAACCAGGGCCCGGAACAGTATGTGAGGGGGATCACCTGGGGTGCTTACTGAAAATGGGTTCAATAAGGTCTTTGGGCCCTATCTGAGATTTACTGATTCATGTTCTTGAGTACAGCATCCCTAAAATCTGTATGTCTAAACACTACTCAGGTGCTTTTGCTGCACACTAAAATTTGAGAACTTTTTCTAGGTATCGTGTTAGGTGTCTTACAGTCTATATTACAGTTAGGATCCTTTTGAAGCATAGCTCCAGACACGGTGTCCTGATATCATCCAAGGCTAGAAGAAAGAAGGAAGGCTAATCTCTGTCTTTTTAATCTGGAAGAAGTCTTTCTCTGAAGCCTCTTAGTAGGCTTGTTCTTATTTCTCCTTAGCCTGAAGTGGGTCCGCTGGCCACTTGAAAACCATTTGTTGCTATTGGAATGGGGTTGCCTTGGACCAATCATTATTTCTTCCTGGGATGAGTACTACGTTCCTGGTTTTCCAAACCATGAAAACTCAGTGAAAGTTCTCTTAATGAGGAAAGAAGGTATGATGGGGGTTGACATATAAGTGATCTTCTCAGAAATCCTGCACAATAGTCACTACTATGTCACTTATATGTCAGCATAGAGTACCTGTGTTAGGTGGAGTTAAATCTGGAGGGCAGAGCAGAGACTGGAATTTGGCTTATGTTCTGGATTCCCAGCCTCCTCTGTCCAGCATGGAATGATCTCCATTACAGCCTCTGCTAGCATGTGGGAAGAGAATTGAATTCAGAATGTCACAGAAATCATAAAATAACAGGTCAGGTTTGCCCGGAGAAATGCATGTTTGCAGTGAATGGTTTCAAGAACTCCATGTAAATAATCTTTGACAAACACATTTCCTGACTCATATTTATACAAATACTTTAAAAAGTGTTAATTATGACTCTTCCCATTAATATAGTTTTTTCTGTTTTTTACCCCCATTCCCTTATACTCCCTTCATGTATGATCAGGAATGGGAATCTACACTTAGGAATGACCATGGAGCATTTTGAGGACCTTTTTGAGCATCAGTAGTTGGAATCTAGAATCATTACTGTAGAGCAGTAGTTCTCAAATTTGAGAATGCATCAGAATCACCTTAGTTGGCTTGGTGGGTTAAGCCTCTGACCTGCTCAGGTCGTGGTCTCAGGGTCCTGGGATTGACCCCCACATTGGGCTCTCTGCCTGCCTCTCTGCCTACTTGTGACCTCTGTCAAATAAATAAATAAAATCTTGAAAAAAAAATCACCTGGTGGGCTTCTTACAAACCAAATTGCCAGACCCTACCCTCAGAGTTTTGTAGGTGTGGTGTTGGGCCCAAGAAAGTGCACTTTTAACAAGTTCCCAGTTTCTGATGATATTGGTCTGGAAACCACACTTTCATAAACACTGAACTGTATGAACTTCTTTTAGGTTATTTATTGAAAAGATAAACATAATTGTGAACTTGGCATATTCTACTCTTTCCAGGTTCTTTTGAGCTCCTTATTATAGCTGCCCTGGGGCTTCCCAGAGGAGGAGACTGGATTCCCTGTGCTTTGGTGAATCTATGGAAGGCTTGCTTATTCCTTGGAACTGAGAGGGTGGAGTGACACCCACACACCCTTCCTCTGGGCCAGGCATGGTTGTAAAATAACTGAGACACACAAGTTGAAACCAGATATGGTTCCACATATGACATACCTACTAGCCAAATTCAGAGACAAGAAGTAGAATGATGGTTATCAGGGACTGAAGTAAGGGAGAAATGGGGAGTTATTATTGAATGGGTACAGAGTTTCTGTTTGGGATGATGGAAGAGTTCTGGAAATGCGTAGTGGGGATGGTTGCATGACATGGTGAATGTAATTAATACCACTGAATTGGGGCGCCTGGGTAGCTTAGTGAGTTCAATGTCCAACTCTTCGTTTTGGCTCTGGTCATGGTCTCGGGGTCTCGAGGTCATGGGATCAAGCCCCACATTGGGCTCCCTGCTTAACAGGGAGTCTGCTTTTCTCCCTCTGTCTCCACCCCTCCCATTCATGCTCTCTCTCTTCAATAAATAAATAAATCTTTAAAAAAAATACTGCTGAATTATACACTTAAAACTGGTTAAAATGGTAAACTTTGTTATGTTTATTTTATCACAATTTGAAAAAAGTCTTGCTTTCTTTACTATTCTGTCTCCCAGTAGTGTGCTGGAGCATCCTTCTATCAGCCTATTAGAAGTGATTGTTAGGGGACCTAGGTGGTTCAGTGGATTAAGCATCTGCCTTTGGCTTAGGTCATGATCCCAAGGTCCTAGGATCCAGCCCCACATCAGGCTCTCTGCTCAGCAGGGAGCCTGCTTCCTCCCCTCTCTGCCGGTTTCTCTGCCTGCTTGTGATCTCTCTTTCTCTGTCAAATAAATAAATTTCTTTTTTTTTTTTAAAGAAAGTTTTTATTATGGACATTTTCCAACTTATTTCAGAGACTAAGACCATGGTTTGCTGCACTAAATTTTGTTGCTGGTAACAGGTGCTTGTGTTACACGTGTGTAGATTTGCTTTTGGGTGAGATAACAAGGTGTTACTTGACAGTTGTGGATTCATGAGTGAGTGGCTATCCTGGCTGCAACCAGGAACCCAGAGTAGAGCAAATGGGCAGCCTGGGAAGAGTAAGGAACCACCAGCATCAGTAATTCATAGGGTCCTTTATACCTGGTATGACTGATAGAGCCTTCTCTCAGTGCTAGACCTTGCTGGCAGTTCTCAGTACTGCCAGCAGACTGGTACTGCTCACAGAAGGCTGTTTTCTGCTCAGCTTTTGGGTTCTGTCACCCTTTTGGAATTAAGTTCTTAAAACATTGTATTTGTTTCTGAATAAATTATATTTGATAAACTGTTAAAAAAAAATACACCCAAGTGAGAGAATAGTAAAATGGACCTCTGTGTTTATTCATCACCCAGCTCAACAGTTACCAATATTTCACCAAAAAAGAGACTTTCCAACTATTAATTAATAAGAGGGAGGAATACAAAGGAATACAAAGGAGGAATACAAAGGAAAAGATGGCCAGATATGATTGAAAGTTTTTCTCCCAGATTTTGGCTTTATTGAGTTAAAAGGATAGTATTAAATTGGTAAAATGCTTAATAATACATTTTAGACATAAAATATTAAATTTTATAACATGGGAATAATTTCTGTATGTTTTAGTAAAGCACCAAGATGCTAAAAATAGGTGACTTATCTAAACTAGAAACAGATAATACACAAAGAACGGGAGTTGAAAAAAGGGAGTCCGTGTTCCTACTACTGATTTAAAAAAGCAAGTTAAATCAATAATAAGATTTAGTATTATACTCAAATATTATATTATAAAGAAATAAAGCAAGCAAGTTTATGGCTAGCTGGGGTTTGGATGTCCTTGTAAATTTGGAAGACAACTGGAAATATTCATAAGTATCAGATATCACAAGAAATGCGTCAAAAAGAAGAATAAAATATCTTGCAAAGCTAAATATAAATATTGTAGCTATGGTTTTAAAACCTGAACAATCAATAGGAGGGACATTGAATAAATTACAAGATATCAATATAATGGAAGAGTATAATTTTAGTACAGTGACCCATATGGTGATTGTGTGAAGTATGAAAAATTAAGAGGAAAGAGTAGAACACGATATCATATACATACTGTGATTACAATTAAAATATTGGCACAAATAGAAATAATAGTAGATGGTAAGTTTACACTGTTTTAAAATGTCCTTCTCAGTGCTGCAAGTTGATGAAATAATTTACAAAATAAAAGGAAAGGGAAATAGAGGATTGCTTAAGGCCTCACAGTCTCTACAGTTGTCTGAAAGTTAGTCTTTTCCATTCATTGTCAGTGGAAAGGTCCATAATTTTCAGCATTGCAATGGAAAATTTTACTTCTATCTGTATTCTGGTGGGTTTATGAAACAAGTTTATCAGCTCACCCAGGCAATTTAATAACAGCTGGAGGGGAGGAGAGGTTAATAGTAACAGGTAAAAGTACCACTAACTGCCTTATATTGTTACCCACTATAATTCCTGAGGTTGCTAAAACAGAAATAAAAGTTAATCAATAAACCAAATAATAAATTTTACTATATAAGTTATATTAAATTCTCATTTAATTTAAATTTACCAGATTTAAACTTTCTGTTGCTATATTCTGTTGCTAAAACAGAAATAAAATTATAATAAATAAAGCAGATAAATTTTCTGTCATGTACATTTATTATCTTTACTATTCAAAAATAAGAAAGGTTATTTTTAAAAAGCTAGCCAGTGTTTTCTGTTTTATCCTTCCTGTGATATTTCCTAAGGTGGTAATACTAAATTTTTTATGATCTCTGCAGATAGTCTCCATTTCTTTTAAAAGGATTCCTGGCTGGAGGATTCTATTTTTTATGAAAACAAAAAACACTTTAGTTGAAACCAAACAATAGTGAAAAGAAAGATATTTAGATATGAGTTAGTGAGCCCTCTTAAATACATATGTATGTTTTACAAATCTAAAATGTCTTGCCTCTTGATTAAATAAAGGGAGGGAAAGGATTGATCATAGAAAATTTACCTGGGCCTGATATGCTGAGTACAAAATAGTTAAGCCAAACTCTTTAGTTTCACAGGATTTCTTGATGTTATTACACTAGTCATTTCCCCCTTCCTATTAATTAATTACTTAAAGATTTTATTTACCTATTTAGGAAAGAGGGAGCACCAGTGCGGGGAGGGACAGAGGGAGAAGGACAAGCAGACTCCCCACTGGGTAGGTGGCTTGACCCAAGGCTCCATCCCAGGATCCTGAGATCATGACCTGAGCCTAAGGCAGACCCTTAACTGAGTGAGCCACCCAGGGGCCCCTCCCGCCAATTTAGATAAGTGTTATTTTGCCAAATAGTGAGGGTGCCCCTTAGTTCCCTGAGCTTTCTTTTGAATAATTACACCGATTATTTCCAGGAATAGGCCATCCCTTTAAATATTCTGAGGCCTAATTCCTTTTCTCTTCTTCTCTATAGCATTTTGTCCTAGGCCACATTTTGTGTTTTTCTTTCTATTTTTTTAACACATGGGGAAATGAAAGCACTAAGAAGATGAGCAAGGTTTTTTTTTGTGTGTGTGTGGTATTTAAAAGTAATCATCTGGTCATTCACGTGAAGTGTTTAGAACAGTATGTGACACATAGTACAATAAGCATTCAGCAATAGCTGTAATCATTTTTATTAAACAAGGCCAAGTGTGTCTAGAGCAGTGGTATGCAGTAGAAGGGCAGAGCAAGGCACAAACATAGGTCTGAATTATCTGTCACATTTTATTTTTATTTTTTATTTTTTTAAAGATTTTATTTATTTATTTGACAGAGATCATAAATAGGTAGAGAGGCAGAGAGAGAGAGAGGGGGGAAGGAAGTAGACTCCCTGCCGAGCAGAAAGCCCGATGCGGGACTTGATCCCAGGACCCTGGTATCATGACCTGAGCCAAAGGCAGTGTGGTTCAACCCACTGAGCCACCCAGGCACCCCTAGTAGTCACATTTTAAAAAGTTAAAAGAGACAGGTGAAATGAGATTTAATAATATGGATTATTTTACATTTTACCCAGTAGATCTAAAGTATTATCATTTCAGTGTCTAGTCAATAGAAAAAAATATTGGGATGTTTTACAGTCTTCTTTTCATACTATACTAAGTCCTAAGAGTCTCGTGTGAATATTATATACTGACAGAACATCTGAATCTGAATGCTAAATTTCCATCAGAAATATTTGGTCTGTATTTAGATTTCATATAATTTAATTTTCATGTAGATTCATATACCCAAATCATTTTAAACATATTTAGAACTTTTCCAGTATCTGAATGGAATGCCAAAAAATAATTTTCCTTTTAATATTTGCATCCACATTGGAAAAAATGGCTCATCTCTTTTAGAATCCATGATTTGACTTTGAAACTAAAAGCGTAACACTTTTTTTTTATTAACATATAATGTATTATTAGCCCCAGGGGTACAGGTCTGTGCATCACCAGGTTTACACACTTCACAGCACTCCCCATAGCACATACCCTCCCCAATGTCCATAATCCAACCACCCTCTCCCTACCCTACTCCCCCCGGCAGCCCTCAGTTTGTTCTGTGGGATTATGTCTCTTATGGTTTGTCTTCCTCCCGATCCCATCTTGTTTCACTTATTCTTTTCCTACTCCCCAAACCCCCCACGTTGCATCTCCACTTCCTCATATCAAGGAGATAATATGATAGTCATCTTTCTCCAATTGACTTATTTCACTAAGCATAATACTCTGTAGTTCCATCCACATTGTTGCAAATGGCAAGATTTCATTTCTTTTGATGGCTGCATAGTATTCCATTGTATGTGTGAGAGTGTGTGTGTGTGTGTGTGTGTGTGTGTGTGTGTGTATCACATCTTCTTTATCCATTCATCTATTGATGGACATCTAGGTTCTTTACATATTTTGGCTATTGTGGACACTGCTGCTATAAACATTCGGGTGCATGTGTCCCTTCGGATTACTACATTTGTATGTTTAGGGTAAATACCCAGTAGTGCAATTGCTGGGTTGTAGGGTAGCTCTATTTTCAACTTTTTGAGGAACCTCCATTCTATTTTCCAGAGTGGTTGCACCAGCTTGCATTCCCACCAACAGTGTAGGAGGGTTCCCCTTTCTCTCCATCCTCACCAGAATCTGTCATTTCTGGACTTGTTAATTTTAGCCATTCTGACTGGTGTGAGGTGGTATCTCATTATGGTTTTTATTTCTATTTCCCTGATGTCGAGTGATGTGGAGCACTTCTTCATGTGTCTGTTGGCCATCTGGATGTCTTCTTTGCAGAAATGTCTGTTCATGTCCTCTGCCCATTTCTTGATTGGATTATTTGTTCTTTGGGCATTGAGTTTGGTAAGTTCTTTATAGATTTTGGATACTAGCCCTTTATCTGATATGTCGTTTGCAAATATCTTCTCCCATTTTGTCAGTTGTCTTTTGGTTTTGTTAACTGTTTCCTTTGCTGTGCAAAAGGTTTTGATCTTGATGCAGTCCCAATAGTTCATTTTTGCCCTTGCTTCCCTTGCCTTTGGCAATGTTCCTAGGAAGAAGTTGCTGCAGTTGAGGTTGAAGAGATTGCTGCCTGTGTTCTCCTCAAGGATTTTGATGGATTCCTGTCTCACATTGAGGTCCTTCATTTATTTTGAGTCTATTTTCATGTGTGGTATAAGGAAATGGTCCGGTTTCATTTTTCTGCATGTGGCTGTCCAGTTTTCCCAGTACCATTTGTTGAAGAGACTGTCTTTATTCCATTGGACATTATTTCCTGAAAAGTGTAACACTTTTAAAACTGCTTTTGTTGGGGAGCCTAGGTGGCCCAGTGGGTTAAGTGTCTGCGTTCAGCTCATGTCATGATCCCAGGGTTCTGGGATAAACCCCCAAACCTCCCTGTGCAGGGAGCCCACTTCTCCCTCTCCTGCCTGCTGCACTCCCAGCTTATGCTCTCTTTCTCTGTCTCTCTTTCTACCAGTTCAGTCTCCTTTTTTCTTTACTGCACAGCTCATCATGCCCCTGCCTCTCCACTCAATTCCACCTCCCTCACATGCCTTGGTTTTAAATTTTAAAATGTGTCTATACTTTTTTTTTTTTTAAGATTTTATTTATTTATTTATTTATTTACTTGAGAGAGAGACAGTGAGAGAGAGCATGAACGAGAAGAAGGTCAGAGAGAGAAGCAGACTCCCCATGGAGCTGGGAGCCCTATGCGGGACTCGATCCCGGGACTCCAGGATCATGACCAGATCCGAAGGCAGTCGTCCAACCAACTGAGCCACCCAGGCGTCCCTTTTTTTTTTTTTTTTTGTCGTCATTAGTTCATGTCTTTTATTAACCCACATACAGTTACTTGTCTTTAGGTTTCTTGAAGCAATAGGTCAGACATTTGCCACAATTATGTCTGTCAAAGTAGCTAGCCATAAACACTTCAGCGCCGTATTCATCCAAAGGGAGCTCCTGAGGAGCACAATGATTTTGCCATTCTTCTCCACCTTACAAGACGGCCAGCTTAACCTTCTTCCTCTTATGCTTATCCTTCTTGGGAGTGCTTTAAGGCTTCTTCCATTTCTTAGTACCACCAGGAAGTCTCAACACAGTTCCTTCAGAATGTTGTAGTCAGTCTACGGCCATACCACCCTGAACGCGCCCGATCTCGTCAGAATGTTGTAGTCAGGGGTGCCTTGGTGGCTCAGTCGTTCAACCTTCAGCTCAGGTCATGATCCCAGGGTCCTGGGCTCGATCCCCACATGGGGCTCCCTGCTGAATGGGGAGCCTGCTTCTCCCTTGCCCTCTAACCCCTACTTGTCCTTCAGCTCTTGCTGTCTCTCTGTCAAATAAATAAATAAAATCTTAAAAAAAAAAAAAAGAGGATGTTGTTAGCAGATAGAGTACGTTCCAGTTACTTGCCCGCGAAGATCAGTCTCTGGTAATCAGGAGGAATCCCTTCCTTATCCTGGATCTTGGCCTTTACATTTTCTATTGTAGTTAAGGTTTCAGCCTTGAGAATGATGGTCTTCTCCATAAGGGCTTTCACAAAACTCTGTACCTTGGCAGCTGTTCCACCTGAGGTTGAGGAAAAGGAAGAGAAGGGGCAGACCTCGGGACACAGGAGAGGGTATCGGTAGGCTGCTGGCCGGAGAGGTGCCAAAGAGCACACACTCCCATACTTTTTAAGAATAATTTAAACCTTTTTATAAGATTTTATTTATTTATTTCACAGAGAGAGAGAGAGCACAAGCAAGGAGAGCAGCAGGCAGAGGGAGAGGGAGATGCAGACTCCCCATGGAGCAGGGAGCCTGCTACAGGGTTCAGTCCAGGACCCTGGGATCATGACCTGAGCCAAAGGCAGATGCCCAACTGACTGAGCCACCCAGGCGCCCCTAGAAGAATTTAAATGTAATTATAAATTATAATTTACATAAATAGCACTGTAACTTGTGCTGTCTATAAAACATTGAAATAAGCACATGAAAAAAATTACATCAGTGCAAAGAAAAATATTCAGAGTGAGCATATCTGTTGACACCAACTAGATGGGTGGTGAGATTAGGTGTAACACTAGAAAAGATGCAGCATGCCTGATGTGTGTACTCCGTGCGGGGGGTTAAAGTGAAAGACAGCCTGACTAAAATATAAAAGTTGTGTGCTGGGGCACCTGGGTGGCTCAGTGGGTTAAGGCCTCTGCCTTCAGCTCAGGTCATGATCCCAGGGTCCTGGGATCGAGTCCCACATCGGGCTCTCTTCTCAGCAGGGAGCCTGCTTCCTCCTCTCTCTCTCTGCCTGCCTCTCTGTCTACCTGTGATCTCTGTCAAATAAATAAATAAAAATCTTTAAAAAAAAAAAAAGTTGTGTGCTAGGAGGGTGCCTGGGTGGCTCAGTGGGTTAAAGCCTCTGCCTTTGGCTCAGATCATGATCCCAGAGTCCTGGGATCAAGCTCCGCATTGGGCTCTCTGCTTAGCAGGGAGCCTACTTCCTCCTCTCTCTCTGTCTGCCTCTCTGCCTACTTGTGATCTCTGTCTGTCAAATAAATAAATCTTTAAAAAAAAAAAAAAGTTGTGTGCTATGGAAAGACATTTATACTGCATCAATTTTAAAATTTAAATTTAATTAAAATCAAAATTTAAAATTTAGTTTCTCAGCGGCACTGGCTAAATTTCAGTTGCTCAGTAACCACACGTGGCCTCATGGCTACGGCATTGTATTGGGCAGGTACAGAAGCTGTGACTTTCAAAAGACAGGAGGCCCCCACTCGGGGCACCTTTTTGTGTTGGCATCAGGTGCCAAAGTTGTTGGCACGGTGCCTGGTCCAGTTCCCAGTATCTGGCTCATTTTCTCTTTGTTCCTCTCTGCTTCTCTGAGGTGGCATCTTTTCCTGCTCCCAATGCTGGTTCTCTGAGCTAAATAGATGTAATATGTATTTATTATAATTCTAAATTATAAACATGTTATTATTTTATAGAATTATATTAATTATAGTAATATATAGTATTAATATATAATGTTAATATTATACTAATTTTAAGTAATATTAATATTTGTTAGTAAATTAATATACCAGCATTGATTAATATAATAACTTAATAATAATATATATAGTTTATATATAATATATAAAATGTAAAGACCTAAAATATGCTTCCCAGCATGCATTTCTGCCAAGGCTCTTTTCACTGGTCACCTTTTCCTGCATCCTTTCTGCCACCATAGTGTCCTTCCCAACACCTCTCTGCTGGTTTGGGAGTGAGTAGGGCCAGTAGTGGATCCACTTCACAGCTCCTCAACTCAAATGGGTGGACTGGGATGAGGTTTTCTGGGTGGATCCCCTTAACAGACAGAGCTGATAAGAAGGTATCACCCATCTCCCCACTGTCCTGCCCGCGTGCACACACACACTTTCACTCTCCATCTGTCTTAAAGTAGTTTCAGTTCCTCTCAGTTGCTGATAAAATCTCATGTCAGTCGTTGGTTTTGTCATGAGCTCCTTCTTGTGCCTCCCCATGCCTCCATCAGGTTTTTCATGAAAAATTGAGAGAAAAAAAAAAAAAAGAAAAATGAGGTGGCATCCATATCTAAGAAAAGTAAATAAAGAAGGACAAGTAAATTCTTAAAAAAAAAAAAATTGAGAGAGGCTGCATCAGAAACAGCAAGTTCCCTATGTGAACCAGAAATCCACTGTGGTAGAATTTTAACGGTTCTGTTTTTGTGTTCTGACAGAGTCAACTTGAGTGCTGGCAAGATTTGGAACTAGAACCCGGCCTTGCCTTGTTGAGGGAGTGGCTGCTCCAGGGGGAGGGGGGAGATGCCCACACAGCTAGAACTTGCATATTTGCCAGGCCTGGGAGGTGGCAGGAGAAAATGTGACATTTCAGAGAGCAGTGTTTATTTTCTCCTCACTTCCAGATCTCCAAGGTTGAGCCCGTGTAAATCTAGGAAGGAAAACTCAGCTGCTTTTCCTGTTCATCTGGGAAGAGAGTTTGTTTTCTTCCTTCCTGGGCAAACAGAAGTGGTGGTATCGAGGGGCGCGTGAGTGGCTCAGTCAGTTAAGCAGCCGGCTCTGAATTTCCAGTCAGGTCCTGATCTCAGGGGCCTGGGATGGGGCTGTGTCAGGCTCCACGCTCAGCTGGGAGTCTGCTGGACATTCTCTCGGTCTCTGCCCTCCCCCACCCCATCCCCCCACACGCATGTTTGCACACAGGCTCTCTCTCTTTTTCTGTCTCAAATAAATAAAACTTACAAAATAAAAGAAGCAGAAGAAGTGGTGATGTTGATAAGGAAAGGAGTGGGCTGTGTAATTCCTGTTTTTCTACCTACAAGTAAGTAAATAAAACTAGCTGGAGGACAGGGGGCCCAGCCGCATGTTTGGTTTCTCACCGACTCACTGGAGATCCCTTCCTGCCTGGGCTCCAGTTTCTCACTCAGATCCAGGCTGTCTGTTCCCTTCCTGCATCACGAGGATTTTGTAAAGAAAGATGGAGTACAGGGACGCCTGGGTGGCTCAGTTGGTTAAGCAGCTGCCTTCGGCCCAGGTCATGATCCCAGCGTCCTGGGATCGAGTCCCACATCGGGCTCCCTGCTCAGCAGGGAGCCTGCTTCTCCCTCTGCCTCTGTCTGCCATTCTGTCTGCCTGTGCTCGCTCTCTCCCTCTCTCTCTGATAAATAAATAAAATCTTTAAAAAAAAAAAAAAAAGAAAGATGGAGTACATTTTACTTTCTCTGGGAAGGTGTAGAAGAGAAAAACTAGATGCTAGAGTCAGGGTTCTTTTTTCTAGTGAGGTGCTTCTCTTGCCTTATCCCTAAGATTCGGGCTTGCGGACGCAAGAGAAGATGTCAAGACCTTGGAATCTGGGTCTTGGGACATGGCAGCCTGTAGTTTGTGATTCATAAGGAGAGGCTGAGGGGATCTAAGTGTAAACGAGCATGTGAAAACATGGTGCTGGAACAAACTAGAATTGGAGATCAGTGCAGTAGCTTGTTACCAGTTACTTGGAGTTTCTGCATTAGATTCTCATGTGTCTGGAATAGTTTACTTACTTCTGAAGAAGGAACGCGGAATAAAGTGACCTTTCACATTTCCTTGAGGGGCTCTGATTGTAATGGGTCAGTAAACATGATGTAACCTGTGGCAAAGCCTAACCATGAGATACAGATTTTATCTTTAAATCATTGTTAGACTGAGGAGAAGTGATTTTACCCATGATGCTGTGCAAAAGCTATGTGGAATTTTGGATTCACTGAGTTGGGTTTTCCCTTAAAAGAAGATATCGATTGTTGGGGCGCCTGGGTGGCTCAGTGGGTTAAAGCCTCTGCCTTCGGCTCAGGTCATGATCTCAGGTTCCTGGGATCGAGCCCCGCATCGGGCTCTCTGCTCATTGGGGAGCCTGCTTCCTCCTTTCTCTCTGCCTGCCTCTCTGCCTATATGTGATCTCTGTCTGTCAAATAAATAAATAAAATCTTTAAAAAAAAAAAAAAAAAGAAGATATCGATTGAGACTCTTAATCTCACAAAACAAACTGAGGGTTACCGAGGGAAGGGGGATAGGGAGAGGGTGGTTGAGTTATGGACATTGGGTAGGGTATGTGCTATGGTGAGTGCTGTGAAGTGTGTAAACCTGGCAATTCACAGACCTGTACCCCTGGGGCTAATAATACATTATATGTTAATAAAAAATATAAAAAGTTTGGGGTGTCTGGGTGGCTCAGTGGGTTAAAGCCTCTGCCTTTGACTCAGGTCATGATCCCAGGGTCCTGGGATCGATCCCCGCATTGGGCTCTCTGCTCAGCAGGGAGCCTGCTTCCTTCCTCTCTCTGCCTGCCTCTCTGCTTACTTGTGATCTCTGTCTGTCAAAAAATAAATGAAATCCTTAAAAAAATTTAAAAAATTTTTAAAAATTAAAATTAAAATAATTAAATAAATTACTTAAGGCAAAAAAGAGTAGATATTGCTCAATGAGGATAATAATGTGCTTCCCCTAAGAGGCCACTATCAACCTACAAAGCTGAGACCTTGACCTCTTAAGCTATATAGATGTATATTATTTTATTGAGGTATAATTTACATTCAAGAAAATGCACAGATCTACGTGGTTAGTTTGGTGAGTTTTTTTTTTTAAGGAGTTCATGTTTAAAAAATATTATATAACATTGTGCTGAAATACATGTAGGATAAAATTTACCGTCTTAACCATTTTTTAGTGTATAGTTGAGCGGCTTCAAGCACATTGACAGTGTTGTGCAACCATCACCACTGTCTAATCCCAGAACTCTCTCCATTCTGTAAAACTGAAGGTCTGTACCTGCTAAACTAGAATTTCTTACTCCTCCCTTCTCCCATGCCCTGGCACTGCCATTCCACTTCCTGTGTCCTGAATTTGACTTCTCGGAGTGGAATTGTGCAGTATTTGTGACTTTTTTCTCTTAGCACAGTGTCCTTAAGGTTCATCCACGTTGTAGCACATGTCAGCATTCCCTACTCTCTAAGGCTGAATGATACTCCATTTTATGTGTGTATGTACCAGATCCTGTTTATCTATCCATCTGTCTATCGACACATGGGTTGTACATGGTTCCACCTTTCGGCTCTTGTGACTAATACTGTTGTGAGTGTGGGTGTACAAGTATCTCCCCAAGTCCTGGCTTTCAGTTCTTTTGAAAGAATGAATTTGTATCCTAGAATATATATATATACCCAGAAGTGGAATTGCTGGATCATATAGTAATTATTCAATTTTTAATTTTTTGAGGAACTGCTATACTGATTTTCATAGTGGCTGTACAGTTTTACATTCCTACCAGCAGTACTCAAGCATTCCACTTTCTCCACATCTTCCCTGACACCTTTTATTTTCTGTGTGTGTATAGGAGCCATCCTAATGGGTGTGAGGCGAGTTGCGTAAGTTTTGACAAATGCATGTAAGTCGGTACTCCTATCCCAATCAAGATTCAAGATGCGGGACATTTCTTTCACCACCCAAAGTTCCTTCTCTCAAGCTCCTCTATAGTTAATATCCTCTCTGCCTCATCACCACCTCCAAACCCTGGAAAGTGGGGGCTCAGGTTGGAAATCCTGTGAGCACCCGGGAAGGTACTGTCTTAGCATTCAGGCAGCTGTGAGGACAATGATCTTTTTACAATTAACTAATTCAAATTCAATTAACTATGGGGCACCTGGGTAGCTCAGTCCGTAACCGTCTGCCTTTGGCTCAGGTCATGATCCCAGGGTCCTGGGATCTAGCCCCACATCAGGCTCCCTGCTCAGCAGGAAGCCTGCTTCTCCCTCTCCCACTCCCCAGCTTGTGTTCCTCTTCTTGCCTTCTCTTTCTCTGTCAAATAAATAAACAAATCTTAAAAAAATTTTAAATCTTAAAAAATTTCAGAGGTAGAGTTCAGGGACTCCTCATTCTTATGTAACACCCAGGGCTCATTATATCACATGCCCTCCTTAATGGCCATCAGCCAGTTACCCCATTGCTCCAACCACTGCCCCTCCAGCAACCCTCAGTTTGTTTCCTATGATTAAGAGTCTCTTATTTGTCACCCTCTCTGATTTTGTCTTTTATTTTTTCCTCTCTTCCCCTATGGTCCTCTGTTTTGTTTCTTAAATTCCACATATAAGCAAGATCATATGATAATTGTCTTTCACTGATTGACTTATTTTGCTTAGTGTCATACCCTCTAGTTCCCTCCACATTGTTGCACATGATCAGATTTCATTCTTTTTGATGGCTGAGTCATGTTCCATTGGAGATACATACCACATCTTCTTTATCCATCCATCTGTTGATGGGCATCTGGGCTCTCTCCATAGTTTGGCTGTTGTGGACATTGCGGCTATAAACATTGGGATGCAGGTGCCCCTTTGGATCACTGCATCTGTATCTTTGGGGTAAATACCTAGTAGTGTGAGGACAATGATCTTGTCAGAGTACAGACCCACACAGGCTTGGTGGCCAAAAGAACCAGATGGGAAATCCGGTTTGACATGTTGGTAGATGTGAAAGCCTGAACTCTGTACCCCACAGATGTTTTTAGTACAAGTAGAGTTGGTAACCCAGGCCTTGAACAGCTCACTGAACAGGTAATGCTAGAATATGTAGATGTGGCAGACGAAGGTTATCTGGAGAGAATAGAAATAAAAAGAATAGTGAGCGTTTGTTGAGTACATAATGTGTGCCCTCTTCTGAGTACTTCATATAATGCAATAACTGGTTTAATCTTTGCAACCATCCATAAAGTAGCTGTTGTTATTAATTCCGTGTTACCAATGAGGAGACTGAAGTACAGAGAAAGAATAACTTGTCCCCAGTCATACGGCTAAAAGTGTGTGTCAGAGAGTTCTAAACCCAAGTTTAGAAGTTAGTTGGGCTCCAGTCTCTGGCCATGTGGTTATGGAGGAAGGATGACATGGTCTTTACGGGAGGAATTCCCACCATCGTGTGAAATGGCCACTAGACCATGAGTTGGCTGCACCACAGTCAGGCTTGGACCTTCGTGTAAGTGATTCTCATCAAAAAAATGGCGTGGATTCTCCCATCCAGTGGGAGCCTGTGCTGCCCGTGATGCCAGCATCTGCCGTACCTCAGGTCAGACAAGGGAGCGCAACACGTTATTACCATGCACATGACCTAGAGGGCAGACCCACCACTTTCCTATAGACAGGCATTCCATCTGCAGCATGAAGGGGTGGGCTGGGAATTCCCTGAAATCCTCTCTACCCTGACAGTCATACACTGGCAGAAATGAGCTCCTTCTGGAGACAAGTGTCCCCACCCCCACATTTCTACTCCTGCTTTCTTGGGGGCACTTACATCTGAACCTTGGAATTGTTGTCTCACCTGTGCTTTGCTGGATGTTTTGAACTGAAATTGGGGAAAAACAACTCTGGAAGATCAAAAGAATACTTTTAAGTCTAGACAGTCACTGCCATAGCACAGAACATAAGCAACGGCCATCTAGGGCTTGAGAAAACCTGTCACAGTTGTGCCAAACCCTTTGAATGAAAGCCCGTAATGTTCTTGATTCATAGCATAAGCCAGACGAGCTATTTCTGGCATTCCTTCTTTCTCCCCCTTTCGGTATACACTGGATAGTTTTGTTTTGTTTTGTTTTAAAATTTTAAAAATTTATTTGACAGAGAGAGAGAGATCACAAGTAGGCAGAGAGGCAGGCAGAAAGGGGGGGGGGGAGGAAGGCTCCCTGCTGAGCAGAGAGTCCGATGTGGGGCTCGATCCCAGGATCCTGGGATCATGACCTGAGCTGAAGGCAGAGGCTAGACCCACTGAGCCACCCAGGTGCCCCTACACTGGATAGTCTTAATATTGCTGGCATCAAGATATATACAACCAAAGGGGGGGGGGATTGTTTCTAACCTCCTTTGATATTCGATTCAGACTGCCCCAGGAGCATCAGTCAATCTCTGAAGCAGGCTGCACTTTTGGGCACTTTTGTATTATGGTTGGATCAGCCATGACCCCCATGCCCGACCCCATGTCCTACCCCCACCATAGTCAGCACAGGATGCTGGATCTTGATACGGGGGTGGGCGGGGAAGATGGGCACAGAATGTGCCTGGATGGGATCCTTGTGTCTCTCCCTGGGGATGGCACTACTCTGACCATGTGTCTGTTTCAGAAAACGTTATCACAGAGCTGGGTTGCATTATTTTTGCATCAGAAAGGCAGGACGGCCGAAGTAGAGCAGGGGAAGTGGGTTGGAAATGGACTTTCCCTCCATGGGGTGCCTGGGTGGCTTAGTTGGTTGGTCACCCGGCTCTTGGTTTTGGCTCAGGTTGTGATCTCATGGGTGGTGGGATTGGTCCCGATGGGGCCCCACATGGGGGGGAGGGCTCCCTGCTGACGGGGAGTCTACTTGAAAAATTCTCTCCCTCTACCCAACCCACCCTCTCACAGGCTCGTGCTCTTTCTCTCTCTTTCTCTCAAATAAATGAATCTTTAAAAAAAAGAAAAAGGAAATGGGCTTTCTCTTCAAACAGCCAGTAGTCTTGTATTCAACACTTTGGGTTGGAAGCTGTCTGCCAAAGTGTAGCGTTTTTGCCCGGTAAGTCTGGGAGAGGAACATTTTTGTCATGGTTTTGTTTTGTTTGATTTTGTTTTGCACCCAGCTCGTTAAAGAGTCAAAGAACAAGAATGCATCTAGCTCAGCAAAAATGTGACAGTTTACAATATTTATTCCATTTTTACTCTGAGAGCTCCTAGTGGTGTCACCTGCCTGTATACACAGGGACACATATATGCATTTCCCCTGGTATAATATAAAGGTCTCTAGAGTCAGACAGACATGTAAGAAAACTGCTCCTGCCACCTCCTCCTGGAGTGACCTTGGATACTATGTTTAACTTTTCTAAACTTATGTTATCAGACCTCATTCACTGGACAGTGGAAGGGCAAATGATACCAGATGGATGAAAGCACCCAGGCGCTCAGTACAATAAGTGGTTAACAAATATTTACCCACAAATTAAGTTTCTATAGCTCCAGTGTACAGAGCAAGGAATGCAAGGCTAGCTTTCCTGATGCTGAGCTAGCCAGCGGTGGCAGAACCTGCCCCATGGAGGATGAGCCCACAACCAGAGGAGGATGACTAAAGGCTGTAGGTGATCATTTGGGAAGGTTTGGTAGAGGGTCCTTGCAATGAGAAGCAAGTTCAACAGACTTATCTCTAGCAGCCTCCAAGATTTCTATTTCTTTTTCTTTTCTTTCCTTTTTTTAAAAAGATTTTATTTATTTGTCAGAGAGAGAACACAAGCAGGGGGAGTGGCAGGCAGAGGGAGAAGCAGGCTCCTCACTGAGCAGGGAGCCTGATGTAGGACTCGATTCCAGGACTATGAGATTATGACCTCAGCTGAAGGCAGACACTTAACCGAGAAAGCTAGAAAGCTACGGCAGGCATCCCCAAGAGTTCTTTTTTTTTTTTTTTTTTTAAGATTTTATTTGTTTATTTGACAGAGATTACAAGTAGGCAGAGAGGCAGGCAGAGAGAGAGGGAGGAAAGCGGGCTCCCCGCAGAGCAGAGAGCCTGATACGGGGCTTGATCCCAGGACCCTGAGATCATGACCTGAGCCGAAGGCAGAGGCTTAACCCACTGAGCCACCCAGGCACCCCCACAAGAGTTCTGTTTTAAATGATAGACTACTCTTTCTTTTTTAAGATTTTATTTATTTATTTATTTGACAGAGAGAGAATGAGAGAGAGAGAGAGGGAACAGAAGCGGGGGGAGTGGGAGAGGGAGAAGCAGGCTTCCCGCTGAGCAGGAAGCCTGATGTGGGGCTCAAACCCAGGACCCTGCGATCATGAACTGAGTCAAAGGCAGATACTTAACAACTGAGCCACTCAGGCGCCCCAGTGATAGACTACTCTTGAACAAATCGAGCATAGCGGATATTCTCTGGATGAAGGGTAGATAGGTGGAAATTAAGATATAAATAAATAAAATGGTACCTGGCCTGGGGCGGGCATTCCGATCATGTTGAATGACTAAATGTACAAATGTGCATGAAACATCAGTGAAACTGTCCTGTCAGTCCCATGATTGTGAACAATAACCAGCATGCCCATTACATTAGCTTCTTGTTTCCATGGTCACTGTCCTGAGAGGAGGGGAATCCAGACAGTTTGCGGTTAACAGGCAGAAGAGTTAAACAAAACAAAACACTGCTACCAACAAAAGGCCAGCCAATGAGAATGCCACCTCCAGTCCACGTGTGGTACTGGGAGTTGCTCACATAACAAGGAAGGGCATCACTTGGGAAAACCCGAAGCACTGTTCTGTGCACCTGCATACAGTGCCCAGAGAAACCAGGGAGGGTAGCTACACATTTAAAAGCTTAACACAATATGCTTTGAGTGTGCCCTACTCGAAGCTTGTGCCGGGGAACCGAGGTATCATGTGAAGTACAGAGACGTCTAACAAGGCAGGCGTTGAACTGAGAGTACAGGACCCAGTCCCTTGCTCAGCAAGCATTTAGACCACCTCAGCTGTCTTCTAATTTTTCTAATCTTATCTCAGAGAATTCACCATAGTCAGCTTTCATTATTATATCATCCCACTGGTTTGCAAAGTGGAGGTGGTAGTTGTCACTCCAAATGTTATTGGGTAGATTAATTAAGATAATGTAGAGGAGTACTTAATAAATGTACCTTCCCTCCTTCCCCTGCCTTTTGGACAAAGGAATCCTTTGACTAGAGAAAAAAAACTTTGGCATGATGTGGCAATGACAGAGGAGTGGGGATGGTTTAAATTGTATGTAAAACGGGTGTTTTAAAATTGGTTGTGGATTGGGGCACCTGGGTGGCTCAGTGGGTTAAAGCCTCTGCCTTCCGCTCAGGTCCTGGGATTGAGCCCTGCATCGGGGCTCTGCTCAGCAGGGAGCCTGCTTCTCTCTCTCTCTGCCTGCCTCTCTGCCTACTTGTGATCTCTGTCTGTCAAATAAATAAATAAAATCTTTTAAATAAGTAAATAAAATTAGTTGTGGATTGAAATTATGATTGTCCCCCACCCTGCTGTGAATAAGTGGCTAAAATCTGGACAGAACACTGTTAATCAGTTGTTTGTCAGGTGCCGTGCTGGAATACATTCTTCCCTGAGATTCTTAGCAGTCAGGTTTCCAAATTTGTCCGCCTTCCTTTGGCTGACATACTTTGCCTTGGATTAAATGTTCAAAAATGCTTACTTCTCCAGACGCAAACCCCATCATGGCAACAGAACTTCCTTTACTTTTTGAAGGATCTAAGCTCCAAGGAAAAAAAGGGTTGCATTCATTTTCCTATTTCGTAGACCGTTTTGAAAGCCGTCAGTGCTTAGGCGGGGTCGGGCACACCCTCCTGAAGTCCACAGGCTGGAAGTTTAAATTTGTCGTCCCGTGGGATGTAAAATGAAACCCTGTACCAAAGTAGGATGGTGAGTGACTCACTCACATGTGATCTTCCGAGGAAGAGAGGGATTCAGTAAGAATGTGCCAGGAGGACTGAGGACTGCAGAGCCCTTCCTAATGAACATTCTGGTTGCCCCTCCTGGACCTGGGTCAGTGTCATGATTCTGGATGGAGGTGGCCGAGTTGTGATGGGGTCTCAAGGGGGGCATCCAGTCCTTGGGGTGAATTCAGCGTGGTGCCACATCCAGCAGGACCCGAGAAATTGCATTCATCAGCACACTAAGACGGGGTTCAGCTCTCAAGGATGGGTTCACATCTACAGGCTCACCGCACACATGCCCTCAAATGCAAACACTCACATGCTGATAATATCTTTATTACATTGAGAAATATACGGGATGCCTGGGTGGTTCAGTGGGTTAAGCATCTGCCCTCGGTGTGGTCATGATCCAGAGTCCTGGGATCAAGTCCCACATGGGGCTCTCTGCTTGGCAGGGAGCTTGCTTCTCTCTCCTTCTGCCTCTCCCCATCCCCACGTGTGCTCTCTGTCTCAAATAAACAAATAAAATCTTAAAGAAAAGAAAAGAAAAAATAAATGTAATTGTTACTAAGACAAAAATCCTTGTGTTCCAGACTTTGAAGACAGGTCCACGTGGGAAGCCAAACTCTAGTCCAAGTGTTGCTTGGCAATCACAGAATCAGAACAAAAGGGTTTTAGATAGATAACACAGCTGTGGGAAGGATCTGATCCTGGACCATTGTCTCTAGGGCCAAGACACCCTTTCCGTAGGACTGGGCTTTGATGAATATTTCAAAGTAATGATCTCTGACAATTTTGTGTGGAGCTTGGACACCATCTTTCTTTCAATATGCTAATAGTTTCAACAAAGTGGCCTTAGGTCAGGAGCCGTTCTTTCTTATTGAAATTGAATTTGCATATCTTTGTTTTGATGGTTATTTGCCGATTTTACTAGTCTAATGCGCAGGAAATGATCTAATTTGCCTGCTTTCCAAATGCTGGCTTAGTGGGGAGGAATCCACCGCACTCCATATCTGGCCTCCTGAAATATCACACGAAATAGGATTTCCTGGTTCCTTGTGTCTGCCATAAGGACATAAGGAACTTCCTGCATGAGGGCATTTCTAGCAGTGTTACAATAGGGCAGTTTGTGGAAGGATGTCAAAATGACCCTCTTGTACACCAAGCGGAAAATGATACGGATCTGTTCTCGACGTATCTAATTTTTTTCTTTCTGACTCCATCATAAATTACTTCTGCAGAATTTTGTAATCTGAAGTGAAATAAGTTGAACTTATTTGGCATGCCCTAAAGAACTGCTCTTGGGGTCCATATCTTATGTTGCGTTCCCAGCTTTCTTCCAGTTGCTCTAAAACAATGGCTTAACATTTTCAGGAGCCCTAGTACGGGCCCTGCTTGTAGAGCTCAGATATATAAAGAAGCTGCCATCCCCCATCACCCCCCACAGACTGCAGAACCATATGGGCCCTCCAGTCTTCATCTTCTCATCTTGAAGAGCCCCTGATGCTTTTAAGGTCATCTGAGCCATGCCCAAGCCTGAGTGGGTTTCCCTTTTTCCTAAAACTGGGGCACAGTTGCTAATTAGTTTGCCCCACCTGTGAGCAGCCAAGAAGCTTTGGAAACCCTAACACAAAGTCTGAGTCATTATGAACCTGGTGATATTGTTCAGTTTATGGGCTTGTAGGCTGGCCTTCAGAGAGGAAGAATGAATGGATCCAGGAAGCTGAGACAGAAAAGGGTTCCTCTCAAGAGTCCTTGGCTCTTCAGGCTGGAAGAGAATGTGGAAGGACTTTAGAGTTTGAGCTTCCAGAAGAAGGGCGTGTCATTCTTTGGGAGCCGCTCATTTGGGGAAGTTAAGAAGAGGCAATTCTGGGAGGTGGCAATTCTGTGGCAATTCTGGGGGGTGAGAATTCTACCACTGAACCACCAGTGCCTTCCTGTGACAGTTTTGTTCCAGGGGGTGGTCCACAGGATTCCTTCCCCTCCTTCCCACTCCCCACCCATCCTTGCTCCTTACTAGGCACCAGACACTGGGCCCGTAAGCATGAGCTTGGGTTAACTTTACATGTATTAACTGGTATCTGATGAAAGAATCGAGGGGTACTGTTTCCTGCCTTCATTTCTATAATCCACTGAGAAACTTGTTTCGTGCTAGTAAATAACAAATACACAACAGCTGTCTCTATATAAACGGACTTCAGCTGAGTGCTGTCCAAGTTTCAAAATAGATTGTCTGGCTGAAAGCACCCTGTGTTCAAGTATGATACATTTTTTTCCCTTTAGTAAATTATTTCTAGCTCTTTGAATAATGACTCTCAGTATTTCCAGAAGATTTTGTTCAAGCGTTTTTTTCCCACTTCTTGATGTGGTCAGGAGGATTGGAAGAATTTATATTAAAGGCTGGGTTTTGAGGGAGATGTTACCCTTCCCTGCCTCCTTACTTGTTGTTGTCATCTATAGCACTGCCCCCTTATCTGTGGGGTATATGTTCCAAGAGCCCCCAACAGATGCCTGAAACTGCAGGTAGAATGGAACCCTATTTATACTGTTTTTTCCTACACATACATACCTATGATGAAGTTTAATTTATAAATTAGGCACAATAAGAGATTAACAACAAGAACTAATAATACAGTAATTCTAATGATACAATAAAACTTACATGAATGTGGTCTCTCTCTCAAAATATCTTTTTTTCCCAAGATTTTATTTTTTGACAGAGAGAGGGAACACAAGCAGGGGGAGTGGGAGAGGGAGAAGCAGGCTCCCCGCTGAGCAGGGAGCCCGATGCAGGGCTCAATCCCAGGACCCTGAGATCATGACCTGAGCTGAAGGCAGACGCTTAATAGCTGAGCCACCCAGGCATCCCTCTCTCTCAAAATAGCCTTACTGTACTGTAGTTAACCCCCCCCCTTTTTAAAAAAGATTTTATTTATTTACTCAAGAGAGAACAAGTGAGAGAGCACAAACAGGGGTAGAGGCAGAGGGAGAGGAAGAAGCAGGGTCCCCGCTGAGCAAGGAGCCTGATGTGGGACTTGATCCCAGGACCCTAGGATCATGACCTGAGCTGAAGGCAGATGCTTAACCAACTGAGCCACCCAGGCATCCCTGTAGTTACCCTTCTTCTTGGGATGATGTGGCATGATGAAATGCTGTGTGATGAGATGAAGTTAGGTGAATGATGTAGGTGTTGTGAGGTTGTGTTAGGCTACCACTGACCTGATTTCAGAAGGAGAATCGCCTGCTTCTGGATTGCAATTGATGAAAACCACAGATAAGGAAGGATTTCCGTATTCCAAAACTGTATAGAAACAAAGGGAGGGCCCTTGCTCCTTAAAGGTGGGTCTGCTAGGTGGTCCACCAATTGGCAGAAACTCAATCTAACTCACATATAAATTATTCTTAATGAGAGATATTGGCACATTTTGATCATTTATATGATGTGAAACAGGCTTCCAAACAGTTGTGGCTAAGTCTCAAAGAGCCCTGCTCTTGGCTTCCCCTAGCACATTCTGAGCAAATGAGACATACCCCTTCCTGCTTCCACGGATAGTCTTGACCCTACTCCAACCCCATCTCATGCCACTCTGGCCCTTGTTCATGATGTGGTTGTTCATTCCTCAAACACAGTAAATTCATCACTGCCTCAGGGCCTTTGCTTTAGCTGTTCCTTCTGCCTTCAATAGTTCTCCTCCAGCACTGAAGAGCTAGCCTC
Source organism: Mustela nivalis (assembly GCF_964662115.1). Lineage (NCBI taxonomy): Eukaryota > Metazoa > Chordata > Mammalia > Carnivora > Mustelidae > Mustela > Mustela nivalis. The sequence continues at coordinate 53,009,742 of NC_139027.1, read as the reverse complement.
TTCTCATTCAGTTCTTAGCTCAGATGTCTTCTCCTTGCCACCCTGTCCAGGCTAGCTCCGTCCCAGTGACCTGATCACCTCATCTTCCAACCCAGGATTCAACAAATTCCTTCTGTGAAGGGCCAGACATTAAGTATTTTCAGCTCTGTGAGTCATGTAGTCTGTCCCAACCATTCAGTTCTGCTGTTGGAGCACAAAAACAGCGATAGATAATATGTAAACAAATGGGTATAACCAAGCTCCAAGGAGTGTTTATTTATGAACACTGAAATTTGAATTTTATATAATGTTCGTGTTCATGAAATAATGTTCTTTTGACTTTTTGCCAATCACTGAGAATGTAAAAAGCATTCTTAACTTGTAGGCCATACCAAAAAAAAAGGATTTGGCCATGAGCTGTAGAATGCTGATTCCTGTTCCATAGCATTGTCCTTTCATATTTTTACCTTACTCATCCCGAAATCATCTTATTTATTGATTTATTTGTTGTCTGCCTTTCCTAGTGGACTGTAAGCTCCTTGAAGTCCTGTTCTCTGTCTTACTCACTCTATTATCTCTGTCGACTCGAACAGTGCCTGGAATATAGAAGTACCTTATGAGTATCGGGTGATTGAGTGAATAAATCCCTACAGTCTGTGAGCTACTAAATCTAGCAAAGAATTCCTTCCAGATGTTTCCTATGTATTTCCTATTCCAGGGGCCACACCCCACCTAGGTCTCTGCCTCTGCCTGCCCCTCAAGCCTTCCTGACCCCCTGTTTCTCACTCCTTTCTGTTCTGTGCAATAGTGTCCTGTGGAAGGGAGTGTGTCTTTTGTTATATCATTTCTCTGCAAAAATCAAAACCTTCCCAGTATTTTCTCATTATCTGCAGCATCAAGTCACACTCCTCAGCTGGGCATACAAGGCCTTGCCTATAAGTTCCGTACCTGCTTTTCCAACCTTACCTCTGAGCCTTCCCTGAAATGAGCCCTCTGCCCTGGCAGCCTTGTCTCCTCATTGTCCCCGAGGCCACTGCTCATTCCCCACCCTTGCTCAGGCTGTGCCCCAGAACAAGTTGGCATTTCCCTCAGGAAAGGATTGACCCCCTTTGTGGTTATAAGGCAAGTCTGCAGTGGGTGATGGGAGACAAGGAAGAATGGAGCTGAGCCCCAGGACAGCTGGGAGATGGAATGAATGTGAGCAGACTGACTCAGTTGGTAATAAGTGGAGAGGATTTCATAATTCTTAGGTATAATTAAAAAGTGCTGCTTGGTAGGGTGGCCTTGGCCAGTGATTTTCAAATGACTGTGCAGACAAATTTGGGGGGATTCTTGTTAAAATGCAGACTCTGGCAGTAGGTCTGGGGTGGGGAGCCCAAGACTGCTCCCAGGGATGCCCATGCTTCTGGTTCCAGGATGATTCTTTTGAGTATCAAGGAGCTAACAAATTGCTGAGGAAAACAGCCTTTTCTGTAGGACTCCAATATGGAAACAGGAAGTCAGTTGGCCTGTCCCTCAGAGGCCTGCCTGTCAATCATGAGGCCAAGAGTCTTGGCCCAGAGTCAAGGCTTCCTTGCATTCTGAATGACTGAGTACATGTGCGATGATCGAGCATCCTTGCTGAAGAGAATGGAGGACAAAGCTGAGTGTGTAAGCCTACACTTGGAGGGAAGAAGCACTTGTGCATCCCGAGGTGGTGGCAGTGGGAGTGGAGTGGGTCATCCGCAAGTGACAAGTCTTATGCTGGCTGGCTACTGGCCACCCGCACACACATGCATACACACCCACGCATGGACACACGCACACATGCATGTGCACACACACGCAGAGCACGGGCTGGGTAGCCTTCCTTTTCCATAACAGAGTTGCATTATCTTTCTCTCCAAGAAGGCACTTCTGTTCCACTAGAGCTTACTGTTCAGAATCCAGGTTTGCCTTGACTACAAGCAGTGTACTGCATCCTAGCAAACAATAGGAGCCATTTCCACAATGTGTATCTCCAAACAGAAGAGCAGGTGGGAAAGTATTCTGTTGGAGTAATAAACTTGGCTTGCTTGGCCAGTTTCTCTTTAATTATTAACCCGGCCTTTGTATCTTTGGCCAATCAATAGCTGGCCTTTCCAGGACAGTGGGTGTCATTTCCTAATTGTTTAACTTCTACAAACTACAAGTTATCTTGATTAATGATTTTAATGATGCATCTCTCATCACAGTAATTTCCCCTCTGCTTTTATCACAGAGGAACTTCTGCTCCTGTGACTGAACTCTGATCTTGATAGAGAGTCCCGGCCATGGTAAGTTGGGGAGTGCCTCGCCCTACCTGGTGTCAGCCACGGACAGGTACAGGATGTGTATTCAGGACTGTTGACTTTACGGAGGGTTGTTTGCTTAATAGAGGGGAGAGAGGAGGAAATGAAAAGGCAGTTGTGTTGGTTTTTTTGTGTTTTTTTCCCCAGGCCATTTTCATTTCTTTCAGGGATGGTGAGTAACCTGACCCTGAAAATTAATTCAACAAGAGACTCATTGGAGTCCTTCTAACATCCAGAAGTCCCGCAGGTCCTACCATTGGGAAATCAGTGCCATCCACATTTTGGTATAACATCATTGGAGGCTTATCAAGAAGGGTGTTTGCTGGCCATATGGGCTTGTCATCTGCCTCCTGTTTTCGGCTGTGACTGGACTCCTCAGAGCTTGATTATCTCATCTTTGGGACAGGCAGGGAATTGGATACCTTTGGGAGTTCCATGAAGTTCAGTGTTGAGGTGGAAGCTGAGCCTCTTAGCTACAAATAGGCTGTACCTGAGGCTGGCCATCTGCTCCCCTTCTCCCACCCAAATAACCTATCTGAACTGACAGGTGATTCTGATCCCTGGTCTTCTTGGAAGGAATAATAGAAATACAATCTTATACCTGGAAAGGAACTGGAGATCTTCCAGCTCTAAATGGCCTCCTCTAGGAAGATGGAGGTATAAACTATCTTGAACAAATAGTAATATACTCTTAACATTGTCTTACATTAGACATTCTAGAATTTTCTTTATCATCCTTGACAGTCAAAACCTTACTCATATCTGCTCTAAATCTCCATGCTTTACTTTAATATTAATTTCTTCTTGATTCTCCCTAGACACGGAGAACATTTATATAGTGTCCCAGCTTTGTGTCAGATGTAGTACTTGGCTCTGGGGACTCAAAATCATTGGGACTGTCTTCCTGTCTGCAACAAGCTCACAGGCCTCTCACATATGAAACCTATAACCTGGTGACCCTTTGCTGTGCTCTCCATTCAAGGAAAATTACCTCAGTAGCTCTCATCTTTGCTCCTAGTACCTGTTTTTCCATCACCACTGTTACTTATTGGACAGATAAAGGACATTTTTAAAGGGGAAGAAAAAAATAAAATAATCACAATATTGTAATTCTCAATTGCTTTCCATCATTTTATTTTAGACCCTACTCACATGTATAATGATTTTTAAATAGTAATAATAGGGACGCCTGGGTGGCTCAGTTGGTTAAGCAACTGCCTTCGGCTCAGGTCATGATCCCAGCGTCCTGGGATCGAGTCCCACATCGGGCTCCTTGCTCAGCAGGGAGCCTGCTTCTCCCTCTGCCTGCCATTCTGTCTGCCTGTGCTCGCTCTCTCCCCTCTCTCCCTCTGATAAATAAAATCTTTTAAATAAATAAATAAATAAATAAATAGTAGTAATAAAAGTGTAAAAAACTGTTATATATTCACTCTAATCTTGGCTTTGCTAACATGTTTATATTATATTTTGTGCCATATTAAAAACATTTATTCTAGATGGTGGAGTTCTGGGTGTTTCAATTTTCTTCTTTTTTTTTACAAATTTTCCAAATCTCTACAATGACCATATGATACATTTCTAAAATGAAAACATGTTTTGGGTGCCTGGATGGCTCAGCTGGTTAAGCAGCTGCCTTGCTCAGGTCATAATCCTGGAGTCCCTGGATTGGGTTCCGCATCAGGCTCCCTGCTCGGCGGGTAGTCTGCTTCTCCCTCTGACCCTCTCCTCTCCCATCCTCTCTCTCTCAAATAAATAAAATCTCCAAAAAAAAGTTTTAAAAGCTATTGTATTCAAGTACTTACAGTATTTTTAAAAATAGATGTGTTTTTTTTTTTAAAGATTTTATTTATTTGACAGGCAGATATCACAAGTAGACAGAGAGGCAGGCAGAGAGAGAGGAGGAAGCAGGCTCCCTGCTGAACAGAGAGCCCGATGCGGGGCTCGATCCCAGGACCCTGGGATCATGACCTGAGCTTTCCCTGGGCGCATGACCTGGGCTTTAACCCACTGGGCCACCCAGGCGCCCCTAAAAATAGATGTTTAATTTATATATAGTGAAATGCACCACTCTTAAGGTTACTGGTAGAGGAGTTTTGACAAACCTATGGGCCATGTGACCTACTCCTCTTTCAAAATAGAACATTTCCTCACTCCAGGAAGTTCCTTTATGCCTCTCCCAGGTCAGTGCTACCCACTCCACCCCAGAAATACAACCACTGTTCTGATTGTCATTACCATAGATTAGTTTGCCTGTTCTAGAACATCCTATCAGTGGGACCATAGAGTATGTTCTCTTGTGTGTCTGGCTTTTTTTTTACTGAGCGTTATATTTTTGGCAATCTGTCCATGTTGCTATGAGTTTCAACAGTTTGTTCTTCAGGCTTTTTGTAATTGCTGATGAGTATTTGTTGGAGAATGTCATCAAAAAAGATGTGACCACTGACTGACCGGTTACCTGGACCTGGGCCATCGGAGGCTCCTCATCCCCACCCTTGTCTTTGGAACACAAGTTCTGCTTACCTTTCCTGCTCCAGAGTCTGGTCCCTCTGAGATGATGATGTGGGGTTGAAGAGAGCAGCATGGTGTACGTGCCTGAGCCCATTTAGGGCGTCTTTATATACTTTTAAGATTTTGAGGTTGAGTCCAGTGATCAGTTTGTCTTGCTGCTGCTCAAGACAAGCCTGGTATGTGAGTTCCCTTTGCCACTGTTATAATTGCCACCTACCGACGTGGGGCAGCCTGTCTCTCTTCAATCTCCCTGTGCCCTCCGCCTACTGGGGTCGGCTTCACATGATGCCAGGAAAGCTCCCAAGGGGGTTGTGAACCTACAGTATTCCATTGTATCATATTCCAACTTTTGACATTTACTATCTTCCTGATTATTCTGATAATGGAATAATACTTTATCACTAGCGATATAATGCCTTTGTCTAGTCATTCATTTTTGTTATTCTTTCCTACGTCCCCCCTGTTCCCTTTGCCTGCTGCCATAAGAAACCTTCCTGGGACACAATCCCCCGCCTTCCCAGAACAGAGAATGGTATATTATACCCTGGAATTTGATCAATACTGTTACCATAGCGCTACCAGGAACAAGGTTCCTGAGCTTATCTTTTTCCTGGAAGGAAGAATCACGAGAATGTAACTGATAAGCTGAAACATCTTTGTATATCTCTCCATCGATTGGTCTTGTTAGATATTAATTCTAATCCCATAATAGCGTCCCTCAGCAATGCAGTTTGTGTTAAAGTTGAATGCAGTGTCTGGGCATCGACCAAAATTTTGCAGTAAAGCTCCAAAAGAACCTTGTGAAACATTTCCCTCAGAAAGCTGTCTCATAGTGGGAGTTAGGCCATGTGGGAATTTTGACAGCAGGTCACCAGTTTGCTTATTATGACTGATGCGTAGCAGAAGAATGAAAGAAGCTATATTAATGTCCTAGGGCTGCCCTAATAAAGTCCCACAAACTGGATGGCTTAAAATAATAAAAATTTGTTGTCTCACTCTTCTGGAGGCCAGAAATCCAAAATCGAGGTGTTGGCAGGGTCAGGATCCCTCTGCAACCTGTAGGTGGTTCCTTGTTGCCTCCTGACAAATTAACTAAGGGAAAGGAGATGAGGTGGAACAGTTCTAGTGACTAATTAGGTCATTTTTAAAGACAAAAAATACAGGGACGCTCGGGTGCTCAGTCGGTTAAGCCGATGCCTTTGGCTTGGGTCATGATTCCAGGGTCCTGGGATTGAGTCCCACATTGGGCTCCTTGCTTGGCAGGTAGCCTGCTTCTCTCTCTCTGCCTCTGCCTGTTTACGCACTCTCATTCTCTCTCTCTGATAAATAAATAAAATCTTTAAAAAAAAGACAAGAAAATAGAATTCAGAATATCAAAACATGGGTGACTAAAGGGCTATATAATGCTCAGTGTCAGATACAGAGAGGAAGATATATTTAAAATCAAAGCTAGCGAGGCACCTGGGTGGCTCAATTGGTTGGGCATCTGCCTTCGGCTTGGGTCATGATCCCAGGGTCCTAGGATGGAGTCCTGCCTTGGGCTCTCTGCTTGGCAGGGAGCCTGCTTCTCCCTCTCCCTATGTGCCTCCTCCAGCTTGTTCTTTCTCTGTCACTCATTCTATGTCTCTCAAATGAATAAATAAAATCTTTTTTAAAAAAACAACCCAAAGCTATTTTGATTCTATCCTCTACGGCTAAATAAGGGAGCCCAGAAAGCTCTAGTAATGCAGATTGTCTCTCTGTAAACTCAGTACAAAGAAAAGCAAGGCATTTCTTGGTCAACTGGTCTCTTTCCTCTTACAGTGAATCTCAGTACTGTTTACAATTCCCTCTTCAGCTTCCAGGCAGAGAAACCTGTGGCTTCCCGCTAAAAACTGTACAGACCCTTACGGTCTAAATTTTGGTTTCCTTCCTACCCCCTTGCTTTACCTTAGTATTCTGTGTTTTATGCCCTGTCACTGAATTTCCCCATCTACTTATTTATATGTTTGTTTATTTTTTTTTAAGAATTTATTTGTTTATTTGACAGCCAGAGATCACAAATAGGCAGAGAGGCAGGCAGAGAGAGACGAAAAAGCAGGCTCCCTGCTGAGCAGAGAGCCCAATGTGGGGCTTGATCCCAGGACCCTGAGATGGTGCCTGAGCCAAAGGCAGAGGCTTTAACCCACTGAGCCACCCAGGTGCCCCTGTTTATTTATTTTTAAAGGTGTTTTTTTTTTTTAAGATTTTATTTATTTATTTGATAGAGATCACAGATAGGCAGAAAGGAAGGCAGAGAGAGGGAGAAGCAGGCTCCCCGCTGAGCAGAGAGCCCATTGTGGGGCTCAATCCCAGGACCCTGAGATCATGACCTGAGCCGAAGGCAGAGGCTTAACCCACTGAGCCATCCAGGTGCCCCCATTTTTAAAGGTTTATTTTTTTACTTATTTTGGAGAGAGTGAGAGCAGGATAGGGGCAAAGGGAGAGGGATAGAGAATTCTTAAGTAGACCTGGAGCCCGACATGGGGTTCAGTCCCAGGACCCTGAGATCATGACTTGAGCTGAAATCCAGAGCAGGCTGCCTAACTGACTGAGCCACACAGGCACCCCTTTTATTTATTTATTTATTTATTTATTTATTTATATTTTATTTATTTGAGAGAGAGCAAAGCAGGAGAGATCACAGAGGAAGAGGGAGAAGCAGACTCACCACTTAACAAGGAGCCCGATGCGGGACTTGATCCCAGGACTCTGAGATCATAACCTGAGCCGAAGGCAGATGCTTTACTGACTGAGCCACCCAGGCACCCGATTTTTTTATATTGCATTATCTTTTTTTTTTTTAAAGATTTTATTTATTTATCAGAGAGAGAGGGGGAGAGAGCGAGCACAGGCAGACAGAATGGCAGGCAGAGGCAGAGGGAGAAGCAGGCTCCCTGCCGAGCAAGGAGCCCGATGCGGGACTCGATCCCAGGACGCTGGGATCATGACCTGAGCCGAAGGCAGCTGCTTAACCAACTGAGCCACCCAGGCGTCCCTATATTGCATTATCTTTATTTCTCTACACTACTTCCCACAACATAAATCATATATTAGTAAATCAGTAAATATATTCAGAATATTCAGGGCACCTTGATCTTAATCAGCAAATTATCTCTAAATCATAGTCCAACTGAAGTTGTCCCTACTGGTTACTGGCCTATGTTTTGCTTCCCATTGTTTTTAATTTTTTGATTTTTATTTTGACAGGATCAGGTTCACTCATTTTAATTTTTATTTATTATTTTTTAAATTCCAGTGTTAACACACAGTGTTACATTAGTTTCAGGTGTACAGTATAGTGATTCAACAACTCTTTACATTAATCAGTGCTTACCATAATAAGTACTCTTGATCCCCATCACCTGTTTCCTACATCCCTACCCTCTCCCCTTTGGTAACCATCAGTTTGTTCTCTGTAGTTAAGAGTCTGTTTTTCTTTGTATTTATTTATTTATCAGAGAGAGAGAGAGAGTTTCTTTGTTCATTTGTTTTATTTCTTAAATTCCACATATGAGTGACTTATGGTATTTGTATTTCTCTGACTGACTTATTCCATATAGCATAATACTCTCTAGATCTATCTATGTTGCTGCAAATAGCCAGATTTCATTCTTTTTAAAAATTTTTAATGTTTTATTTATTTATTTTTAAAGCTTATTTATTTCAGAGAGAGAGATTGAGCATGAGCAGGGGAGAGAAGCAGAGGAAAAGGAAAAAGCAGACTCCTGCAGGGAGCCGGCTGTGGGACTTGATCCCAGGACCCTGGGTCATGACCTCATCTGAAGGCAGATGCTTAACCAACTGAGCCACACAGATGTCCCTCATTCTTTTTTTATGGCTGAGTAATATTCCATCATATTATATCTACCACAATTTCTTTATCTGTTCATCTACATGGTTGGACATTTTGGTTGATTCTATATTTGGGCTATTGTGAATGATGCTACAGTAAATATAGGGGTGCATGTATCCTTTTGAGTTAGTGTTTTTGCTTTCTTTGGAATACCCAGTAGTGGAATTACTGAATCATATGATAATTCTATTTTTACTGTTTTGAAGAACCTCCATACTGTCCTCCACAGCAGCTGCATCAGTTTGCTTTCCTACCAGCAGCAGTGAGGGTTCCTTTTTCTCCACATCCTCGCCAACACATGTTGTTTCTTGTGTTCTTGATTTTAGCCATTCTGACAGGTGTGAGGTGATATCTTACTGTGGTTTTGATTTGCATTTCCCTAATGATGAGTGATGTTGAGCATCTTCTTGTGTTCATCCATACAGATGGCTTCTTAGAAAAATGTCTGTTCGTGTCTTCTGCCCATTTTTAATTAGAATATTTGTTTTTTTGATGTCGAGTTGTATAAATGTTATGAGCATGAGATAAAGGCACACACATAAGTTGTGTCTTTCCACAGTGTCATAATCATAAACCAAAGTTAAATCACAATGATAGAGCAGGTTCAGGATTCCAAACTCAGTGACAATTCATGTGTGATTAAACTTGGCTTCTTCTATAGCAGAGCAGGACAGAAGACAAGCCACACAACAAACAAGTTAACAGAAGAGTGTAGGAAGTTAAGCAACCAGACATGAAGTCAGTCTGTGGGTGCACAGTTGAGCTAAGGCCTCGGTCTGGTCCAGGTCAGCACTCGGCACTCACTGCTTCTGATATTCAAGCGGTGAAGGATCTCAGTTCTGTTTGGAGGTCCATCGGGAGAGCCTTCGGCAGCAGTTACCTTTTTTAAGTGTTCAGACATAGAGGGGTCATGTATGAAGAATCTGACGTACAGTTGCCAAAATCCTTCCCTTTTTAAAGGGATTTAATCAGTTTTGGGGCTCTGCAGACCTCCTTTGGTTCTGCTGCTTATCAGTTCTGGAGAGTCAGCTGACATTGGTCCTGCTGATACTTTGTAGCTTCAGTACCTTAACTGCTTGTATCATTGCTTGACATGAGAGACTCCATTTTTCTCTCTACAATAGATTATGTATGGATTCTGGACCTTAACCCCTTATCGAATATATCATTTGGAAATATTTTCTTCCATTCAGTGGGTTGTCTCTTTGTGTTTTTTTTTGTTTGTTTGTTTAAAGATTTTATTTATTTATTTGACAGACAGAGATCATGAGTAGGCAGAGAGGCAGGCAGAGAGAGGGAGGGGGAAGCAGGCTCCTTGCTGAGCAGAGAGCCTGATGCGGGGCTTGATCCCAGGACCCTGGGATCATGACCTGAGCCGAAGGCAGAGGCTTTAACCTACTGAGTCACCCAGGTGCCCCGTCTTTGTTTTGTTGGCAGTTTCCTTCACTGTGCAAAAACTTTTCATTTTGGCGTAGTCCCAGGAGTTTAATTTTGCTTTTGTTTCCCTTCCCTTTTAAGACCTATCTAGAAAAATGTTTCTACCTCTGATGTCAAATAGATTATGCTTTCATTCTAGGAATTTTATGGTTTCAGGTCTCACATTTAGGTCTTTAGTCCATTTGGAGTTTATTTTTGTGTATGGTGTAAGAAAGTCGCTCAGTTTCATTCTTTTGATTGTTAGCTGGATAGTTTTCCCAACACCATTTGTTGAAGAGACTTTCTCCCATTGTATATTCATGCATTCTTTCTTGAAGATCAATTAACTGTAAAATCATGGGTTTATTTCTGAGCTCTCTCTTCTGTTCCATTGGTCTATGTGTCTGTTTTTGTGCCAGTACCATATTGTTTTGATTACTACAGCTTATAGTATATCTTGAAATCTGATGGTGATACCTCCAGTTTTATTCTTTTTCTCAAGATTGATTTAGCTATTCGGGATCTATTGTGGTTCCATCCAAATTCTACCGTTATTTTTTCTAGTTCTGTGAAAAATGTTGGTATTTTGATAGCAATTACATTAAATCTGGGTAAATTTTTAAAATTGGGGTAGTGTGAACATTTTAACAATATTTGTTCTCCCAATCCATGAACATGGAATACCTCTCCATTTGTTTGTGTCATCTTCAGTTTCTTTTATCAGTGTTTTATAGTTCTCAGAGTACAGGTCTTTCACCTCATGTTCACTAACTTCTAATCCCTTGTATACATCAGAGTACCTCTTTGAGACATTTGATCATTTCTAGTGATGCCAGTCATCATCTCTATTGTCTAGGGTGGCTCTCTCCTCCTTATGACTTCCATTCTCCCCTCTGCCTACTCAGTCAGGTTTCAGTTTCCTTCATCCCACTATAAAAGTTCTTGTCAGGGTCACCAGAAACCTCCTGCCAAATCTGACCATCCCTTCTGTGTCCTCCTCTTCCACTACCTTTGGCAGCTACTGATGCCTCCCTGCTTCCTTAGCCTCTGGACAACATGCTATCCTGTTTTTCCTTTTACTTTAAGGACCAGTCTTTCCTCCTTCCTTCCTTTCTTTCTTCCTTACTTCCTTAAAGACTTTATTTATTTGAGAGAGAGAGAGAGAACACAAGCAGGGGGAGGGGATGAGAGAGAGGGAAAGCAGTCTTCCCACTGAGCAGGGAGCCTGACGTGGGGTTTGATCCCAGGATCCTGGGATCATGACCTGAGCCAAAGGCAGACACTTAACCAGCTGAGCCACCCAGGCACCCCAAGGACTGGTCTTTCTTGATCATCCTTTGTAGACTCTCTTCTGCTTGACCTCTACTACTAGAGAGACCCAGGCTTGTCCTATGACCCCTGTTCTTAAACTACTTTCTCCCTATGTCCTTTCATCCAATACCACCCACGTGGTGATGTGTCTTGACTTGATTTCTACTTATATCTTATAATCAGCTGTCCTTTTGACAACTCCACTTGAGTGTTTAGTGGACATCCCAAGCTTAACATTTTGAAAATAGAACTTCTAAATCCCACTCCCCACTGCCCCTGTGGCCCTGATGCCAAAACTGGTAATTCTCTAGATTTCCCCATCTAGGTAAATAACATCACTCTGCACTTGGCTGCTCAGGGGAGAGATCCAGAGTTACACTTGATTCTTTTCTTTCCTTACCTCCCATGTCTGTCCGTTAGTAAGTTCTGTTGCCTTTGTTCCAAAACATGTGCTGTGTCTGCCTGTTTCTTTCTGTTTCACGTCACCCTTGTCTAATATCATATGCATGGGGCTTGCCCCAGATTATCAACTGGTCTCTGCCTCTCCCTTCAGCAGCTTGAGAGATCTTTTTTTTTTTTTTTTAAGATTTTACCTATTTATTTGACAGAGAGATCACAAGTAGGCAGAGAGGCAGAGACAGAGATAGGAGGGAAGCAGGCACCCCGCTGAGCAGAGAGCCCAGTCTGGGGCTTGATCCCAGGACCCTCAGATCATGACCTGAGCCAGAGGCAGAGGCCTAACCCACTGAGCCACCCAGGTGCCCCGGAGAGATCTTTTTAACATGTAAATCAGCTCAAGCCCTTCGTCCCCTTGCTTAAACTGCCAGTGGCTTGCTTTTTCTTTTTTTTTTTTTTAATTTTTAATTTCTTTTCAGCATAACAGTATTCATTGTTTTTGCACCACACCCAGTGCTCCATGCAATCTGTGCCCTCTCCAATACCCACCACCTGGTTCCCCCAACCTCCCACCCCCCCCTTCAAAACCTTCAGATTGTTTTTCAGAGTCCATGGTCTTTCATGGTTCACCTCCCCTTCCAATTTCCCTCAACTCCCTTCTCTTCTCCATCTCCCCTTGTCCTCCATGCTATTTGTTACGCTCCACAAATAAGTGAAACCTTATGATAATTGCCAGTGGCTTTCGATTGCACTTAGGACAGACTCTAAACTCCTTACCTCAGTGAGGGCTGCCTTGTTCTGGCCCCAGCCCACCTCTCTGATTGTCTTTTTTCCTTTTTCCTTTTGAAACTTTTATTATGGAAAAGTATAAATATGTCGGAAAGTAGACTGAGTATAAAAAGAATCCCTGTGTGCTTACCAATAATTATTAACTCATGGTCAGCCTTGTTTCTTCTTTATCTCCACTTAATTCCCACAACTTGTGTTACTTTGTAGCAAATTCCAGACACCTTATCCTCTCATCTGTAAACCATTTCAATCTATATAAGATTAAAACTCTTAAAAATAAAAGATAAGCACAGTACCATTATCATACCTAAAAATGTTAATGCTAGTTCCTTAATGTCATCAAATATCAAGTCAGTGTTCAGATTTCCAGTTGTCTCATAACTTACTTTTCTAGTGTTGGTTTAGGATTTAAATTATGATTATTGATATGCCTTTTTAATCTCTTTTAAGCTATTATTCCCCCCACCCCCCTCCATCTCTCTCTTTTCTTATTCTCTTTGCAACTGATTTCTTAATGAACCTAGATCATTCATCAAGTAGTGCTTCTCACAGTCTGGATTTTGCTGATTACAACCCTATGGCTGTAGGTTGACATTTCCCTCTCCTATTTTCTGTACATTGGTATTCGGCTCTAGGGGCTTGATTGGATTTGGGTTTGATTAGTTCCTTTCTCGGGGAGGGGTGGTGGCAGGGAACAAGATTATGGCACAGGCGGTAATGGAACTTAGCTTATCACTGTCCCCCTTTCCCACACCAACTTGGGCCACTCTGGCTTCTGTCCTGCTCCTGGAATACACGCTAGGTCCAGCCTCAGGCCCTTGCCTTGGCTGTTTCCTCTGCCTGTGACACCACTACCACCACCACCACCACCGTACCCCACAGCCCCCTATCTTTTCATGGCCAGCTGCTTCATGTCATTCAGATGTCAGCGTAAATGTCACTGTCAGAGCAGCCCTTCTGGGACCTCTCTGTCTGCTCCTTAGTACTTCCCACCACTGGACACCAGGTGTGTCTTCATTTGTTGGCCTGTTTAGGTCTGCCTGCTCCTGAACTAGAGCATCAGCTTCGTGGGAGCGAGAGTCTCCTCTCTCATGCTCACTGCTATATCCCCAGCAGCTAGAATAGTGTCTGTCCTATGGTAGGTGTTGAAGGAGGTGATGGCGCTCGGTCACATCTTTCTCTGTGTGCTCAGGCAGCCAAAGGAGGCACCGTCAAAGCTGCTTCGGCATTCAATGCCACTGAAGATGCCCAGACCCTGAGGAAGGCCATGAAGGGGCTTGGTAAGTGTCCCACTGGAGGGGAACATGCCCTTCTATGTTGTGCATCACAGAGTCACATAGGGTGCTGTGTCCACCGGCCAAAAATGAGTAGGTCTCTAAGATAAGACAGTGGGAACAAGTTGGCTTTTAAGACAGATTAGGTGGTAGGGCATTCCTTACTCATTTTTCTTACAGAATTAACATTTAATTCACTCATTCTGGATTTCTCCCATTTTAATCTGTTTTGCATGAGAACATTACCAATCTATATGTAAAACTCCAGAAATGTATCTGTTTTCCAGGTAGTGCTGTATGTGTGTGGTACAAAGCCCTTTCACAAATATTATTTAAATGGGTGTGTACACAGTAGCCCAGCATTGTAGTGAAAGCAGCGATTGCTCTTGATATTTTCAGCCCATTTCATGGATGTGAAGTGAAGTCACATAGTAAGTGGAACTGAGCCCTGAGTCACACTTGGCAGGCAAAGGCCTCCAGTGGGCATAGTCACACTGGCATACTCTGACCACTCTTGCCTGGGTGGACATTTAGCAGAGAAGTGTCCTTGGTTCATAGCTGCTGTTAATAATCTCCTTGCAATTTGGTTAAAAACATTGGATCATGAAGCCATATTTCTCAGTTTTTCTCCCCCCAAAGAGCTCATTTTACTCAGGCCCAATGTTACTAGCAACAAATACGACAAGAACAATAACAGCAACTTATTTTACTGCTGTGAAGTTGAGATTTGGGGAGGTTAGCTAACTTGCCCAGTGTCGCAGAGCTAGTAGGTGTTAGAGTCAGGATTCTAGGTGATTCCAGGGGGCCAAACCCAGACAGTGTGACTCCAGAGCTAGAGTTTAAGTCCCCATGCTGTCCTGCTGCCCACCTCTGAATGGAACATTGTTCTGAATCAATAGTCCTTCTCCTCATTTTTCCCTTTTTCATAAATAAGATGGAAAGTGTGCTTGGCCCACTTGTTGTCATTTTCTCCTACTTCTTTGGTATATAGCAAGAATACCGAAATTCAGAATGTGGACCGCATGGCATTCAGAAGTCTCAAAATAAAAGTCAGGAGACATTTGACAACCAATTCTTGTCAGTTTCTGCTGTGTGGGGACTAATGTAAAGCAGACAGTTGGAGGAGACAATGATTATAAAACCTAATCCTTTGAGTTCATGGGTGCTAGATGGGTAAGGCGTACACAGAAATAACTGCGATAGTGTGGTAATAGCTATCTGAATATGACAGTGATAGGAGGGGCACAAATGAGATCCCATTAGGTTCAGAGAGGAGATCCCATTTTATTTGGGGGCATCAGGCAAAACTTCTCCGTGGATGTAGAATTTGAGATGGACTTTTGCAAGGTAAGCTGTTTCAATAGAGATAAGAGAAAATGTATTTCAGGTGAATGGAACAGTATGAGCAAAGGCATGGGATGAGTGTGAGCATTGTCCCACTTTCCAGGTTAGCTGAGGCTTAGGGGAGTCAGAGTAAATACATGGAAAGGTGCCTTGCAGCAGGAGATATTTAGAAAGCAGGAGTTGACTGCTACCAAAGGGAAGTCCTGGGGTTGCCACCGAGAAGGCCACCTGTAGAGTCATAGGCATGGGGCGATGGCCCAAAGGCATTGGCCAGGAAACAGTGCCACAATCATGGCACTCTGTGGGGTGGCTAGAGGGACATATAAACCAGGAGACTGGGAATGAAAGAGGTCAAGAGAAAGGAATGCAGTACAGTTGGATCAAGTACAGTAATTGAAGAGCTAGGTCTGTGAATTTGGCTGCCTGATACCGTTTCCTGTGGATATTTACAACAGTGAATGGGATATTGTAGAAAGTCTCAAATGCTAGAATGCTCTACTTGTAGTGAATCCAGCAGATGGTGTGGGGCAGGGGGGCTCTGTGTATTCCTGAGCAGGGGAGGGGCCCTCTGAGAGTTTTTCTTTTTAGGAAAATGAATCTGGCAAGACTTGGGAAACACCAATTAGGAGATAAGAATATGAGTTAACAGATGTTACATGTGTCTAAGCCCCTAAAATCCTGGATTATAGTAGAAGTGGTAAGAATCAAAGAGGGGACCGATGCAAAAAAGATTTTTAGAATTAAAATTATATGCCTTGGCAGGAAAGTTGAATGTGGAGGATGAGAGAAGGTTAAAAAAAAAAAAAGGCTATTTTGAGGGCTCAAACCTGACTGACTGACTGACTGACTGACTGAAAGAAAGATGGTGCCTTTTATAGAAACGGATAAGTGTAAGCCAGAGTGGGATCCCCCCACCCCGAGAGTTCTGAAGGAGAACAAGAAGGTTGCATATAGATGCCTCTTTCTTTTTCTTTTCTTTTCTTTTCTTTTTTTTTTTTTTAGGAGAGCAGAAAGTAGGTCCCTAAGATACGTAAACAAAGTTCTATAGCTTCCTCTTTACATCTCACACTTTTCTGGCTTTCTAATCTTACAAAGAATAACTATGGTAAATCTAGATTTTTTTCATTTCTCCTGAAATATCCCAATAGAATCTCTTCTGTAGTCACCTCACAATTCCCCCTACAGGTTAAACAGTAAGGAAGCAGAAAACTCACCAAACATACACAAACCTCCAGCTGTTAACCATGACAAGGGTCCAATTTTGAAAAAAATCAGAGTAAAGCCCTCCTGGTAAAAGTTGCTGCAAGAAACAGGGAAACAAAATTTCAGATGTTTAGGGGTGCCTGGGTGGCTCAGTGGGTTAAGCCTCTGCCTTCAACTCAGGTCATGATCCCAGGGCCCTGGGATCGAACCCCACATTGGGCTCTCTGCTCAGCAGGGAGCCGGCTTCCTCCTCTCTCTCTCTCTGCCTGCCTCTCTGCCTACTTGTGATCTCTCTGTGTGTGTCAAATAAACAAATAAAATCTTTTACAAAAAATTTAGGATGTTTAAAATGTGGAATTCTCGTAAAGTTCTGGTAGGCTGTTGCCCAGTGGGAATTTGTCAGCAGTTATCAAAAGGGAACTGCTTGAGGTCAGGTCAGGGAACTGCTTGGAAATGAGAAACACATATACGGATCCCCAAGCACAGTGCATGCAGTGAGCAGCCCATTAAAACCCGGCAAGTGCCAAGTGAAATGGGTGAAGGCGACCAAGTACATTAGTGATGAACGCTCAGCGAGGTACAGAATTGTTGAATCACTATATTGTACACCTGAAACTAATACATACAGTTTGCTAATTATATTGAAATTAAGGGGAAAAAAAAACCCTGCAGAGTGCTGAGTGAATTAAGAGTCCAAATTTGAAACTATCTAGTTTTCAAAACTCAGAGGAAATGATCACAAGATTAAAAATGAGGAGAGGAGCGCCTGGGTGGCTCATTTGGTTAGGTATCTGTCTGCCTTTGGCTCAGGTCATGATCTCAGTGTCCTGGGATTGAGCCCCGCATTGGGCTCTCTGCGAAGCAGAGAGTCTGCTTCTCCCTTTTCCTCCTCTGTCACTCTTGCTCTCTCTCTTTCTCTCAAATAGATAAATAAAATCTTTTTTTAAAAGATTTTATTTATTTATTTGACAGACAGAAATCACAAGTAGGCAGAGAGGCAGGCAGAGAGAGAGGAAGAAGCAGGCTCCCTGCTGAGCATAGACCCCCCCCCCCCACCCCCCGGAGGATTTTAAAATAAAATCTTTAAAAAAAAAAAGTCTGGGAGAGAAAAGCAAAAAACATAGAAGATATAGGAGAACCAAAAGACATGAAAAGAATTGCAGAGAGGGGATGAAGCACAATCCCAGTCAGTATTTAGTGAATATTTAGTCATTGCGGGGCGTTGTGCTAAGGAATTCACTTCCTTGTTTTATTGAACACTTGCAGCCGCCCTGTGAAGGAAAGTGCTGTGATCACTCACATTTGTGAATTAGGAAGCTGATGCTCAGAGAAGTTAGCTTTTTTGTTCAGTGGTAAACAGTTGGTTAAAAGAGAGGCTAAGACTCAAACCTAATGTCTGGTTCCTGAAAAAATAGACAAGCCTACTGAACAAGGACCTTTTTTCTTTTTTTTAAGATCTTATTTATATATTTGTTGGGGTGGAGGGGACCATGAGTGCGAGGAGGGGCAGAGGGAGAAGCAGGCTCCCCACTGAGCTAAGAGCCCAATGTGGAACTTGATCCCAGAATCCTGGGATCATGACCTGAGCCAAAGGTAAACACTTAACCGACTGAGCCACTGAGGCATCCCAGGACCTCTTTTCTTAAAAAAGGTCTCTGTATGGGTTTGGGTAACGCTAGTGTCACAGGGGGAACCTGTTTTCTCACTCCTCTCTCATCACCTCACTCACTGTCCCCACTCTCCGCCAGGCACCGACGAAGATGCCATCATCAGCGTCCTCGCCTACCGCAACACAGCCCAGCGCCAGGAAATCAGGACGGCCTACAAGAGCACCATTGGCAGGGTAGGACGGAGCCTCTCTGACTCTAGGGGCTGACCTAGAACATGTCATGGAGCAGGGAGCAGGGAGCAGTCTCTTCCCCAGCTAGATTCCTGAAGTGGCCCTGGGTTTTTCAAAAGCGCATCCTTGCCTTGTTGAAAGATGTTCTTGGAAAAAAAAAAACAACAAACATTTTCAGCATGTTCCGTCCACTTGGTGGCGCTCTTGGTGTCGTCAGATCCAGCTCCTTGCTGGGACTTGGTCCCTCTGTGGACTCCGCCTCCACCCTTGGGAGTACCCGCTGGGCTGAGCCTCCCTGCTTCCCTGATCCTGGTCAGGCTGCCTTTTAGGCAGTATTTATATCTAATTTGTTCTAAAGGTGCTCTCCTGGGATTTAGAGTCTATTTCAACTCCTCCACATAAACCCATTTGTCACAAATATTCATCCCTTTGGTAATCCTCAGTTGAGGGACACCCTCTGAAATCCTAGAATGGGGCCAGTGTGCTTGGGAACATGTATATATTTCCTTAGCTTACGCATTCAGAGGGTGGTCGCTTACCCCTTGTGGTCTGAATCGTGCACCCCTCAGGGACCCTCTTTCAAACTCATTTCTCAGCCACCAACTTACCAGAGCCTCCCACCCAGCCTTTCCTCCTCAGCTGTGTGATTCGCAAGAATCTTTTCATTGAGAGAACATCATCAGTGAGTGTTTTAGGTCCTGGAGTACAGTCACTCTGATAAATTGATAAGTGTTTCTACCCTCGGGAAACCTTAGTCCGACTGCCTCTGCTGCTCGAAGGCTGGCACTGAAGTACAAGCTGGGACAGAGCTGGCTCGGCGATCCCCCTAAGGCGCCTGCGTGCCAGCTTGGGCTGGAACCCCAGTGGAGAATGGGATTCTTCATAGCTCAGACGGTCTTATGGGCATTTGAAACACTTCTCTGACCCAAAGACATTTAATGAGCACAAATTGGTATGAACACATACGTGATGTGTGACCTGGAATAGTCAGCCTCAGAATGAAGCTGATCCAGTCGCAGTTTGTTAAGATGCCCAGCATTAAAGGATTAAGCTCTAATTTGTTTGTTCCTTCCTAGAATGTGTGTGGATTTGACATAAAAATATGCACAAGAGATTGAAATACAGGGGCTGTGCAGTCAGGTGTGTGAGCATCAGAGATCTGACTTGAACCATATCTCAGCTTCTTTATTTTGGTTGAACTTAAGTGGGTTCTTATTCTGATCTGTTCTAGGAGAAGATGTGAATAAACATTTTTAGAATTTTAGAATTACATTTCTTTTTAGGATTTGAGTCTTAAGAAATAATCGTGGATGGTCACAAAGATACAGCTAAATGCATGTATACATAATGGTACAGAAATAGAAACGGGACCGATGAAAGAATTTATATTCCATCTACATAAAGAAATTTTAGCAGCCGTTAAAAATGTCACAGGTAATTATAGACTTGGAAATGTATTCAAAGTACATGGCTGAGTGAATACATTTAAGTCAGTGTATACAAACTTTTTGATCTCAAGACCCTTTTACACTCTTTTTTTTTTTAATGTTTTATTTTTTTATTTGACAGAGAGGGAGAGATCACAAGTAGGCAGAGAGGCAGGTAGAGAGGGAGGAGAAGCAAGCTCCCTGCTGAGCAGAGAGCCCGATGTAGGGCTCCATCCCAGGACCCTGAGATCATGACCTGAGCTGAAGGCAGAGGCTTAACCCACTAAACCACCCAGGGGCTCCCCTCTTTTACACTCTTAACGTACTGAGGACTTTTTTGTTCTTGTGGATTATATCTATTGAGATTTGCCATATTAGAAATTATAACTGAGGCATCTAAAAATACATAAGTTAACTTATTTAAAAAACAGTAAATATATTACATGTTAATATAAGTAAGACTTTTATGAAAAATAGCTGTATATTCCAAGACAAAAACATGTAGCAAGAAAATTGGCATTGTTCCACATTTTGCAAAGTTCTTAAATGCCTGGCTTAATGGAGGATTGTCAGATTCTCTGTTTCTGCATTGTTTGTAGTGATGCGTGGTTCTGGTTGAAGTATAGGAAGAAAATCCGTTCTTGTACAGACACAGAGTTGGAAAGAGGGCATTTAAAAAGCCTTTTAACAAGGGGCGCCTGGGTGGCTCAGTGGGTTAAAGCCTCTGCCTTCAGCTCAGGTCATGATCCCATGGTCCTGGGATCCATGGTCCTGGGATCGAGCCCTGCATCTGGCTCTCTGCTCCGCAGGGAGCCTGCTTCCCTGCTTCCTCCTCTCTCTCTCTGCCTACTTGTGATCTTTGTCTGTCAAATAAATAAATAAAATCTTGTTTAAAAATTTATTTATTTATTTATTTGACAGAGAGAGAGAGAGAGAGATCACAAGTAGGCAGGGAGGCAGGCAGAGAGAGAGGAGGAAGCAGGCTCCCTGCAGAGCAGAGAGTCCGATGCGAGGCTTGATCCCAGGACCCTGAGATCATGACCTGAGCCGAAGGCAGAGGTTTAACCCACTGAGCCACCCAGGCGCCCCAATAAATAAAATCTTTAAAAATAAATAAATAAAAAGCCTTTTAACATAATTGTGGAAGTGTAGATGTGTCCAGTAGCCGTTGCAATACTCCACTGTACAGCTGTGAGAGAATGACAGCGAAAAGGCAGATACTGGTTTCCTGTTATCGTGAAGTGAGCTCCGCTCTTGCAGGCCCCACAGAGGGGTCTGGAGACCCCAGGCATCCTGGGCCCACGCTTTGAGAGTGGCTGGTTTAAGTTAGCATGGTGGTTACACAGAGCCCCCTGCTTGCTTTGCAGGACCTGGTAGACGACCTGAAGTCAGAACTGAGTGGCAACTTCGAGCGGGTGATCGTGGGAATGATGATGCCCACCGTGCTGTACGACGTGCAGGAACTGCGAAGGGCCATGAAGGTGTGTGTCCCTCCTGTCCTGCAGCCGCTGACCAGCTTCCCCAAGAAAGTGACAAAAGCCTTGTGAGAGTGGGGAGGGTGAGGCACAGGAGAGAGATTCCCCTCCTTGAGGACAATGAGAAAATGTGACATTACCTTACGGCAGTTGTCACTTAAGAGCTGTTTTCGACAAAGTGATGCAGCCAATCATTTGCTCTTTCCTGGGGCTCCCTAGGGAGTGGTGATAGTTGTGTCTGTAGTGCAGCTCTAGGAACTTTGTCGTGTTAGCTGCTTCTGCGGTATGAAACTTTATGGCCAATGCATTGGGGCCTCTGGGTCTGCTGGAGGCTCCGAACTGTCAGAAAAGGTTCTTGGCCTCCCTCGGTGCTGGGCCCACTGTGCCCTAGTCCTGGGTCTGCCAGTTTTGAATGACCAGCTATGAAATTCCAATACAGTTGCCCTCCCTAACCATGTCCGTATAAACAGCCTCATGGAAGGTTCCAGGAAAGCAAAGAGGTTAACAGTCTTTGCCAGAAGATTCTGCCCTTCAAAGGAAAAGTACAGAAGTCAAGGAGAGATTAATCCCCAGAGGGTAGACACTGTCCATAATCTGGCACAATAACAACAGCCTATAAATATTTGTTATTACTAGAAACAACTACGGTAAACACTTTGGAATTTGGGCAGGACAATCAAAAATGAGCAAATCCTGAATTGCTAGAACCTGGTGGGTTGTCTTTATTCTCTGCGGATTCCTAGGTATATATGCCTCCATGTCTGGGATCCAGCGTTGTGAACTGGCTCCTAACTGCCTCTCCTCTGGGTTTCGTGTGCAGGGAGCTGGCACGGATGAGGGCTGCCTGATTGAGATCCTGGCCTCCCGGACACCCGAGGAGATCCGACGCATAAACCAGACCTACCAACTTCGTATGTAGTGTCCTTCGTGGCCCCTCTTGAGGTTTCACTGTGATTTGAGAAGTAAACTAGCAGCAGGTCATTACCTACTGGCCAAACTCTCCTCGTACAGTGATGCTGACCATGAGGGAGCCTCAGTTCCAGGCATATCCCTGTCTAGGGAGATGAGAGTCTCTTGGCTTCTCCAGATTTTTCTGGTGAAGATGCCACTCCATGGAAGCCACCCAGTGTAGCGTTTTACGACCTGGGAAGTTGGAAGGTTGCTCCTTATTACCAAGCAGAGAATCAAATGTGTTTGTGCAAAAGTGGTGGGACAGCTGAATCTTAGCATCCCAGGGAACAGCTTGGAGGGGCTGTCTAGCCCAACTTCCTCCCTCCAGACGGGACTCTATGCCCTCCAGCCATCTCAGTAAGATGGACATCTCCTGCCCTCTTAAAAATCTCCAGAGGGTAGTGCTTTATGAAGAGCCGTTAATATCTGCCTTTTTGTTCTAAGGCGATTTTAAAAAATGCACAAAGGTTTAGCCTACAGTTCTTATTTGATCTTGTTCATATAGCTAAAAATGTCCAGCAACGGCAGATTGGCTAAGCAAACTGCGGTGTACCCACACAGTGGAGTAGTGGAGTGATAGGTAGTCCCCAAATTGTCTGTGGAAGGCTATTAGTAAATTTCATGAAATTCATTATGGTGGAGTTTTGTAGGTGTTTTTTTTTTTCCCTCCTTCATTTTACTTATTTGTTTTTCCCTAAGTTTCCCATAGCGAATATGCACTGCTCTGGTAGAAAGAAAACAAAACAGTAAGAGTTTTTTGGTAAGATTTCAGAGCAGGAGATGCTAGACCTTGGGAGCTTGGCCCAAGCACTGAGATCCCCACGTCTGCTGAATGTAGGTTTTCTAACCCCGAGGGGCTGTGAAGAGTTAGAGGATCTCTGGGGTAACTCTCGAAGGAGCACCCAGGCAGAGAAGGCACGTGCTGGAAATTTGGGCCTGACGGTCCCCTGATGGTCCCCAGACATAGTTTCAGAAACTCTGCTCCATTTTCCTTTCAGCCGTCCCCCTTCTCTGTGTCACTGGGAACCATGGTGAGAACAGAGTCCTGACAGTAGGAACCTAGAGGGAGGGTTACAGCCGTAGTCTTCCTCGACCTCCCATGTTAAGGAACAGGAACAGCTTTGCTTCCTCCATAATGACAACCTAAACTTAACCTTGACCATTTTATCAGAGTTCAGTTTTGGCAGAAGTGTGTGCAGGGTGAAAACCGTCATGAGGAGCTGCTTGAGCAAGCTGGCTAATCCTGTGTGGGGTTGGGGGTGCAGAGGGCCCGGGAGCAGGACACAGGGCTGGGCAGGACTCTGTTCTCATGCAGCTCATTCTGTTCTCTTTGCAGAATACGGGCGGAGCCTTGAAGATGACATTCGCTCTGACACTTCGTTCATGTTCCAGAGGGTGCTGGTGTCTCTGTCCGCTGTGAGTTGCTCCCTTTGTGAGCTGCTTCTGACAGGGGTTCAGTTCTGCTGGAGAGCTCACCCTGGATCCCCTTTTCCAGATGTTCCCATCCTTTCGTCCTCCCAAACGGGAACATTGCCCAGGTCTTGCTGTTGGGCCTGTCGTTTGTTTTCATTTTTCTTTTAGAGACTCTGGGTAGTCATGCATGCCCAGTTATTTGAATGTATATATCCCAGTACCTAATACATGCCAGATATCCTTACTGCTCAGTGCATTGAGACAGCTTCTAGGCTTTACGAGTTCATATTGTCATAAAGGAATATATCAGGTACACAGGTTGCCGTAATAAAGTCAGGAAGAGTACACATGGAGAGGAATAGAGTTAAAGGAAGGTTCAAGGATAGAGTCTGGTCGCAGAAACAGGGAAGAACCTTTGTGACAGAGGTGCCTGTTCGCAGAGGACCTGGGGGCTTGCTGGGGTGTAGGTAGGGGCATCACAGGCAAGAACAGCCAGAGAAAGGCAAGGAGGCAGGAAACACAGGGTGTGGGGTGTGTTCAGGGAACAAATGACTGAGCAATTGGCAGTAATTCTAGGAGCCAGGTGGAAGGATGAACTGGAATCCCTTGTTGGGAGAGCACTAGGGAGCCACTGAAGGTTTGGGAACACGGGAGTGAATTGCATTTTCAGAAGAGTAACATAAATCGTGATATGTAAGGTCAGCTGAACTGGAAGCTGGGAGGTCTGGTAGGAAGTTACTTCACTATTCCAGATGAGAAATAAAGCAGGACTGGGTCAGTGTGGGAGCAGGGGCATCAGCAAATAGCAAATGCGTACATGAGATATTTCACATGACTTCCCAATTTTGTCTTTATCCCAACCTCCTTCCTGAGTGTAAGACTCTGATTTCTCGCTGCTTTTTAAGGTGCTTCCTCAAATGAGCCTCCTAACCTAAACCTGAACTCCTTTCCCTCCCCCCGCCCCAAACCAGCTCACCTTCCTGACCTGCCTGTTTCTGTTCCTCCTGTTGCTCTTCTTCCAACAAAGTCGGACCCTGGGAATCATCTCTAACCCCATCTGTCCCCTGTCTCTGATAGTTTAAAATGCCAGCCTGTTTTTCTTACTCCCTACCCATTTTTTCTTTGCCTGCCATATTTAGCATTCTGCCAAGCCATGCCTAGACCATAGAATATTGAGACAGCCTGACAGATAAAAACAGGCTCACAAACCGGAGAAAAGTTGCCTGTTTTGTGGCTGGTTAGCATTCCTCCAGGCCTTAACCCCGCCCTCCCCGGAACCCGGTGTCAGTGAGGGGTTGGGGCATTTTCACCTGCTCCTTAAGCCCCACTACAGGCTTCGCTTCTGTTCTAATTCTCTTCCATTCCCAGCCTCTGTTTGGCAGAACTGATCAATGGAGATGAGTCAGTTAGGAAGGCTTTGGTCAGCCAGGAAGACACAGGAGTGGTAGGACGCCGCACAGGGAAGGAAATAGGGGAGGAGACAGCAGGAGAGGGGGCGGTCAGCAGGTGGGTCGTCCTTCCCCTTCTTCCGGCAGAGACACCCACACAGCATGCAGGAACTGCTGGCTCTCTGGTTGGTAATGCTATCTATGCACAGATTAGGGCCATAGGAATAATGGAAGTGCATTCAGAGGACATCTGTTATCCCTCCCTAGGCTGGAACTGGGACCCCTGTTGGCATTCCGTCTACTCTACCATGTCCTTGGGTTCCAGCCGTTCTGTCTTGACAATGCCCCTCCCCCCACCCCATCTTCATGGATACTGTCTCATTCTCTTTGGTTTTCTCAGGGTGGCAGGGACGAAGGAAATTACCTGGATGATGCTCTCATGAGACAGGATGCTCAGGTCAGTAGAACTGCAGTTTCTCTCTTTTTTCTTTTGCCGGTGAGGCCTTATTTGGTGGACCCCCTCTTACATTTCAGTGTATATTGTTGGCCAAGCTGGGATATGTTCTCTGGGGTGGGGGTGGGGGGAGAAATTCCCACAGATGACCTTTTTATTTATTTATTTATTTTTTTAAGATTTCATTTATTTGAGTGAGAGAGAGCATGAGCAGGGAGAGCAGCAGAGGGAGACGGGGAGGGAGAAACAGACTCCCCACAGAGCAAGTAGCCAGACGCAGGGCTCTATCTCAGGATACCAGGATCATGACCTGAGCCAAAGGCAGACCCCTAATCGACTGACCCACCCAGGCCCCCCAGATGACCTTTAATAGCAGAAATTTCTTGCAGAAATATACCTGGGGCTTGGGGTGATGCAGGGCATCATTATATAATATCCCTGGGTTCTTGACATTGGGACCATGGTATGGCCACCCCAGAGAACCATGGAATGTCTTCTGAATCACTTGGAGGTGAAGGGACCTGCCTGTGCTTTATTTACCTTGCATTTTTACTTTCCCAGAGAGAACATTTGATAGAGCCTGTATAAAACAGCTTGGCACACTGTGTACCCTAATGGGCAAATCCCAAGAGGCAGATGTTTCCCTGGTGTCAGCCCACTGGGACCAACCCCCGATTTACTGTGGCCAGATAACACTAATTACAATAGCTAATAAAAAACAGGGCCTTGCCAGGTACCAAACACTGTTGAGAGCTGTTGACCTAAAGTATGAATCCTGCAATAACCCTACGACCCAAATACTGCTATCCGCTTTTTATGGACGAGGGAATTGAGGCTTACAGAAGTCCAGTTCCTTGCTTAAGTTCACATGGCAGAACTAGGATATGAACCTGGGCAATTTGGATCTAGACCCTGTACTCTTAATCAATACACAACCATAGGGAAGGGTTGGTCCCATTAGGTATGTGAGGTATGAACCCTAGGGCTTCTGCGGGAAAGAACCTGTTGCTTTCACAAGAAGGGAGAGGGGTAAAAATGTCATAAGAGTTCTCAGGACACAGAGAGGCCCATTCCACACTGGAGAAATAGGAAATTGCCTTTAATCCAGAAGCTTTGAGGAAGGAGGTGCTGCTGGAACTCCCGGATGCTTAAGTGAATTTCAGCTACTTCAAAGACAGCATTTTTGGATATGTTGGAGGGCGACTTCATAGCCCAGGTGAATACCCACCATCATTTTCTGGTGGGTCTCCTAGGTGCCAGGCATTGCATTAACTGCCTCATGCTTTTTCCTTATAACACATCGGTGAAGTAGATACTGTTACTTCTTATGCTTTAGAGATTAAGAAACCGATGCAAATACAGGAAAATACAAATCAAAACCACAATGACATACCACCTCACACCAGTCAGAATGGCTAAAATTAACAAGTCAGGAAATGTCAGATATTGGTGAGGATGCGGAGAAAGGGGAACCCTCCTACACTGTTGGTGGGAATGCAAGTTGGTGCAACCACTCTGGAAAACAGCATGGAGATTCCTCAAAAAGTTGAAAATAGAGCTACCCTATGACCCAGCAATTGCACTACTGGGTGTTACTCTAAAGATACGAATGTAGTGATCCGAAGGGGCATGTGCACCCGAATGTTTCTAACAACAATGTCCACAATAGCCAAACTGTGGAAAGAACCTAGATGTCCATCAACAGATGAATGGATATAAAGAAGAGGTGATATATATACACAATGGAATACTATGCAGCCACCAAAAGAAATGAACTCTTGCCTTTTGCAATGACATGGAGGGAACTAGAGGGTATTATGCTGAGCGAAATAAGTCAATCAGAGAAAAACAATTATCATATGATTTTCCTGATAGGAAGAATTTGAGAGGTAATGTGGGGGACTCAGGGGGTAAGGAAGGAAAAATGAAACAAGATGGGATCGGGAGGGAGACAAACCATTAGAGACTCTTAATCTCACAAAATAAACTGAGGGTTGGGGGGGCAGGGAGGGTGGTTGGGTTATGGACGTTGGGGAGGGTATGTGCTATGGTGAGTGCTGTGAAGTGTGTAAACCTGGAGATTCACAGACCTGTACCCCCGGGGCTAATAATACATTATATGTTAATAAAGATTAAAAATTAAAACAAAAAAAGAAACCGATGCAAAGGCATAATAACTTGTCCCAGATCACATAGCTGGTGGAATTGGGCTCTTGGAATCCAGGTCTGTCTGATTTTTTAAAACCATGCAATTCCATGAACAAATGTTTCGTGGGTGGGGTTGTCCAAGGAGCAGTTCCCCTTGGGAGTGATCAGGATGAAAAGGGGTTTCCAAATAAGTTTGGTCTGGGGAAGTTGGACAGAGGGAGCAGAGCTCAGAGAAGGTTTTTCTGGATCCTTTCAAGTCTTACCAAGAGGTGAGGGATTTAAGAACAACTGCTGCTGAGATTTCAGCTCTTCTAGGATAAAACAGGAGGAAAACCTTGTCAGCCTTTGGTCTGTGACTTGTCTCAACAGCAGGGGGAGTGTTTGCAAACACTGGGGGCTACGGCTTGATTCTGACGGAGGAAAGTAAAGGAGTTTGAGATGAGAAGAATGACCAGGGCAGTTGGAATTAGGTAATGGTTATGTATCGAAAGTAGAAATCTTAAAATACAGAGGCTGTTATCCAACAAATCCAATTGTATCTGTCTTTGGGATGAAACTTGCACCGAAGGACCTAATCAGGAGCCCTCTGAATTCCCACTTTAGAAAGAAACCTGTGATATATTAAAACTACATTAAAAATGCCCTTGAGTGCTTTGGCTAGGTGGCACATTTTTTTTTTTTATTTGTTTATTTGACAGACAGAGATTACAAGTAGACAGAGAGGCAGGCAGAGAGAGAGAGAGAGAGAGGGAAGCAGGCTCCCTGCTGAGCAGAGAGCCCGATGCAGGACTCGATCCCAGGACTCTGGGATCATGACCTGAGCCGAAGGCAGCGGCTTAACCCACTGAGCCACCCAGGCGCCCCTAGGTGGCACATTTTGATTTCCTTCTTCTGAAAAGAAAAATAAATAAATAAATAAACAGCAAATATAAAAAAAAAAAAAAAAAAAAAAGGGAAAATCTGCAGCAACATTGGAAACTATGGAGGAGGGCCATTAAAATGCCAGATGGGCAGTGAACCTGGGCCAATGACTCCAGAAGGACATTTCTGCCCCAGAAAAGGGGCTGACCCCCTCCCCACGCCCACAATCCCAAGCTGGGGAAGCAGGCACAGTGGCTTCATGCAAACAGGAAGACGTTCCTCAAGGAACTCCTGTGTCTCAGCTGCCCTTGTGGAAGAGGTACTGGAGCTCCTGCTTGAAATCCATCCAAATAGAACGTGAGGGACTCCAGGAAGACTCCACTCACCTTGTTCTGGAGGGAAAAACCACATCCAGATAGACTGCTCGTCTTTTAAGAATGAAAAGCCACAAATGAATGCCTCAGCCCAAACACCATGTGGCCCATGAATACATAGAAGCAGGAAGGGAGGCAGACAGGGCCACACTGTAAGGAAGAGACAGATTTCAGATTGAAAGAAAAACAGATTTCAATTAAACAACAGCTAAAAAATAAAAAGCGAGAAAACAGATGAGCATGGAGCCAAATGAAGAGCCAGACGAGATAGAGTGAGAGGAACTCACGAGAAATAGTCTTCGATGGAAATCTGAATTTTGCAGTTTATTACTTGACAGCTTACATGAAGCCTTTGTGTCCTCCGAGCTTTAAAATTCCACGGTTCGGGACGCCTGGGTGGCTCAGTTGGTTAAGCAGCTGCCTTCAGCTCAGGTCATGATCCCAGCATTCTGGGATCAAGTCCCACATTGGGGCTCCTTTCTCAGCAGGGAGCCTGCTTCTCCCTCTGCCTCTGCCTGCCGTTCTGTCTGCCTGTGCACGCTCTCTCCCCCCCCCCCTCTCTCTCTGATAAATAAATAAAATCTTTAAAAAAATTAAATAAATAAATAAATAAATAAATAAAATTCCATGGTTCTGTGAACTCTAAAGCTGGGAGGAAATGAGACAAAGAAGCAGAGAATGAGGAGATAGATGGAGGTGAGCCCACAGGGAGTAATAAGATGTGTCAAATAAGGGCATTTTGAGAAATTTAACAAACCAGCTGCAGATTCTAGATAAACAGTAGAGCCTTAAAGACATCCGTTTTAACAGCATGCACGTAACATAAAATTTGCTGTCTTCACCACTTTTCAGTGTACAGGTCGGTAGTGTTAACTCTGTGCACATTCTTGTGAGGCCTGTCTCCAGAACTTTCTCACCTTGCAGAACTGAAACTCTATACCCATTAAACAACTCCTCATTTCTCCTCTCCCCCCCCAGCCGTTGACAACCACAGTTCAGCTTCCTGTTTCTAGAGTTTGATCTCTCTAGATGCCTCATAATAAGTTAATCAAAGTATTTGTGTTATGTAACTGGCTTATTTCGCTTAGCATACTGTCCTCAAGGTTCGCCCATGGTGCAGCATGTGTCAGAATTCCAGCCCTTTGTCAGGCTGCACAGAATTCCGTGGCACGCGTTCACCCACATTTTGCTTCTCCATTCGTATGTCAGTGGACAGTTTGGGTTGTTTCTACCTTTTGGCCCTTGTGAATACTGCTGCTATGAACACGTGCACAGGTAACTCTATACGATCTGGTCTCCGTTCTTTTGGCTGTATACTCAGGAGTAGTGTCATTAGATCCTATGGTTAGTTCTATTTTTAACTTTTCCAGGAACAGCCCTACTGTTTCCGGTAGTAGCTCATCATTCTCCATTCTCATCAACTGCACAGTGTTCCAGTTTCTCTACATCCTCGCCAACACTTGCTGTTTCGTTTTGAAATAGTAGTGAGGTGATATAAGTAATAGTTTTGATTTGTCAATAACAGAGTTAAAGCAACCAGAATTTCTTATACTCCTACCCGTTTGGAATAAGCGGTTACAGAAAAAAAGGACTATAAGCAATTACTAATGGGTCCTGGTTCTACCGTGAGAACTTCCGTATCCTTGAGCAAATCACAGATTATTCTAGAGCAGTGTTGTCCTTTAGAACTTTCCATGATGCTAAAAGTGTATACGGTGGCATTGTCTAGTATGGGTAACCACTAGCTATTTTTAATTAAATAAATAAAATGTAAAACTCAACACCTGGGTCAGACTAGCCACATGTAGCCACTGAGCACTTGAAATATAGCTAGTCTGAGGAGTTGAATTTTTAATTTAATTTGATTTTAGTTAGTTAAAATATAAATAGCCACATTTGGTTGGTGGCTACTATAAAGAATGCCAGTCTAGGGCATTTCTTTTGGCTCTTAAGGTAGAACAATGTGGGGCATCTGGCTGGCTCAGTCGGTGGAGCATGTGACTCTTGATCTCAGGGTTGTGAGTTCGAGCCCACATTGGGTGCAGAGACTATTTAAAATCTTTAAAAAGAAAAAAAAAAGAAAGAAGGATAAAGATAGAACCAGTTAGCCCTATACTGGGAGCTGCTGGTGCTTGCTCTGACTCTCCCATTAGTCTCTTTTCGGGGGTTGGGGGCTGGAAGGGTCAGAGGGAAAGAGAGAATCTTAAGCATGCTCCACGCCCAGCACAGAGCTGAGGCCAGGCTCAGTTTCAAGACCCTGAGATCATGACCTGAGCTGAAATCAGGAATCAGATGCTTAACCGACTGGGCCATCCAGGCACCCCATGGTCCCATTACTTTTATACCTAAGGAAAAATCTTGAGTCATCGCTACTAACCACAAGCAGCACTTCCACACCCATCACCAGCAAAATAAAACAAAGCCAGCTCAGCTCTTTGATGTTCCGGAAATATTTGCATGTTTCCTGGCACCTTCTCTGTGATGGTTTTAAGCTTTTGCTTTGTTTGGCTTCAGGACCTGTATGAGGCTGGAGAGAAGAAATGGGGGACAGATGAGGTGAAATTTCTAACTGTTCTCTGTTCCCGGAACCGAAATCATCTGTTGCATGGTAAGGCGCTTGCCTCATCTTCAAAGAAACTGAAAGATGATGAAAATTGTATTGTCCATAATTAATTGAGAATTCTCAATTTATTTGTACAAAGAACAGATTGTACTGAATTGTCTTAGATGTTTTACTTGGAAATGCATGAGTGAAACAATGTGCATGAAGGCCAATTTCTTTTTTTTTTTTTTTTAAGATTTATTTATTTATTTATTTGACACAGAGAGATCACAAGTAGGCAGAGAGGCAGGCAGAGAGAGAGAGGAGGAAGCAGGCTCCCTGCTGAGCAGAGAGCCCGATGCGGGACTCGATCCCAGGACCCTGAGATCATGACCTGAGCAGAAGGCAGCGGCCTAACCCACTGAGCCACCCAGGCGCCCTCTTTTTTCTTTTTTTAAAGATTCCATTTATTTATTTGAGAGGGAGAGAGAAGACAAATGAGGGGGAGGAGCAGGGGGAAAGGCAGAGGAAAGAGACAGAGAGAAGCAGACCCCCCACTGAGCAGGGATTCCCAGTACTTGATCATGACCTGAGCTGAAGGCAGACCCTTAACCCACTGAACTCCCCAGATGCCTGCTAAAAGATTAATTATGAAAAATTACCAGATACACAACACATTCTTAGAAGTTTGGCATTTCTGGGGCACCTGGGGGGCTCACTGGGTTAAAGCCTCTGCCTTTGGCTCAGGTCATGATCCCACGGTCCTGGGATTGAGCCCCACATCAGGCTCTCTGCTCAGCAGGGAGCCTGCTTCCCCTCCTCTCTCTGCCTGCCTCCCTGCCTACTTGTGATCTCTGTCTGTCAAATAAAGAAAAATATATATATATTAAAAAAAAGAAGTTTGGCATTTCTATTTGTAGGAAACCAACCTTCACGGTCAGTCCTTTTTCTAAAGCAGCCCCATTTAATTTTAATTACATACAAAGAAATCTTCAGTACATCAGTGAGCAATAAAATAAAATTGTTGGTTGACATTTATTCCTAGTTAATATCCAAGTTGAAAGCTAATAGAAGTGATTTCTTTAGGGAGTATGTTGCATAAAATAAATAGTGGATAATTTCAAATTTTATTTCCTATGTGTAATGTTCCTAATTTGCTTCTGATAATGCTTAGTCTTTGTAATGTGCTTTTAACTTCTATGGGGGGAAAATTGTAGCACATTTGTCGTCAGGTTTATTTTCTTCTTGTAAACAGCAATAAGGGTTTAATAAGATATTTCATCTTGTATGTAAGCTCTTTAGGTCTTTGTGTTGCATCATAATTTTATAAACCCACCATGCCTTATAATCACACACAATTTACCAAACCCATGGGAAATTTTGGAAGAATAAGTTTGGTAAATTGAAGACATAAAGTAATTGAAAATTACAGCACATTTGGAAGTTGTAGCTACTTCAGATATTCCACAGTGACTAAAAATAGGTGATCACACCTGTTAATAAATGTCATGGGCTACCGTCAAATGCACCACCTTCTGACTCAGCTCCCTATTTCTTTGGCCTTCCCTTCCTTGCCAGATGACTTATTACATAAATCTCCCCCTGGTGGTATTTTCCAAGAACTACAGGTCCTCAAAACATGCAAATAGCTAACCATTTTCACTTCTAGGCACAAGTCAGTTGTCGGGACGTTGTAAAATATCTACTTATAAACCGCTGGAAGAAAATCTAAGTACTATTTGTATAAATAAAACTTCATAATTTTCTTAGCAACCAACAATAATAGTGAGGATTCAAATAACTAGGGTTTTATTTGTTATCTTCTAGTACAGTGCTAAGAATATTAAAGATTTTTCTTTTTTATTTGACAGGGAGAGAGAACAAGCACAAACAAGGGGGAGCAGCAGGCAGAGGGAGAAGCAGGCTCCCCACTGAGCAGGGAGCCTGAATGTGGGGCTCAATCCCAAGACCCTGGGATCATGACCTGAGCCAAAGGCAGAGACTTAATGAACTGAGCCATCCAGGGACCCCCAGTGCTAAGCATATTATAAGCATTGTTTGTCGCAACATCTCATTGGAGCAGCCAGTATCTATACCATTTCACAGAGAAGAAAACTGAGGCTTAGAAAATGTATCAATTAGATCTTTTGATTCTAAGCAGTAGATGCAGACTCCCAACTTCAGTAAGAAGAAGAAATAATACAGAATGGGACAAGAAGGAAAATGGAAAATATTGGTGACTCATTGAATTGAAGGGAGATCTGAACATTTCCAGGAAGTACAGAAATCAAGGCAGATCTAGGGATCTTAGTGGAAGGGAGTCACATATTTAATTTATTTATTTATTTATTTAAGATTTTATTTATTTGACAGAGAGAGAGAAATCACAGGTAGGCAGAGAGGCAGGCAGAGAGAGAGAGGGGAGGAAGCAGGCTCCCTGCGGAGCAGAGAGCCCCACTCGGGGCTCAATCCCAGGACCCTGGGATCATGACCTGAGCCGAAGGCAGAGGCTTTAACCCACTGAGCCATCCAGGTGCCCCCACATATTTTATTTGTAAGGCAGAGTTTCCAAAGTCTGGTCTTCATTGAAAATGCTGGTTCTTGAACCCCTACTTGGCTGACTCTGATTCCCTGAAAGTGACATCCAGGAAGTTTCCCAGGTTTCCCAGGTGATTCTTACATTGGCTAAGGTGAAAGATGACTCACTGCTTTTGACCTTCCCCAGGAGGGTGAGACTGGTTCTGGTCCAGTGAACTTTCCACTCACTTCGTAGAGCTTATGGTCTGTGTTGAGAGGCAGGGTGTCCCTGGATTGACAGCCCTGTGAGAATCATCCTGATGGGGCCTGGGACGGCACCCCAAAGAATTAATGTTAAGAAGATAAAACAAGGGGCACCTGGGTGGCTCAATGGGTTAAAGCCTCTGCCTTCGGCTCAGGTCCCGGTCTCAGAGTCCTGGGATCGAGCCCCGCATCAGGCTCTCTGCTCAGCGGGGAACCTGCTTCCTCTCTCTCTCTCTCTGCCTGCCTCTCTGCCTATTTGTGATCTCTGTCTGCCAAATAAATAAATAAAATATTTTTTTTAAAAAAAAAGATAAAACAAATAATCCACTCTAAGAAGGCTCCAGAAGGAGGCTCTGAGAGGGAAATAGGTTTATCACATTCAAAAATACTTGGCAAAAAGTAAAAAAAATAATTATGTTACAGTCTATTAAAAGATGCAACTGTTCGTTACCAAATGTGATTCAACAGTTGAAAGGGTTGAATTGCTCTAGTTTTGATGAGCCAAAAGGAAGACGAACATGCAGGTGATTGCCAAGGCCAAAATTACAGAAAGACATGGTCTGCTTATTAAAGGGAACAATGAGAAAAGAAAGTAAATCTCTCCAGACATTATCACTATTATATGTGTGAGAAAGCGAGGTCCCAAATAAGGGAAAGGGCTTGCCTGATACCCTCCAAGAGGCACAATATTCCTTTGTCCATTCCACTTGCCATATGCCTCCCGGTTCTCACTGACATTGATAATTAATTGCCTCCTGATATATGCCAAAGAATAAAGAGCGAGCTCTAGAAAGATGCTTATTCTCTCCATAAATTTTAGTTCCCTGTATTCTTTTTTTTATTATTTATAATTCCACTCTATTACTGTTTGTAGTGTTTGATGAATACAAAAGGATATCTCAGAAGGATATTGAGCAGAGTATTAAGTCTGAAACATCTGGTAGTTTTGAAGATGCTCTTCTGGCCATAGGTAAGCTGGTCATGGGGTGGGGAGCAGAGAAACAAACGTTTATAGACTTTCCTTCTTACCAGTTTGTTGTCATGGAGATACAGTTTTTTGGTTTCAGGGATTAAAAAAAAAAAAAGTTGAAATCACCCATAATAAGATCCAGAATTTTAAACAAGAAGTATTACATGTGTTCTGATTGTTACTCTGTTATATAGTTTTCTATATTTTATATCCTCTGTGCCTTTATATCTCAGTATACTGGAAAGATAACCCTATAGTAGCTGCATTTTTCAAGTCTATGAATGGTTAGAACTAATAAGAGTTTCAGAATAGTAATCATTTTTAAACTGTATGCTGCCTTTTGCTTTAATTGCCTTTATTATTTCTCCAATTAATTACTTTATTAATTATTTTTCCATGGCCTGTGTTAATAAGACATTGTTTGGCTAAAATTTTTCCGACAAAGCAATGGGGAGATATTAATTTCATACCTTGTAGAAACAGAAGGAACAACTGTCATTTTTTTCTCATAGATTTTATTTGTAATTTTGCTATTTCCTTTTTTAATCTCTTAACAGTAAAGTGCATGAGGAACAAATCTGCATATTTTGCTGAAAGGCTTTATAAATCTATGAAGGTAAGTGGCCTTATTTTTAGCATCTGAATGACTTCAGCATGTCTTGAGTCTACTTTCATGTTTACTTATGTTTCCTACACAAATTAACCAAAAGCCTGAGATACTCAGTTCATCAAATACTTCACTGAGTGCCTGTTAATAGAAATACTAGGTAATAATTATTGAGTACTTATAACATGATCACTATTCCTATTCTGTATACACATGGATTAATTTTATGCCTATCGCAGCTGTGTGGGGCAGGTACTATTATTAACCCCCATTTTACAGATGAGAAAACTGAGACATAGGGAGGTGCGCAGTTTGCCCAGGGTCCTCAGTGACAACGCAACAGAGCAGGGATACACACACTGGCAGTCTGGCTTCAGAGCCCAGGCTCCTAACCGTGCCGTATCCTCTATGCGGACACCCTTGCTGGGAACCATGGGAGGTGCAGGAGAGATCAAAAGGTAGGAAGGGGAAGGCAGGTATGGGCAGAACACGGATAAGAACAAAATAGAAGGTAAGACGGTAATTGAGGACCCAAATGTATAGGAATACAGAGAGACTATTTTTTCCCCATATTTGTTGAGGAGGTGAGGATCAGAAAAGACTAGGGTAAAGAAGTTGGTATCTGTGAGCAGGACCTTCAAGGAAGTTTTACATGAGGGGCTTCCATACAGGAGGAAGGGTGCTGAGGCTGGGGAGGGAAGGGGGACATTCAGGGGGAGGGATCGTGGCAGGCAGGGCGAGGCAGCTGGCTGGGAATGCGGACTATGTCTCTAGTGGCAGGGAGGGGTCTCCTCTGGTCAGAACACAGAACGTTGGAAAGCCTTGAACACTGGTGAGGAGCGGCGTTCCACACGCTTTCTAAGGTTGTGGTAGGACATCACCAGGATGAGCCACGCAGAGATTTGCCTTGATAAGCTAACAAAGAAGACCGTCTGGAAACCAGCATGGATCTTGTTTTCTTCCTTAGGGCTTGGGCACCGATGATGACACCCTGATCAGAGTTATGGTTTCCCGAGCGGAGATTGATATGATGGACATTCGGGAAAACTTCAAGAGGCTCTATGGAAAGTCTCTGTATTCCTTCATCAAGGTGGGTCACGGGAGTCCAGCCTCGGGCCAGGGGAAGGCTCTGAGGAAAGAATGGGGTTCCAGCCCGGGCATTCAGACACTTCTTAGCCACTCCCTGGCAGATAGCCTCCCCTTTAAAGATGGTACTGCGATTCAGGTATTTCCAGTTTTTCCCCTTTCACACAGATGTTTAAATCCTGGCCAGGCTAAAAGCTGGAAATGTTTGCCTTCTAAATATAGTAATTATTTCATGTTGACTCCAGACAGAGAAAGAGTATATTTTAATGAATACTTTCAACAATGCAGTTTCCCTGTCTACCTGCTTACGGTGAAAGGGACACAACGAAATCAGTCATCCAAAACTCTCTCCCGGGCCAGCTGAGGTCTGCTGAAAATATGGGAAAGCATGTTACCCTGGCCTGGATTGCTGCCTTTCTTTACCCAATGGCAGCAGACTTCCAGGAGTCAGGACCTGGCCTAGGGGTGATGAGAAATGACTCACATCCCTTAAAACCCCTCATTACTGGGATTTTGCTTCCTGAGGAAGCCAGAAGGGCCTTAGGAATATGAAACCAAGAACACACTTCCCTAGAAGCTGATGTTGCCTGCACAGTAAACTTCAAATCAGGATTTGATCCGTGAATTAAATATTCTGAATCCCACCCATAGCCTGCAGAGTATAATTATGAGGTGGTCTGAGCTGCTGAGTTTGTTACTATGTATACAGGCATTTAGGAACTTGTTTCTATTTCTGGACCAATTATGAGGTAACTTTAGTTTGCAGAGCTGAAATATAGCTAGCTGTAGGTAAAATACTTCTAAGATTCAAGGATGACCATAGGGGAAGTTAAGAGAAAATAATATTTATACTATATAATATAGAATTAATATCCCTTTATGAAGAGCTGCTGCAAATCACAAAGAAAAGGGAGAAAAATCCGAAAAGAAAACAGGCACTTACTTCATGAAAGATGAAACACTAATGGACAATAAACGTATAGAATGTTTAATACCCATAATGTACAGTGAATGTCAAGTGAAAACAAATCACCATCTTTCACTTCATACCTTAACAAAGTTTAAACAGATCATAGCCAGCATTGAGAAGGGCTTGAGGGGCCACCTGGGTGGCTCAGTGGGTTAAAGCCTCTGCCTTTGGCTCAGGTCATGATCCCAGGGTCCTGGGATTGAGCCCCGCATTGGGCTCTTTGCTCAGCAGGGAGCCTGCATCCTCCTCTCTCTCTGACTACGTCTCTGCCTACTTATGATCTCTGCCTGTCAAATAAATAAATAAAATATTTTAAAAAATAAAATAAAAAAGAGAAGGGCTTGAGGAAAATTCACCATGTCTTATGGAGGGACTATAAGGTGGTCTAACCTTTCTGGGAAGCAAGTTGGCAATAAATGTTTGTTGTTTTTGTTTTAAAGATTTATTTGTTTATTTGAGAGAGAAAGCATGGGTGCATGAGTCGGGGCGGGGGGGTGGTAAAAGGAGAGAGAGAGAAGCACACTCCCTGCTGAGCTCAGATCCTGATGGAGCATTTAATCTCAGGACCCCAAGATCATGACCTGAACCAAAATCAAGAGTCAGACCCTTAAATGACAGAGCCTCCAAGGTGCCCTGGCATTAAATGTTAAAAACAAAACAAAAACTATACCTCTTACTTAGCTATTACATGTTTAGGAATTTCGTTAGAGAAAATAACAGAATAAAAGTAGAATAAACAGAATAACAGAATAAAAGTACATGAATCCAGAAGCCAGGAGAAGATATTTGCAATATTTAGTAAGGGTTTACTATCCAGAATATATAAAGTGTTCCTACTACTCAACAAAAAAAAAACCCAATTTAAAAATGACAAAGGAGGGCGCCTGGATGGCTCAGTGGGTTAAAGCCTCTGCCTTCGGCTCAGGTCATGAGCTCAGGGTCCCGGGATCGAGCCCCACATTGGGCTATCGGCTCAGTGGGGAGCCCGCTTCCTTCTCTCTCTCTGCCTGCCTCTCTGCCTACTTGTAAACTCTGTCTGTCAAATAAATAAATAAAATCTTAAAAAAAAAATGACAAAGGAACTGAATAGACATTTCTCCAAGGAAGATAAGCAAATGGCCAATAAGCACATGAAAAGATGCCCGACATCATTAATCATTAGGGAAATGCAAATCAAAACCACAATGAAATACCTATTAGGATGACTATAATTTTAAAAAACAAGAACAGAAAATAACAAGTGTTGGAGAGGATTTGGAGAAACTATAACCTTTGTGCATTGCTGGTGTGGATGTAAAATGGTGTAGACACTGTGAAAAACAGTTTGGCACTTCCTCAAAGAGTTAAACATAAAAAATACAGTTAAACATAGAATTACCAAATGACCCAGCAATTCTGCTCCC
Source organism: Mustela nivalis (assembly GCF_964662115.1). Classification (NCBI taxonomy): domain Eukaryota; kingdom Metazoa; phylum Chordata; class Mammalia; order Carnivora; family Mustelidae; genus Mustela; species Mustela nivalis. The sequence continues at coordinate 52,970,649 of NC_139027.1, read as the reverse complement.
TCCTATATACTCAAAAGAAATGAAAACAGGGGCTCTAACAGATACTTCTACACCAATGTAAACATTATTTATAAGAGCAAAAGGCGGCAACAACCTAAGTATCCAGCAACAGATGAATGGATAAACAAAATGAGGTATATACATTCATAAAAAGGAATGAAGTTTCTGATACATGGATGTACCTTCAGAACATGCTAAGTGGAATAAACCAGACAAAAGAGGACAAATACTGTATGATTCTGTGTACTTACACGAAATATTTAGAAAAGGTAAATTCAGAGAGACAGAAAGTAGATTAAAGGTTGCCAGGGGTGGGGGGATAGGTTAGTGGTTACAGAATTGGG